>NW_022589716.1:39123726-39389201 GCF_004348235.1 Phoca vitulina | reverse complement strand
TAGAGGGGAGGGGGGTGGGAGGATGGGTTAGCCTGGTGATGGGTATTAAAGAGGGCACGTTCTGCATGTAGCACTGGGTGTTATGCACAAACAATGAATCATGGAACACTATATCAAAAACTAATGAGGTAATGTATGGTGATTAACATAACAATAAAAAATTTAAAAAAAAAGAAGCAAATTAGTTTCCAACATTGAAAAATCAAGGGGCGCCTGGCTGGCTCAGTCAGTAGAGCAGGCAACTCTTGATCTCAGGGTCGTGGGTTCAAGCCCCATGTTGGGTGTAGAGCTTACTCAAAAAAATAATAAAATAAAAATCAAGAAAAAAAATTTTTTTTTTTTTAAAGATTTTATTTATTTATTTGACAGAGAGATAGCGAGAGCAGGAACACAAGCAGGGGGAGCGGGAGAGGGAGAAGCAGGCTCCCCGCCGAGCAGGGAGCCCGATGTGGGACTCGATCCCAGGACCCTGGGATCATGACCTGAGCCGAAGGCAGACGCTTAACAACTGAGCCACCCAGGCACCCAAGAAAAAATTTTTTAAAAAGTCAGGAGAGTTCACATAAAAAACGCAGATTTCTGACATCTCTTGTGATAAGGGCAGATCTAAGCATACTAGGCCCTCATTCTCAGATAGAAGCAAAAATTGGCTGTCCCCTTCAAATGGGGTATGGGCTCCACTTGCTTGAGGGCCCACCTGACCCACTTCACTCATTTTTGTTGCCTGTTTGACTCCTAGGGGCATTTCAGTTTTTTGATCTAAAGGAATGGACCAATCTCCATTCCTCCTTCCTCATTATGGAGGATTCAGTCAATTCTCCATAAATATTATTTCCATCAGCCAGGCTTTGCAGAAGGCAGATAGCAGGTTGTATTTACTGGCAAATGCCCCAATGCCATCTCTGTTACCGGTTAAGTGCAGAGCCATCAGCTTCAGCAATCCATGGGGCAGAGGTAGGGTCAAGGTTCTCTTAAAAGAATCTGGGAAATGAACAAAGATTTGTACCTGTGAACAGGTGCCCACCTCATCGCAAGATGTAGGTGGGCTGAAATTTAATAAGGAAAAAAGTGTAAAGTCTTGCCCTTATGTCTAAAAACCCAGCTGGCCAAGTACAGACTAGGGAGAGATGTGCTTAGCAGTAACACTTGTAAAAAAAACTTAAGGTTCTCGTTGACAATAAGTTTGGTGTGAGTCACAGGGAGGCAAGCTGCCAAAAACCTAATCTGATTTTGGGCTGGGTTTATAAGAAGTCTAGTGTCTGGAAGACCTTTCTAACAATTAGAACTGTCTTGAAGGGACAGGCAGGCAGTCTCCAGAAGCCTTGATCTCGCTAGTACAGGAGGTGTTCGAGGTTGGGGTGATATGCCCCAGGAAAAGATGGTCACAATGGGGATTTAGGCATCAAAGGGAGATTTGTTCAAGGTGACACCTTGTGATTCTGCTTTGTGCAGCCCACTGGAAGAAGATAATTTCCATAATAAAAGTAAAAACTCTTGCTTGCTGGTAGAGGAAAGCAGACATGCTGAAGAAGCTGGGTGGATGCAGCCATTTTGATCTGTCAGAATGGAAATGTGAACTTCCGGTTCTTACATCATTAATTTGGACACAGATGCCACGGGGCCTTCTTCATCCCTGAACCTTCTCTCACCTGCAACCTCATCCCTGACCCCCGGCCTCATTTCTCAGAGAGGGAGGGGCTGGCTGAGAGAGGGAAGGATCTGTTTTGCACATTACTGGTAATTTGTTTAAGCTGCACTTTTATGCAGAGCTTGCAAACTGATGGTGTACAGGCCAACTCCAGTCCTCAGATGTGTTTGATTTGGCCTGCACTGTGTCTTTGAAAAATGCGATTTGGATGCCAGCATGTAAAAATGAGGAGATTTCACATAAAATCTGGATTTCCAGCACCTTTTTAAAAAAAGTCAGAAGGTCTGGAAGCCAGGGTCTGCATTCCCACTTGGCAGCACCAGCTGGAGCTGAGCACCCATAGCTCTCCTTTGATAGGACTTGAGCTCCCTTGGCCACTGTTGTCTCCTTAACGTCCCCTGCTTTACTAGTTCACCTGATGTACCTGGTCCCCTAGGTACTGGAGTTACCACCCCCTGGTGTAGTGGTGGTGGCGGCTTTTTTTTTTTTAAACAAAAATATCATTGAACTTTATTTTCATTATATAAAAGTCACTGATTACTTTTCTGCAACCTTGGAGAGAATTATCATGTTTGGGATGGGTCTGACTTAAAGTATAGCCTTTGTGGCATACCTGGAATGCACTTTCTAGGAGGTGTGTCCAGGGGTACCTCAAAGAGAAACAGGCATCTTCAGAGCAGCTGGAACCGAGGTGAAATTTGTACTGTATCTCAGGAAAGACTTGCTTATAGGTGTTAAGACAGTGTGGACCAAGAACGCAAACAGTACCAACATGAGCATCAAATTGAAATTTTTCTCCCAGAGCCAAGTCTATACAGTATGTTGTTTCATGATAAGAAGAGATTTATTTATTCATTTAAGCCTGACTAATACATTAGATAATGGTTTATTTTCAAGACCATATCAAAATGCCCCGCACTGTCGGAGACATCTTTAGGATGCAGTTGTGTGGACTTTCCTCATTCATCTTCCTGACAGTGGGGCCGGCAGCTGGAGGCCCACAGGGGAGGGTTGGGGGTGTGGTGGGGGGAGCAGAGATGCCTTTATAGCTGCTCCCAATATGCACGTGTGGCTCATATAATACCACAAGCCCCCAGTTCTTGCATCTCAGCGATCATCCCCAGCTGTACTTTTGAACTGCTCCAAGGCTTCTGATGGTTTTTCTTACATTGACCCAAATCCTCATGTAACTTCTCCACCGTGGGCCTGTTCTGGAGCCGTGCAGAACAATGGCTGCTTCTTCCACAGCACAGCTCTGCAGAGATTTGCAGACAGCAGTCTCCTCTGTTTTGGGAGCCTGCTGACGATCCTTGAGGAGAGGGGGTGGGTGGGGCACAGAGAGACCAAGGGGATTTAAGAGAGACAGTATTGCCTTCAGGTGGGTCTGGAGCTGGGCAGTTTCTGCTTGGGAAGCCCTGAGTCTCACACAAAGCATCAGCCTCTCCACAGGCTCCTCGTGCCAGCCTCTGAACCTTTCTATCAGCTGTGGGGCCTGGGGGAGACCAAGAACTGAATCTTTTTATGAAGCTTTGGTATCTGGTGGTAGAAATTGTAAGAACTTTACCAGAAGCAGGGAACCATCAAGTGCAGTTGGCTCAATGTGTGATGTTTGCTACCAGTCAAGGGGAGTGAGGCCTACCTGTAGGCCTATTGATTGGCTTCCTCACTCCAAGATAGAATTTGCTAGACCCTCATGCTGCTTGAGTCTGTGTCTCTGCTCTTAGGTTCTCAGACTGAAATTGTCCAACCCAGGACTTTGAAACCCTTAGGGACACCCTCCAGTCTCACTTCTTTGCAGAGTGGGCCTGTCCCTACATGGGACCTCAGGCTCACGGCTTAGGAAATGCCCTGTTGGTCTGAGTTACCTCTAGTGTGGACAAAGGGTTTCACCTCCCTCTCCATGGTGTAGCATCTGGTGGCCATCTTGTGTTTTTCCTGTAGTTGCTTCAGTGAATCCCTTCCCTGAGTCATCTTTTGAGTGTTATTTCTCTTTTCCCTTTCCTCAGTCTCTCTCTCTCTCTCTCTTTTTTTAAAGACCTGCCCTTGCTTAGGGCCTTTCTTCTACAGATGGAAGTGGTACATGTGAATTGTGGGAATTCCAGGAAGGTATTATCTCTTGGGCGTGGCAAAGACTCCCTCCGATGACATGGCATCTCTGGAGGATGCGGAGTCTGTGTGGTGGGGTGAGGGAGAAGATGGGCAGGCACCCTCTGAACTGTCTGGAGAGGGTAAGGGTTGCAGGTGGGTGGATGGCATCTCCGTAGTGCCGTCTCCCTTCCCACTTTCTTCCCAATGTCCCCTTCCCCACACGCCCCGTTTCTTGTTTTGGGAAAGGAAATGGTGACATCCATTTGTAAAGGGCATGACGTCTCAGCGTCATGTCATTGCTGCTTCCTAGTCCAGGGTGCTGGCCATTCCTTACCTGACCTGCTTGGCCTTCCCTGGTGCTTCCATGGCTCTGGGTCAGAAATAGAGAAGTTTGTATCTCTAGGAGTTGTTCTATTAGCTGGGTTTGGGTGATAGTGGGGGACCCATCCCAGTTGTGCTGTAGGCGTTATGTGCCAGGGCTAAGGGCACAGAGCTTGTATGTGTAGAGTGTGAGGAGGGGTCTGCGGGGGAGGGAAGGTGGTCAGGTGTTCCTTCTAGAGGAGCATCTGTCCCCTTCGGAGCCCCGTGGCTTGTGACATGGCTGTACAGTCTATCTGGAGCCCATGTTACTCCTGTGTAGTAGAGAAAGCTAATCAAAACCTCCAGAGGAGAACTGCCTGTCTTCCATCCAGAATCAAGACTAATTGATGTTCTTTAATGGAAACAAATCGAATCTCTCAGCAACCCTTCCCATTAAGCTTACAATCATGTACTTTTCTACCAAGGCACGGGCGAGTTTTTCAGAATCAGCAGGTTCTTGGAAGCAGCTGACTCTTGGAGACCATTTTTATCTGTCCTCAGAGTGGCTGGTGGGAAATGGAGAGAAAATGCCTTTAAGTTACGGGGCTGGAGGTATAATTATCCTTTGCCTGTGGTTTGCACAGCCTACTCACATCCTTGTTGCATGTGATCTTCCTGACAGCCCTGTGATGCAGATGGTGTCAGGGTTATTATTATCTCTATTTTTTTTATTTTTTAATTTATATGAGTACTTTCTTTATTCTCAAATTGATAAAAGCATTTAACATATACTTTACAGTATAAACAAAGTAAGTGTTATGCACTTTGCTTATAGAGGGACTTAAGGTATTTCAAGCATTCTGTAATTCAGTTTTTACAAAAAGTAAATTTCCAAATAAACCTTTGGTTAGTAGAAGTGATTATGTACTGTCAAATCCATTTTCCAAAGTTGTTCAAGGAAAAAAAAGGCTTCATCCACTAACACAGGTATTTCTTGTACAATCAAACCTTTTTACTATTTAGTAAGTGGGGAAAATATTACAGTAATTGCTTTTAATTTCCAAGTCTGGATCAGCTTTTTTCCTTCTCATTTATACGTGGCCAGAATACCATGACTTTTGAAAAGCATAAATTAGGTGGAATATTATGTCTGTTTTATAGCTGAGGAACCCCTCTAGACTTTGAACACTACTCCCTCAAGATGTTTGCTATAGAAAGGGCTCTGTTCAAGTAAGCGTAGGAAGCATTCTAGTGTGCTCCCTTCTTATTTTTTTTTTTAAAGATTTTATTTATTTATTTGCTAGAGAGAGAGAGCATAGGCGAGAGAGAGTGAGCGAGAGTACAAGCAGGGAGAGCTGCAGGCAGAGGGAGAAGCAGGCTCCCTGCTGAGCAAGGAGCCTGATGCGGGACTCGATCCCAGGACCCTGGGATCATGACCTGAGCTGAAGGCAGCCACTTAACCGACTGAGCCACCCAGGCGTCCCGTAGTGTGCTCCCTTCTTAGAGATTCATAGTGTACTTCCATATAGTAAAGGCTCTGATAAGTCCTGTAGAAAAGAAATTATTTAACCCATGGTTTTTTGAACTCATTAATCCAGGTACTATTTTTTCTTTAGGATACACCTATTGGCATCTTCCAGATGTACAAATGTTTTCTGTAAAAGGCCAGATAGTAAATATTTCAGCCTTTGTGGGCCATATGGTCTCTGTTGCAACTACTCAACTTTGCTGTTTAATGCAAGAGCAACCATTGATAGGCGCATGGGCATGGCTGGCTCCAGTAAAACTTTATTTACATAAATAGGCTGTGGGCCGGATTTGACTCATGTAGTTTGTAGTTTGCTGACCCCTGTTCTAAAACGAGCATCCTGCAGTACCTTTTTTGGGAGATGCTGTTTGAAGTGTCCAGGGAGTCCTAGAAAGGGACTGACTCATCTTCCAGAATAGCTGGGATGAGTGGCAATGTCTTGTTGAATGTGGTTCAGAGATTGAATGCCTTGCTCAGGATATATGACTGCTAAGTACCATTACAGAGATGTCACCTAGGCTATTGACTAAAATTTTAATTTATTTTTCATTGTTCTCTGCTCCTTTGGAGTGAAAGACCTGGGAAGGAGGCAAAATGCACTGAGTGCACGCTGTGTGCAATTGAAGTAATGTGCATGTAGGTACGTATGGGTGTTTGTGTGCAGGTTAATCTGAGTGTGACCATAGTATCTGTGTCATTAAGCATGAATATGGCTGATAGATAAGTTATCCAGCTAGAGGTCTTTGTTTCAAAGCACCTAATGGGAGATGCTGAAGAAATTCACCACTATTTGTTTTTTTTTTTTTTAATTTTTTTTATTTGACAGAGAGAGACACAGCGAGAGGGAACACAAGCAGGGGGAGTGGGAGAGGGAGAAGCAGGCTTCCCACTGAGCAGGGAGCCCGATGTGGGGCTCGATCCCAGGACCCCAGGACCACGACCCGAGCCGAAGGCAGATGCTTAATGACTGAGCCACCCAGGCGCCCCTCACCACTGCTATTTGAATTGAGGTCTGTGGCGATGTTAGGAATATATTCAATGAATGTGCAAGAATTTACAAAACATGTAACATGTGAACTTGCTTTAATCAGAACCTTTGGTGGCAAGCAACAGAAACAGCTGAAGCTGGTGGTAATGAAAATGGGAGTTTATTTAAAGATACAGGGTGTTCTGTGGAACCCTGCTGGGGAAATGCAGTTGGCCTCGGGATGGCCCAGGACCAGGAACCGGGTTGCTAGGGAGCCCAGGTTTGTTCTAGATATTAGCTGGTGTACTTTCTCTCATTTTGGCTTCTCTTTGCACATCTGCTTCACTCTTCCTTCTTGGCTATTTCTTCTCTGGCCATTTCTGATATTTCTACATGACACATAAATAATGGTTGCTGACAGCTCCCAAGTTCATGTTTCATTTGGAGGTGAACACATGGAAAGACTGTCTCTCTTGCTTCTTCTTTCTCTGTTTCTGATTTGTTTTCTTTTCTTCCTCCCTCACTTCAGTATTGCTGGGGAAGAGATTCTAATTTGCCCAGCTTAGGTGGTCCCTGAACCAAGTTGTTGTGGCCAGTGAGGTGGGGTTAACATCAGAACTGTGTCAGCCAGAATCCTACTCCTGTTGGTGAGTAGACACTTTCCAAAGAAGAGGGTCTACTCTAGCCCTGCCCTAGCTAGGCACTGAGTAGGTGCAAAGTGAAGTTGAATATTTTTATCCAGTGACATTTATAAACTACTTGGAAAGTAAAACAAATACATAATAGTGATGAGAATGTCAGATGTGCTAAATTGTTTCATTAAACAGTGAAGAAGACAATAGTATAAATAGGGGACTAATTTTGCTGTACAGACTTTGAATGGAAAAAGAGAGACAGGAAAGGCTTGTGTGGGCTCACATCACCAGAAAGGGCTTTAGGCAGCAAAGGTGTTCTCTGAAGGTGGGTGGGAAGCAAAAAAATTCTGACTAGGGAGATGGGCATGGGTAAAAACATAGAATTATAGGTAGAAATATGGTCTGGTTCCGTAACACAAAGCTCCCTTAAAAGGAGTGGGGTAACTTTGGACAGCAGTGGGAGGCACACTCAGGGAAGTGGAGAACATTGCTGGAGCCAGTCCACTGTTCTCAGGTTAACTGTAGCAGATGCAGGTGGGGCTGTCTCAGGAAGGGCCAGAAGCTAGAGCCACGACCTCCTGGGGGAGGGGCCCTCCTCCCTCCCCAGCTCCACGTGGGCTGGAGAAAGTACAAGTTGGCAGGTGCAGGTCTACACAATGGGAGTGTTGGGTATCTGAGATGGGGGTACTCTGTAGTGATGGCAAAATAGTGCGTGCAAAAAGCAGGGCCTGGCCATGGTGTTGGGTAAGTCAGGGACAAGCCCTGGGCTCTGGAGAATAAAGACAGGTACTGTTACCAGAGGGTGGGACAAGGTGGGACTTGAGAGAATGGGGTTTGGGGTACAGGACAGAAACCCCAGGAATCTGAAATGGGCCATGAGGCTGCAGCAGGACTAGCAAGGAGAATGGAGTTACTTTGTCTTTCTGCAAACTGTCCTTCTCCCTTTCCCTCTTTGCAGCCTTCCTGTCCTTCCTCCCACTGCTCAGGACCTTGCAGCCTGCAATTAGCTAATCATCTGGATATCCATGACTGATGTGGCTTTAGCCCTCACCCCATTTTAGGAACTTTTGCATTGGAACAGAAGCTATAAACGGCTCAGACCAAAAGAACAACAGTGCCTGGGATGTTAGGACAAAGACACTAAGTTCAATGTCAGAGATTCCATCTGTGCCCCTTTGTGGCGAGAACTCTCGCTGGGGATAGAATGAGAAAACAAAATGCCTGCTCTGTAGCAGCTTTAGCCTCACTGAGAGCAGCAGATCCAGGGCCACCCTGTAACAGTTGGGCAGCACCTTCAGGGAAGGAAAAGCCCCCAGCGTAGGCGCCATCCGAGAGCCAGTTAGCTTTAGAGGAGGCCTTGTGTTGTTGCTTGTTTGTAGCTCAGAGAGGCAGGTGGAAAACATGCAGGACTTGGGAGTCACAGGATCAGGATTTGAATTCCTGATGGGCCATTCCCTCATTGGGTGAAGATACTCAGTCCCCTGAGTATTTGGAGGTCACGGTATCCACGGCGATAGCTTGTGTGCCTGTCCCTGCCACACGGTAGGTGCTCAGTACATAGGTATTCTCTCTGAAGCTCCAGTCCTGGTGAGAATCACAGCATTTGCCTGGATGCCCACCCTTGGCTGGAATCGCTGACAGCCATGAAGCTTTTGATTGGAACTTCCAGTAGCAAGGGACTGACCACCTCATAAATCAGACTATCTCCTTTTTGGAAAGGTTTGCTAGAAAGGTCTTCCTCGAATGGAGCTGCAAGGCACCTCTGTCTTTTGGAACAACTCAGAGTAAGTCTAAGTTGGCTGACTTGTGGTAACATTTTCATGATTTGAAGACCACTTTTGTGTACTCCTAAGTCAAGGGTGGGGAATAGTTTATGTCTAATGTGTCACCTGTGTCCCTTTATGGAGAGACCTCTCGTTTGGAGATGGTATGATCCCCAACCGAGTGCCAACTATGATGGATTGGT
Source organism: Phoca vitulina (assembly GCF_004348235.1). NCBI lineage: Eukaryota > Metazoa > Chordata > Mammalia > Carnivora > Phocidae > Phoca > Phoca vitulina. Next base: position 39,380,069 of record NW_022589716.1, on the reverse strand, counting down.
AGTGGCTGCTAGGGGGCTGTGTTGAGAAGGGTTCTGAGACTGTGTTCCACGGTCAGTAGGAAAAAATATCATACCTGCTGTGGGCTCAGGGGTGGGCAGTGGTGGTTTATATGCAAAGTTTGTTTTCTCTGCTAAGCATTCTGATGCTTAGATTCTTCTATTATGCTCTAGATGACTTGTTCCCTGACCCTCTGGTCTCTTTTTCCTGCCACATTTCAGCTTATCAGTATTTTAAAAGCCATCTGGCTGCCATATCTTCCACCTAATTCATTTCTAGGGTGGATTTAACCAATCCGGCTGGCAGGGCTGGGGTCTCTCCTAGAGCAGTGTTTTCTGGGAAATCTTCCCAAATAGAGGAGGACCAGTTTTGAGTCTGCAGTCCACTGATAAGCCTTCCAAATTATTAACATCACTTAGAATATGGAGATCAAGCTAAGCACTGTCTTTCCGAAATACCCTGAACAATTTGAAGGCCCGTGAGACTAATAATACATCCCTTGATCCTGTTAATGCAGCTTAAAGGTTGCGTTAGCTTCCTCCCTGTGTTTGTAAAGCTGAAGCTCAGAGACTCTGCTCTTGACTCTGAGGTTGGCAGGGAGGAGAGGGCGGAGGGAGGTGGGGGGAAGGGCAGGAGAGCCAGACCCAGCCAGGACATCTCCTCCTGCCCCTTCTGTGCCAGCCCCCTGTGGCATGTGGGTAATGAGCACTGGCACGGGGCTCACTGAGGGAGGAAGAACTTCCACTGGGGCCGGGGGCCCATCCTGCTACCTATTTTCTGCCATCATGGTTCTCTGTCTTACCCTACCCCCCCACCCGTCTCCTCCTTGCCTCTGTGACTCTCTCTGGGCGGTTTGGCTTCCACAGGGCCAGGGCCTGCAGCCAGCACTGAGGTCCAAAGGCCACAGGGCTCCTTCTGTCACAGTGAGGTTGTCTGCCCTAAATGTCCCTGGACCACTGTCAGTCTGTGAAGTGTCTCTCAGTCTGCAACAACATGAAAAAATAAGGACAATGCAGGGATTTTCCCATAAAGCTAACTGTGCGTGATTAAAGACCTGCCTTTTATTCTAAATGATGTTCTTCCTTCCTTTCTGGTGTGTGTGTGAGAGAGAGAGAGAGAAAGGAGAAATTATACTTTCTTAAACAACTGGGGTTGTTTTTCTCCCTAATACCTTTTGTAACTTTGGCCACCCTTTGTAGACACAACCCCTACCATTTTTGAGGTGGGGGGATTTTATTTTATTTATTTATTTTTTAAGATTTTATTTATTTATTTGACAGAGACACAGCGAGAGAGGGAACACAAGCAGGGGGGAGTGGGAGAGGGAGAAGCAGGCTTCCTGGCCGCACAGGGAACCCAATGTGGGGCTCGATCCCAGGACCCTGGGATCACGACCTGAGCTGAAGGCAGATGCTTAACGACTGAGCCACCCAGGTGCCCCAGGGGGTGGGGGGTGGGGGCGGATTTTAGTGACCTGTGAAATATGGTCGGAAAACTACAGCCTTGTCCAAGGTGAGGCCCATCAGGACTACTCGGTATGTTTCCCAGGATTGCGGAGCGGTGGGGGTGGGGTAGTGAGGGATCCTGGAAGATGCAATCTAATGAGGCCAATGAGGCACAGGATTGGACCATGGGTAACTTTTATTAGGAGTTTAAATTTCCCACAGCTCTATTTATTGTAAAAGCGGCGTTGTTTGGGATTGTGGATTTGGGAGACTCGGTTAATGAGTGCCTGCCTTGTCAATTTTTAGCATGGCTCTGGCAAGTGACTTAGCCCCTTAGTGCCTCAGTTTGTCTGTGAAATCAGAACAATGGGGCCCTTTTCCTAGGGCTGTTAGGAGAATGACTGTACGCCACGTTTTTTAGCTGCAAGGAGCCATCGGATGCTGCTTTTTATTGTAGTTATTTCTGACAACATTCAGCTAGTGCTTCTCAGGGCTTCTACTACTGTGCAGACATGCAGTGTTTGCAGGGTGATAGAGGATTCAGAGAAGTGAGGCAGAGATAATGGGTGGGACTGTCCCATGGGGCATTTCTGGCCTGGTGAGTCTTCTCTGCGTGGACTGGCCTGTGCATTGTACATGTTTAGCATCCCTGGCCCCTAGGCAGTAGATGCTGGTATTGCTCCCCAGTTTGGGGGCATACCCCCACGAGTTTCGCATTCCCCTTGGGATGGTCCTGCCTCCAGGGGAGAGCCAGAGGCTGAGCGCTCTGGAGTGGTCTGAGACAGTTTAATAGAGTGTGGAAAAGAGGAGTCTTTAGGGAATGGCCCCGTGGGCTGATACTCCTACACTGTACATATTAACACTTGGTATTCTGGTTTTCTGGATGTTGAACAGAGAAGGAGCTTGGTGTCACAGAAGGAGCACAGCACAGGGAGACAGGGAATCTGCACTTGGGCTCTAAGTTTGCGACTGCCTAGTTGGGGGATCCCGAGAAAGTCCCTTCCTTTTCTGGGTCTCATCTGTAAAATGAAGGGTATGGAGAAGATGGTTCTCTATGACTCCAGGATCGGAAGGGAAATGGCTTAGATTTGAGTGAGACCAAAGGAAGAACCTGCTACAGGTCATGCTCTGAAGAGGGAGGAGTAGGCCTGACTGCTCACCTTTGACTGGATTGGGAAAGATGAAATCTGATGGGGAGGCTGGGGCTGGAAGAACTGACTGACCGAAGTGGCTGCTGAAACCAATTCTCTTGGTTTTTAAATTGTTTGTTTAAATTTAGTTCATGTTTTGAATATGTAGTAGAGACACATACAAAGCATTATAAATATAATGGTAAGTATTCCTTCGCATCCACCCAGCTCCCCTGCCCTGAAGGCCACTTCAGTTTCACTTCCCAGGGATAGTTTTGTCTCGGTTTCTTTGACCCGGGACTGAGAAGATGGTTGTCAGCATGCCGTGGTTGTTCTGCCTTTAACTTTCTGGTCTGAAGGGTGAGAAATTTGATCCTCCTGTAGCATGTGGTTAGTTTCCTACAATGAGTTTCCCCTATTAGTCATAGTTTCTATTTGCTACTCTTGGGTAGAGATACAGCCTTTTTCATCTCTCTCCATTTCCCCCCACTTCCAAGTTCCCTGTCCTTCATTTGAATCAGGGAATTCTATAAACACAGATTAAACTTGAGATAGGACATCTGGACACTGCATCTTCGCCATCATGGATTTCAGAGGGGGCTCATATCACATAATTGTCTATTTTGATGATTTCCAAAATAGTTTCAAAGCCTCATATTCTTTTTTGTCTTGGAGCTTAACTCAGTCCTGCGAGTAACTGCTTTTTTTCTCACCTGGTGTTGTAAAGTTTATGCCCAGTGAGTGGGAAGCACTCTTGGATGTTAACTGTACATTGAGGGAAGAACTCTGGGCTTGGAAGGAGAAAACCTGGGTTTGAGTGCAAAATAAGCTGCTTTCTTGCTGTGTGATCTGTGGCAAACTGCTTGGCCTCTCTGAATCTTTGTTTCCTCATCTGTAAAATGAGGGTTTTGCTACCTGCCCTTTACAGCTGTTTTTAAGGTTACATAGGGCAATGATGTGAGTATACTTTGCAAACTGTAAGAGCCTTACAATTATCATTATTGTAATTCTTTAAAAAGCATTTATTGAGCTTCTGTTGTGTTCTAGATACCAGAGATAGTGTGGGAAATGAGCTTATATTCTGGTGTGTGTGTGTGGTGGCTAGTGTAGGGGCATGAAGGAAAGCAGGGAGACTGGCAATAAAAAGGTTAATAATAAGCAAATTCAGATAATGGTGATTATTACAAAGAAAATAAAATGGAGTAATGGAATGGAAAATGAACGGGGGGAGGAGGATTGGAGTTCTTGATAAAAGAGCAGGAAAAGCCTCTCTAAGTTGACACCTAAATGTCATGTGAAGAGCTGGGAAACCAAATCCAGGCCTAGGAAGCAGCAAGTGCAAAGGCCCTGGGGCAGGAACAACAAGCTTTGGAGAATAAAAAAAAAAGAAAGGAAGAGAAAAGGGGGGAGGTATACTGTAAGAAAGTGGATATAGCAGGCGCAAAGTGAGCATGGTAGAGAATGTTGCAAGAACTGGTGGTGAAGGGGTGCCTGGGGGGCTCAGATGGTTAAGCGTCTGCCTTCGGCTCAGGTCATGATCTCAGGGTCCTGGGATCGAGCCCCGCATCGGGCTCCCTGCTCAGCGGGAGGCCTGCTTCTCTCTCTCCCTCTACTACTCCTCCCTGCTTGTATTCTCTCACTCTCTCTGTCAAAAAAAAAAAAAAAAAAAAAAAACTGGTGGTGAGGTTGGCCAGAATAGGGCCATAGAGGGCCTTGTGGACAATGTTAAAAACTTGAATTTTATTCTCTGTGCAATTAGAGATTTTAAGCAGGGAGATGACATGATCAATTTTCTCCTTTAAAAAGACCCTCCTCCTGGAATGTGGAGAATAGATCGTTGGTAGGCAAGGAGAGCAGTGAGGTGAGTCAGGGGTTATCACAGCAACCTAGGCAAGAGATGATGCCTGCACATCAGAACAAGCTCAGCTAAAATCATCCTTGAGGTATTTGGGTATGAAGCTCATGTAACTGGTTTCATATGAAAAGGATGGTCTCCTGGTGTAAAGTTGGGTGTTCTCTTTTTTCCTTTTGCCTATCCGCTTTGCTCTCTCTTAGGAGTATGGAAGGGGTTGAAGTGAGCAGGGGGAAATTCTGCATTTCCTTTTCAGAGGATGCAGGGGTTGGGACTACATGGTCCTGTAATTAATAAGCAAACATTTAGGGGCACCTGGGTGGCTCAGTCGTTAAGCGTCTGCCTTCGGCTCAGGTCATGATCCCAGGGTCCTGGGATCGAGCCCCGCATCGGGCTCCCTGCTCGGCGGGAAGCCTGCTTCTTCCTCTCCCATTCCCCCTGCTTGTGTCCCTCTCTCACTGTGTCTCTCTCTTTCAAGAAAATAAGCAAACATTTACTGACCATAAGAAGATTTTTCTAAGCCTTTGGTTTTCACTTCAGGTCAGACTTTCCTGGGGACAAACAGGGCATCTGCCCAGAAACCTGGCAAGGAATAGTCTACATGATTTGTGTTGACAATGGGCACAAGGAGCAGCAGTGATAACCAACACAGGGCCACCCAGATGGCAGGGCAGGTTGTCCCCTACACAAGGGCACCTGGCTGAGAGGAGGGCCTAAAACCCAGTCCAGACTCTGTTCACCAAGCAATTTGCTCTGGTGTGGAGCTAAATCAGCAGGAGAAGGGGCTGTCTTTTTCTAACTGGCACCAAGGCACCATCTGGTTTAGCAGTAGCCCTCCCCAAAACTTTTGGGGTTTCTGCTCTGTGGCCTGGTTTCCAGGGTTTGTCTTCACCTTAATTATTCGAGTCAGTCAGGATTTCTTTTAACAAATATTTATTGACTACTTATTGTGTACCAGGTAGTGGGTTTATATTGATGAACAGACAGACATGCTTCCTGCCCTCATGAAGCTTATAGTCTAATAGAGTTCACTCCATCTTTCTTTCTTTGTAACAGCTGGAGAGCTTCCTCTTGGGGAAGCCTGGGCTGATCTCAGCCCCTCTACTCTGAGTCATGAGATGTTGGCACCTGACTTGGAAGCACCTCTTGGGGTTGGGGAACAAACCACCACCCACAGTACACATCTCAGTCCAGATTTTCAGGGATATGGGACCAGCGTGGCTATGGGTTATGATTAGCACAGCTCCTTCATTCACCTCTGATTAGGAGAAGCAAAAAAAAAAAAAAAAAGTAGCACTGTGGTTTCCATTGGTAAAGGGAAAGATTTATCCTTGAGACTTGGAGTCTTCATAAAAACTCTACTTAAAATATGTACACTTTTGGGACATCTGGGTGGCTCAGTTGAGCATCTGACTTTTGATTTTGGCTCAGGTCATGATCTTGGGGTCCAAGGATTGAGCCCTGCGTCAGGCTCCGCGCTCAGCGGGGGAGTCTGCTTGAGGATTCTCTCTCTCCTCTCTTCCTCTGCCCCTCCCCCTGCTCGTGCTCTCTCTCACTCTCTCTCTCAAATAAATCTTTGAAAAAAATATGGGCACTTTTCTGTATGTCTATTACACTTCAGTAAAAGTTAAGAAAATACTAAAGTTTTTGAGCTGCCAGAGTCTGAGCTTAGAGAACTCAAGACAGGGAGGCGGGTCAGGTATATGGGTGAGGCCTTCCTGGGGTCTCTGTATCTTGATGGGGTCCTTAGGCCCTTGATGTCATTCTTCAGCTTAATGAATAATCAGATTATTTTTATCAACCTTTGAGAAATCCTTTTTTTTTGGCTAGCCAAACTCAAAAGAAATTGCTTTATAAGCCAAGGTATCCATAGATAGGTTAACACTGGGGGATACACCTCTCCAGGGCATTCCTCTTCCCAGCTTTAAGGTGGCTGGCTGGGAAACAGAATTAGTCATTGTTTGGGGAGCTTGGAATGAGAGAAAGACAGAGATGGGTGGTTTTCAGATTTTTTTTTTTTTCCAGGCTGCGGTGGAGCTGGGAGAATGAGAGATTCCATACATCTTGTGACCAGATGTGGCATTTTTAACTGGGACTCAGCAGTATCAACAAAACAGAGTCCATTTAAAACAACACTGCTTTCCTTACCTATTTATTTTAATTTTTACATTGTATTTTTTTAGATTATAAAAGTAATGTCCACTTCCCCCTAATATTTTGTTAAGAAAATGTTCAAACATATAGCAAAAATACCTAGTTCTAAAAAAATCATATATATGTGAAGTGCACCATAAAGAAAGTAAAAGGTTCTTATAATCCTGCCTCCTGGAGAGAATACCACTGTTAACCTGTTTCCTATATATTCCTACAGAATTTTTTCTGTGTGTATACTAATATATATTATGATTGCCTTAACAATTGTATAATATTATTCATACTATTTCATTTGTTCTAGGAAAATTTAAGTTTTTCTTGGACATCTTTGCCTGTGAGAATTTATTGATTTATCTCATTTTATTTTTAAAATAGTTTTACTGAGGTATAAATTATGTACCATAAAATTCACCTGTTTTAATTCATTGACCTGTATAATTGACTTTTTTAGTAAATTTTCAGAATTGTGCAACTAACACCATAGTCCAATTTTAGAATGTTTCTGTCACCCCTAAAATATTCCTTTTGCCCATTTGCAGTCACTCCCCGTCCTCATCTCTGTCACCAGGCAACCACTAATCTATTTTCTGTCTCTATAGATTTGCCTTTTATGGGCTTGCATATAAGTAGAATAAAAAAATGTGTATTTTTCTGTGTCTAGCTCCTCTTAACAAACAGAGTGTTTTTGAGGTTCATTCATGCGACAGACCTTTGTTCCTTTTCAACAGTGTTACATTTTAGGATATTCTTCATTTTGTTTACTTACCAGTTGGTGGATATTTGGGTTGTTACCAGTTTTTGGCTAGTACGAATATGCTGCTGTGGACATTTGGGTCCATATCTCTATGTGGATGTATGTCTTATTCTTTTTGAGTGCCTATACACATTTCCATTTTGTGTTCAGCCAAACCTCACTGGCGGCCATTTACTTGTTTTTTGTTGCTTTTTTTGTTTGTTTTTGATGAACAAATAATGCTGTATTGAACATCCTTTTTTTTTTTTAAGTAATCTCTACACCCAACGTGGAGCTCAAGTGCACGACCCTGAGATCAAGAGTTGCATGCTCTTTTGACTGAGCCAGCTGGGCTCCCCTGTATTGAAAATCCTTATACATATATCTTTATGCATATGTGTGAATGTTTTTGGAGAATATATATTTAGAAGGGGAAGTTCCTAGTAAACAGATGTAAACATTTGACATTTCAATAGCTAGTATCAAATTGTCTTCCAGAAGCCGCACCAACTTCTATCTCCTGCCCGTGGCAGCGCAGGAGAGTGACCATTTTCCCTTGTACTTGTCAGTGCAGGCGAGAAGGAATATTTTAGTTTTTCTAATATCATAAATGAAAGATGTCTTATTGTCATTTTAATTGATATTTCTTTTATCATGAGAGAGGTTTTGACCATTTGTTTGTCCACTCCCAATTTTCCAGTGAGTTGCTTATCTTTTCCTATAGCTTTGAAATAACTCTTTGTGTTTTGGGAAATTGACCTTTTGCTTATAAAATCTACTGCAAATGTTTCATTCCTCTGCTTATCCCTTTTTTTTCCCCCTCAAAAATTCTGTTCATGGTCATTGTGCCATACACATGTTTTACATTTTTAAGTAATCATATCTGTTAGGGACAAAAAAAAAAATCTGTGAACATTTTACAACTATCACTGAGATATTTATAATATCCCCAGAAGGAGGTGAGGAAGGTAAAATGTTGATGGGGGAGAAAGCTGAGGGACGTTATATGCGCTTCATTTACCAAACATCTGGACGGTTAGGAGATTTTTCCCCACTCTTTATGTAGTTGTTTTGGTGTCATATAAGCATAGCCTTCACATATAAGTGCAAAGCCTGAGAACTAAATCTGGACATTTTTTGCTTCCCAGCCCCTTGCTAATAATAATTATGACAGCTGACATGAATCGAATGCGTACGATATGTCATTGGTTGTTGTTAATCGTTGCAATCACTCTGTGAGAGAGGTACAGTTATTTCCCCATGGAAAAAGGCACAGGGATCTTTTAAGTAACTTGGTCAAAGTCATACAGCTAGCAGATGCTGGGGCCGGGATTCAGACTTAGGTTCACCTGACACCAGAACGTGTGCTTAACTAGGACTCCTTTCATTATCCCTTCCTAAAGCATTCCATGAATTGACTTAGCTTTGGACAATAAGAGGATATTTCAAGAGGGCTTTAGAAAGGGACTTGGCAACATCTGTGGGTTCTATTCTTAACACCCCAAAACTCTTCTCTTTTCTTGTAATGAGGAGAGAAGGCATGCATTTGCAGTAGTCTGGGGAGTTGAGGCAGGAAGAGTAGATGATGGGTTTCTAAGACCCTTCTGACTTTTCTGTTTGCTACATGTCAGAAATGAGCTGGCTGTTGGCAATTAGATCTTGGCCCAATGGAGGGAGGTTGGGATAATGGAAGAAGAGAGGTGCTTCAAGCTCTAGCTCTGAAGTCAAAATGGTTTCTCGGTGGGCATTTTTCTGCCTGGGATATTTTGACCCTGGGCAATTCTAGGCTAACCTGGATAGGTCTGAGGATATTGAAGACCTAGAAAGAATATGGTCAAAATACATAAAAATCTTGGGGATCTGGGAAAAGATGGGCATACTCTTGCTCATTTATTGTTACTCAAGAAGCCTAGGGTGCCAAAGGCAACTGTGAGAGGGGGGCACAAAGATGAATCGAGCCTGTTCTTAGGGGACTCACTGTCTGGGTAGGGAAGAGGGATCTGTTCAAAGAGTAGTTGAACTAAAGTAGAGGCAGTGACTTGAGAGGTTCAGCTAAAGAGCTGGGAGTCAGAGCAGAAGGAGCACAGACTTTGCAGCGATATAGACCTGGCCTTGAATTATGTCCTAAGGTAATGACAACAAGAGCATTGTTGAGCACTTACCATATGTGCTGCATGGTTTGGCAGACAAGGGGATCCTCTTCAGGATTGAAGGACTTATCCTTAGGTCCTGGGGGTTCTGTTGGCTGACAGCCCTCAGCTGTTGACCCCCTTGGAGAACTGCCTCTGCTGAGGAGAGCTGTGTAGCTTAAGATTACACCCCCTTCTCAGCTGCAGGTGTGAAGGTCCTGCTCCCTCCCCCAAACCCGGGACAACTGTGAAGGGCCCTCTAAATGTCAGCGCCTCCACTGGGACTGTTGGGACCCAACTTCTCACTCTACCCAGTCCTACTTCCTTTTCCTTCCTTCCACAGGATTTGAAACAAAGAGCACACCCTAAAAAACTTTCCATGTTATGGTCTCGTCTTGGAGTTTGCTTCCCAGGGGGACCCATTCATGGGACATGGATGATCTGACTATTCTCACACAGTCAGCCCCCTGAGCTGGGATTACTTACTCTAGTTTATAGGTGAAGTCACTGAGATTTAAGGGAGGTTGAATGGTTTGCCTAGTGGCATTACATGGCAGATCTTGGGTTCAAACCAAGTCCAGTTATGCCCAAAGCACAATCTTTCTATATCTCCACCATGTAGGTGTGTGGCTTTAAGGACCGGAAACCATGGGGTTATAAAATTAGATTGCTGGTAGGAAATTCAAAGTTCATTTGGTTAGAGCTCCTGTTCCTTCATCTCTGGACCTGAGATTCTCAGATCCAGCCCTGAAAGTCTCACATCCTGGGAATGCCTTTACTTACTGGTGAGCCAGGGTTGTTGGTCACCCTATGTGAGGATTGACTGAAGTACTCAATGAGTCCATCCATCCAGTCTTCCATTCATTCAACAAATGTTCTTTGAGCATTTGTTGTGTCCCAGGTATCACTTTAGGGACAAAGGGTACAGCAGTAAACAAAGCAAACTCCCTGCCCTCTTGGAGTTGCCTTTCAGCAGAGGGAGGCAGATAGCAATGAACTAGACAGAAAAATGCATACTATCAAGTAATGGTGGGCGCTATGAAGGAAAATGAAGAGAATAGGGGGATGGAGGGTGTCGAGCTGAGGGCAAGTAAGTGTTCTATTTTAGAGACAGGGAACAAAAAGCCTTCTGGAATGAGGGAACCTCTGGCTAAAGACCTGAATGAAGGGAGGAACTGGCTACACAGATGTCAGTGAAGGGCATCCCAGGAAGGAGGAATGACAGGGGCCAAGGCCCTGGGCATTAGCAGGTTTAAGAAAGGTGGAGAAGTTGGGTGGCAGGAACATGATGGGCTAAGGGGGAGAAGAGATTGAGGAGGCATCAAGGGGCCATAATCCTGCAGGGTCTTGGGGGCAGGGAATAAAGATCTTGTGTTTTATTGCAGGTGGATTTGGAGCAGGTGAGTGATACCATGAAGTCCATGTTTCCAAGGGGGTTTCATGACTGTTGTGCTGAGAATAGATGATAACAGATGTCATTTCCATTTCCTCCCTGGATTATTTCTATTTCTCTTTGAGGACAATCAGAGAGGTTTCGTGGAGAACATCATTATTTAAGAGCACGGGCTCAGGAATCAGACTCCCTGAGTTCAGATCCGGGTTCCGCCACTCACTAGCCCTGGGATCTTAAACTATTTGCTTAATATGTGTAAGCCTTTTCTTCCTCATCATTAAAATGCAGATAATCACAACACCTGCTCTACGAAGTGGGTTTGTTGTAAGGATGAAATGTGATAATGCTCATGGAGTTTAGCAGAGCACCTGCTTTTCTTTTATAGCTGATTCTTTTTAATTGTGGTAAAATATAAAATTGACCATTTTAACTCTTTTTAAGTGTACAGGGCAGTGGCATTAAGTACATTCACTTTCTTGTGCAGCCATGCCGACCATCCACCTCCAGAGCCTCTTTTCATCTTCCCAAACTGAAACTCTGTCCCCATGAAACACTAACTCCCCATTCCCTCCTCCCCCAGGCCCTGGTAGCCACCATTCTACTTTCTGTCTCTATGAGTCTGACTAGGATAGGGACCTCATATAAGTGGAATTACACAGTGTTTGTCTTTTTGTGACTGGCTTATTTCACTGCTTAAGTTTCCTCCACGTTGTAGCATGTGACAGAATTTTCTTCCTTTTTAAGGCTGAATAATATTCCACTGTATGCATTTACCACATGTTTATCCATTCATCCACTGATGGACATTTGGGTTGCTTCCACCTCTGGCTATAGTGAATCATGTATTTGTGTTCTGTAAGCACTGGACTTATCTTTGCCGTAATTTTGATCCTGATTTGTATAAGTGGTGGGAAATGGTAGGTACTCCGGACCAGGAGGCAGGAGATATAAATTCTAGATTTGCATGAGGCCGACTCATTTACTCAGTCTGAGCCTCAACTCTTTCATCTATGAAATGGTGATGCTAATGCCTACTTCAGGGGTCTTGTTATAAAAGTTTGAATTAGGGGGCGCCTGGGTGGCTCAGTAGTTGAGCTTCTGACTCTTGATTGCAGCTCAGGTCTTGATCTCAGGGTGGTGAGTTCAAGCCTCACGTGGAGCCTACTTTAAAAAAAAACAACTCAAATTAGATATATTTTGCAAACTTTAGAGCTATGCTATCCAATATGGTAGCCACCAGCCTACCAAGCATTTGAGATGTGGTTAGTCTGAATTATGACATGCAGTACATGTAAAATACACTCATATTTTGAAAACAGTACAGAATAAAGGGAATGTGAAATATTCCATAATAATTTTTCTATGGGTTACTTGTTGAAGTAATGATGTTTCGGATGTATTGGATTAAGTAAAATATATTATTAAAATTAATTTCACCTCCTTTTATTTTTAATGTGGCTACTAGAAAATTTGAAAAGAAACGTGTGGCTTGCTTCATATTTTCATTGGACACCTCTGGGCTAGATTTCACCGGGCATTTTCAGCCTAGGCTCAGCAATTTTCTGGGTGTTCCTCCCACGCTTAGTTAAGGGTCTGAAAGGAGATTCTCTCCCAGAGCTCCAGGCGGACAAATGATTTACATCACTAAGGTGCTGCAGTCTAGATGGTGATCAATGTTTATGGCCCATGGAAGCTTAAACAAGCCGAGAGAATAGGTTCAGTCTTGCCGCAAATAACGTCCAGCCATTAACGTGCAGCCTCCCGGTTCCCTCTACAAAGGGAGGTTTCAGCGTCGCCACTCTGCTGGGATTTGTGATTTAGCTCCATGTTCCCCAGTGACAATAGATTTCTTCATTTCAAAGCCTAACTCCTACGGAGGCTGGGGCTGTGGGGGTGGGGGGTGGGGAGTGGGGGGGGTGGGGAGGGCAGGCGATTTCCCAGCTCAGGCCTCTGTGTATCGCTAATTGTATTATCACAGTTTCTTTAGGGAAAAACCATGCTTTCATTTAGGACTTTAAAAAAAAAAAACAAAAAAAACCCCAGACCCTAGGGAGAGTTAAGATCCGTTTGGTACAGTGTTTGGGTGAAATTTTTTCCCCCTATGGGGCAGGAGAGAAAAGAATTTCTATTTTGCAGCTGGAAGAGAGCTTTTGTGTACGTACCCCTCCCTCTTCTCTCATTTTATCTCTCAACCGATAGGATATTCAGGGAGCTGAGGCAGTGTAGTGTTCAACAGAAATAGAGATAAAGTTCAGAGCCGAATCCCGTGGAAGCAGAGATAGGTCCAGCTCAGCTCCAGCCGGAGGGTGCAGGAGACTAGGTAGGAGTGTGGGGGGTGTGGCTTCCCCTAGGCCAGTGAGCTGCCCAGAGCTGAGAGGCCGTGCCCTAAGGTTTCCACTAATGTATTCTATCATCCCAGGCAGACCCTTCTCCACTTTTCCTGAGTGGCACAGAAGGCCCTGCTCCCTAGGACTTTTGTCACATGTGATCTTCTGCCTTGGGGTCTAAATAGTTTCCAAGATGAGTACCCGATGCTTCATGCCTTCTTGCATTCACAGTTAGGGTGGTGGTCTCCCAGTGAGGGAAATCCCAGATCCCATGAGTGGGCTGGGTTGGTGGAAGCAAGCCTTTCCTAGAGACATCAAATTCTATGTGAGGTCTGCTTCCTCCTGTTTTGGTGGGGGAGGCTCAGATGGAAGGGAGATATACTAGCTGAGCAGTCAGGAGACCTGGCTCCATCAGGGTGTAAGCCACTTTGGCACACCCTGGTCTTTGGGTCTTCATCTGTAGAATGAGGAAACAGTTCCAGCCCTGCCTACCCTGCAAAGTTGTTCTGAGGACCAAATGAGACCCTGGTTATGAAAACAATTTGCACATTTTATTTATTTATTTATTTATAAAGATTTTATTTATTTATTTAATTGACAGAGACACAGCGAGAGAGGGAACCCAAGCAGGGGGAGTGGGAGAGGGAGAAGCAGGCTTCTGCCGAGCAGGGAGCCCGATGCGGGGCTCGATCCCAGGACCCTGAGATCATGACCTGAGCTGAAGGCAGACGTTTAACGACTGAGCCACCCAGGTGCCCCCAATTTGTATATTTTAAAGGGCTGTGTGAACTCAGGATATTATCTTTGCTTTTTCTGCGACACCTTGCTTAATGACTTAGTGAGTTAGTTTACAAATATTTTTATGCCCTTACTATGTGCCAGGCATGAGCTAGGCATGGAGGATACAAAGGTGAGTGAACACATTGCCTGCCCTTATGGAGCTCATGGCCCAATGGAGGGGAAAGGCTAAAAGCAGGTAATTACAATGCAGAGGATAAGAGCTAAGGGAAGGGTAAAGTCAGGGGCTGCAGGAACACAGAAGTAAGTGATCTATCCCAGCTTTGGTGATTTGGTAGGACTTCCTGGAGGAAGTGACTTTTAAATGGAGTTGCAGGGATGAACCGATGTGGTAAGTTTTCAATAAATATTTGTTGAATGAATCAGATAATTAAACATGCTGGTAGCTTCAAGGATAACAGCCCCAGTGTTCATTTAGCAATTTATCATAGGAATCTGACTCAGAGGTTAAGTCATTCCCTAAGGCATACGCTTTCTTCACCCTCTAGAGCTTGTCTGGAAAGAGGCTCAGCTGAAGGCTGTGGGCCACCAACCCTGCAGGCAGCCGGGGAACGGTGCCGAGGTTCTCGAGTGGGGAACGTACGCTGGCAGGAGAAAAAATAGAGGTGTACACTGTGAGACCCAATATCAAAGGCCTGCACGCTCAGTGGTGAATCAGGCAGAATGTCAGCTTGGGGCTTCCCACTGAGCGAAAGAAGAGTTTCGAAGGGGTGGACGGAGCTGGGGTAGGAATCTAGGAGAGGGCTCAAGGATGAGGCAGATGGGCAGTTTCCATCTGGAGGTCTGAACAGGGGCGGTAAACCTCTGCTGCAGGTAAGGGTCATGGCCCAGGTCTTTGCCAGAGCAGGGATGGATAGTGAAAGTCAGAGTTATGCTTGTCCTGGGGCCTCCTCAGGTGAGTTTTCAGCCCCCTGGAACGGGGGGCTCAGAAGGTGATTAAGGCTTGACTTCACAGAAAGCCTGGTGTTTGGATTAGCTGGTGTCTTGGGAGGAGACTGAGCCTTTAGGTGGTCCAGCTGTGGGGACAGGAGAGGCCGAGTCCAGAAGATGAAGTGGGAGCTGACACCACCCTCTCTTCATCAAGGAACAGTCTCCAGAGTCCCCAACCCAACTGATGCAAGGGTGAGCTAATTTGGCCTCCGCTCCCACCATACCAGTTTCCATGGATACATTTCAAGCCTCAGTCTGGTCATCTTCAAAAGCATCAAAGGCAGCAAACCCCATCCATGCATAATCTTTTGTTATAGCCGCACAAATAGCTTTTGTAACAGCCCTTCCCCCATCCCTCCCACCCATCCTCCTAACCAAAAAAACTGGCTTAATTTGTGGCACAGTCATCCACTGACAGAAGCATTGGACTTTTTCTGGAAGTTTTGAAGACCTGAGTTTGAATTCCAGCCTTGTCATTTGTAAAATGCAAATAATAGCACCTAGGGCATAGAGGTGTAGGGATTAAATAAGATAAATGTATCTGAAAATGCCTAGCACATTGCCTAACTAAATGTTAGTTTCTTTCCTCTCTTTCTTTGTCAGTTGCGCCACTCAGAAATCAGGGTTCTCTGCACCCACAATCCTTGTACAGCATCCCCTTGTGTGTTTCATGCACTTGATACTGAATAAGCTGTCCTTGACATCAGTTCACTTCCCCTGGTGGCTAACATCTAGTGCTTTGACTGGAGCCCCATGGGGGGGGGGGGTCTCTCAACCGTTCTCTCTGCTGGCCCCCAAGTTTGGGAGGAACCGGTTATAGGGCCCTGAAGGTAAATGGGCCAGTGTCTTTCTCTCCCTTCTTGAGGCCAAGTCTTTGCTGGGAGCGTGCAAAGGCACACAGAGGTGGGGGAAGCTCCTTGCCTCCTGAGAGTCTGTTCCAGCAGATGGCTCTGCTGCAGTTCTGCTTAGGAGGTTAATGGACACCAGATGTCTGGGCAGGCAAGCTTTCATTTTCTCCTGGAACCACTTAATTTGGCTGAACATCTGCCTTGGCTTCCGGGCTTTTCCGTCACCTGAGCTTCAACACTGGTTCAGTCACCACCAGTGGACATCAGAGGAGCTCCCTTGCCCCTTTCCTTACTCAGGGTCTTGGGGTATACTAGCCTGATTTGTGAGAGGTAGAGGTGGTGGTCAAGAGGGGACAAGAGTGGTCCATGGTTGCCTCCTGTCACTGTCCTTCATGTTTGGTCTGTTGTCATTGGGCCTTCTTGTTGGAAAACCAATTTTAATCCAAAAGAATGGTGTCTGCCTGATTAGAGAATATGTCTATCTGGACCAGCACTGGCTGGCTGTCAAGGGCAGGGAGGTGGGGGACAGTCTTTGGAAATGACTTGAAGGAGGTACCTCCATGCTCACCCCTCTTCCTGCTCCATGGCCTTCACTGATGCATTTCTAAACCATTGATGGCTGATGATCTCAGGGGGCAGTTGAGACTTGAATTGTGCTTTGAAAGTACCATTTTGTTGTTGGTATCACTGGTTTAAGCATTGGCATGTGTCAGAGTGACCTGAGGAGTTTAGTAAGGCACAGACTGCTGGACCCCACTATGTCAGTAGGTCTGGGGTGGAGCCCAGGAATCTGCATTTGAAGCAAACATTACAGGTATTGATGATGCAGGTGACTTTACACTATTCCAAGCAATGTGGCCTGGAACTCTGTCTTTTGGGGTTCTGGAATTTCTTCTGCTTTCTATTTCAGGGATGTACATACGTATTCATGTTTGTTTGTTTGTTTGTTTGTTTATCCCCTTCTTTGCCTGGGAAACTGCTTATCCAATAAGATCCAGATCAAAAATCACTTCAACTGTGAGACCTTTTCTGAACACCCTTTTATTGGGCAGATTGACTTCCTCCTTTTCTTCCATAGCACTTTGCAGGTACTTTTATAGGACAGCACAACTCACATTAATCATGGGCTTTTATGTGCTCCTTGAGGGCAGGGAGCTCATCCTCTTCATCTTTCTATTTATCCTAGAACATAGCATAATATCATGTCATAGGCACCAATAAATATTTATTGACTGAACACAATAATCCTTGTGGTAAATAGGGTCTTCATAAAGTATATTCAAATAAGACAATTTTAGTTTTGATAATATAGCTTATTTATCTTAAAAACAAAATATATTGTGACAAATAAAGGACAAATAATTTTCTTCTCATGGTTCATGGCTTAATCCTCAAAGGACACAGTTTACTACCTTTCTGGCTAACGCTTTTTTCATCCAAGCACATAAATGATGCCTTGCATGTAACTGCCATATTATCAGCCCCTGCTTTAATCAGTTTGCTTTTATTTATTTATTATTAAAAAAAATTTTTTAAGTAGGTTCTGTACCCAACGTGGGGCTTGAGCTCATGACCCCAAGATTAAGAGTTGCATGCTCTCCTGACTGAACCAGCCAGGCGCCCTAATCAGTTTGCTTTTAAATGCCATTTTCATGGTTACTAGCCAACCTGTAACCTATGTGGCATTTTGTAGTTCCTAAGGCCTTTTTTTGAAGCCTTGATTTTTTTCTTAAACATCTATACTTTAATGTCTAGAGTAATATTGGCCTCCTACTTCTTTTTTGTCATAGTTCCTCTGTTTAATACCTCCAGCTGCTTTCTTTCTCAGTGGCAGGTTTCCAGTGGACAGGTATCACATGTTTGCAATTGTTTTTGGACAGGGCTTGGCACATCCAGTCATAATGAAACATATAGAGTGTTAGACACTTTATAAAACACTTTCTCATCAGCCATGCTTTGAGGTGGAAATACTATTATTTCCCCTTTAGGGTCTCACCAGCTAGTAAAAGACATAGCCAAAATTTGAAGGCAATTTTACTCCCTTCTAGATTCCATGCTTTCAAAAATAATCATTGCAGCAATACTTATAATAACAAACAAAGGCACAACCTATGTAATGTCCAACAGGAAGAGAATAGCTAAGTGTTGGATGGCATCTTAGTCTGCTCAGGCTACTCTAACAAAATACCATGGATTGGGTGACTTAAAAACCAGACATTTATTTCTCACCGTTCCAAAGGCTGGGAAGTCCAAGATGAGGGTGCCAGCATGGTCAGGTTCTCAGTGAAGGCTCTCTTCCTGGCTTGCAGATGACTGCCTTCTTGCTCTATCATCACATGGTGGGGAGAGAGAGAAAGAGAGGGAAAGAGAGAGTGTGCACGCAGGCAAGTGAGCATCAGAGCTCTGGTCTCTTCCTCTTTTTACAAGGACACTAATCCTCTCCTGGGGCCCCACCTCATCATGACCTTATCTGAATCTGATTACCTCCCAAAGGCCCCACCTCCAAATACTAGCACATTGAGGGTTAGGGCTTCAACAAAGGAGCATGGGGGCAGACACATGCATTTAGTTCCTAACAGATGGTCACAGCCATTTGATGGAATATTACTCAGTCCTTAGAAACAAGGCCTCTGAAGGCAATATAGCAATATGTAGACGTTTTTATTGTCATGACAATGATGTGAAATGAGCAAGAGAAGAAACATGGGAAAATGAATGCCATTCAGTTGTTGGTGGGGGTGAAATGCCGTGATTTTTTCTTTTTTTAAAATTTCAGTCGGTGTTGCTAGAACATCAGTGTTGGAAAACAAAAACACAACACCAAGAACACCCTCCCCATCCCCCACCTTTGCCACTATGTATTTGCACTTTATTAATGCTTCTGAGGTGCTGATGAAGTGAGAACAACTTTCAGCTCCCAGAGAGCAAGTGTGTGTGCATGAGTCACAGGAGTGTGGTCTGACGCAGATGATTAAGGCTGTGGCAAATGCAGAATTAAGTAACTCTGATAACAGAGCCCTGGAGCATCCTTCTTGGAGATTAAACCTTTCAGGCTTTTAGCAGCTGAGAGGTGCTGGGGATCAGAGATAGCAGGCTTAGAAAGGAAAAGAAGGGGGGCACATATTAGATGGGGATGGGAAGGAAAATGCATCCCATTCAGGTTAGTGCTCTTTTTTGAAATTGGCTGTCGCCTGGAGTTTCAGTGGAAAGCGTACCATTATCTGGGGAGAGGGCAGTGTGTCTGCCTGCTTCCTGTCCTTCTCTTGCTTGCCTTCCTACAGGCTGGAGTTTGGTTTTGTGTGCTGGCCTATTCTACCAGCTTGTTTGTGTGTGAGTTTTCCTCACTTGCTGACTGATCCTGTTTTACATTTGAATGACCTTCAAAATGTAAGGGCGGTTTTAGGCCTTTCTGAGAAGAGGAGGGACTGGCTTCTCTTCTTCCCTTTCCTTGCACCTATTCATTCAATACATATGTAGTTTGCCCCTTTCTTGTGCTGGCCACAATGCTAGGTGCTGGGAATAGATAGAGATACGGTCTTTGCCTTCATGGAACTTAAAATTAAATATTGGTTATTCAGGACTGGCTACACACTTTGCGGGGCCCGGTACAAAATGAACATGCAAGGCCCCTTATTTGAAAATTATTACGAATTTCCAGACAGCGCTGGCAGAGCACCAAACCAAGCACCCTCCTGAGCGCTGGGCACTAGGTAGCTTGTATGTATACAGTTTGTGTATCCAGGAAGCTGGCCCTGAAGTTGTTTCTTGCAAGCACATCTCAGAAGAAGAGGGATTTAGGGCTGCAGCCCTACATGCCGTGCGGTCCCCCAGTCTCCCGCGGCCGCCTCCCCCAGGAATGGCACAGGGCCTCTCCTCACTATGGCAGCAGCACGGCACGGCACGCTCGACTTGAAGCTCGGCGCCAAAGCTGATGGCGAGACCATTCTAAAAGGCCTCCGGTCCATTTTCCAGGAACAAGGGATGACGGAGTCGGTGCACAATTGGCAAGACCACGGTTATCTAGCAACCTACATCAACAAAAACGGCAGCTTTGCCAGTTTGAGAATTTACCCACATGGATTGGTGTTGTTGGATCTTCAGAGTTATGACGGTGATTCGCAAGGCCAAGAAGTTGACAGTCTTTTGAACAAAGTAGAAGAAAGAATGAAAGAATTGAGTCAGGACGGTGCTGTGCGGGTGAAGTGATTACCATCCATAATTCGGGAGGAGCTATCGACAGATACTGGCCCACTGCTGATGGTCGCCTGGTTGAGTATGACATAGATGAAGTGGTGTATGATGAAGATTCACCTTATCAGAACATTAAAATTCTACACTCGAAGCAATTTGGAAATATTCTCATCCTTAGTGGGGATGTTAATCTGGCAGAGAGTGATTTGGCGTATACCCAGACCATCATGGGCAGTGGAAAAGAAGACTACAATGGCAAAGATGTGCTGATTCTTGGGGGTGGAGACGGGGGCATATTATGTGAAATAGTCAAACTGAAACCAAAGATGGTCACTATGGTAGAGATTGACCAAATGGTGATTGATGGATGTAAGAAATACATGCGGAAAACATGTGGCAACGTCTTAGACAATCTTAAAGGAGACTGCTATCAGGTTCTAATAGAAGACTGTATTCCAGTACTGAAGAGGTACGCCAAAGAAGGGAGAGAGTTTGATTATGTGATTAATGATTTGACAGCCGTTCCAATCTCCACATCTCCAGAAGAAGATTCCACAAGGGAGTTTCTCAGACTGATTCTTGACCTCTCAGTGAAAGTACTGAAACAGGATGGGAAATACTTTACACAGGGTAACTGTGTCAGTTTGACAGAAGCCTTGTCGCTCTGTGAAGAACAGCTCGGGCGCCTGTATTGTCCTGTGGAATTCTCAAAGGAGATCGTCTGTGTTCCTTCATACTTGGAATTGTGGGTATTTTACACTGTTTGGAAGAAAGCTAAACCTTGAAGACCAATCTCTCCTAATCATGTGTGCTGCAAATAGCCTTCCTGACCTTCATATGCTGTACATGACATCGAAATGAGTCAGGCAATTGATTGTGATTTCCTTCAACTTTTCTTTTTTTAATTATTATTTTTAATTTAAAGCAAATGGAAACTGTATATTTTGATGCGCTAGGGTGTTAATTTTTTTGAAAGTCAGCTGAAGGATGATTAGACAGCACAGCGAAGGCTGCTAAATGCACTGAACCCCTAGAATGTGATTTTTGTTACTTTTTTTTGTGTGTGTGTGGGGGGGCTTTTTGTTTTTGTCTTGGTAGACTTCGAATTTGGTTGTTTGGAGGAATGAACATCATTGTTTTGTTCTGGAGGGGAGTTCTTTGATGGTGTTTCTTTACCCCAAAATTGACTTAGCTATTAAAATTTGGTGCTTATAAGAAAGAGTTAAGAAAAAAATGAATAGCAATGCTTCGATTAAAATTATAAATGGGAAAAAAAAAAAAAAAGAAGAGGGATTTATTCCTTCTTTATTGGCCCAGTCTTCCTTATCACTGTGTGCAGAAATCAAGCAGCCTCAGAAGAAGTGTTACCTTTGACTCAGTGGGCCTGCATAGAGAGACAGTAGAACACAGATAAAAGACAGTGTAAATATATATTTTTTAAAGATTTTATTTATTTATTTGACAGAGAGACAGTGAAAGAGGGAATACAAGCAGGGGGAGAGGGAGAAGCAGGCCTCCTGCCGAGCAGAGAGCCCGATGCAGGGATTGATCCCAGGATCCTGGGATCATGACCCGAGCTGAAGGCAGATGCTTAACGACTGACCCACCCAGGCGCCCCGTCAGTGTAAATATTAAATACCTTTTCGTTGTTTGACACATGCAACTAGGCCACATGGACATCCATAGAACGTTCAACTTCTCTGAAAATATCTGGCCATAATCAAATATATGATAAAGGAAATCTTTACCATCCAAAGTTTTGTCCTTGGAAGCAAATACATGGGCAGTGATCAGTCTAATTACTCTGGGCCTGAAGGGTTTTTTTGTTGTTTGCTTTCTTGATTTTTGAGAATAGTTTTCTTTTTCTTTTTTTTCCCCCAAAGATGTTATTACCAAAGATAATGTATTTTATGCAAATTTACCAGAAAGCAACTGTTCAGTAAATAACAAGATTATACCAGTTTACTGGTAAGTGTACTTAATCCCTGAGCAATAGGCTTTGGTAGAATGCCGGTTTAGTGTGGTGAGGCAGAGGAGGGAGTTTACCTGTTTCTAGCAACAGCCACCTAGCGGAAGGTAGTAATAGAACTAACAGTACCTACAAGAGGGTAGTTTCACATCTCTCAAAGTGTCCTCTAGAATATTAATTTTAAGGGAGAGATTCTACCTAAATTGGTTAATTTGATTCTGTTCTCTCTTGAAGATTTACCATTCATGTGACAGTCCCATGGCAGTGAAGAAGCCGTTAACACTTTCAACACAACATTATGTGATTGTGACACCTGTTTTAAAGAGTAATAACTAGCAACTATATCTCTATCTATGGATATCTATATAGTTATATAGATAATATATGTATAACTCTAGCAATCTATGTATAAAACGGATTCTGAAGACTATGCTGTGGGAGACATTGGTGATGCACTTATAGACTTTTAAGATGCGTGGTCTGGGGTCACGGGGTCTAGGTTTGAGACCCACTCACAACCATGAACAAGTTACAAGGCCTTTCAGAGACTGTTTCCCCGCCCGTTAAGTAATAATACCTGCATCACACAATCGTATAGATTAAATGAGACACTAGGTCTGAACATTTTGTAAACCGTTCAGTTGTCCTGCAAAACACTTCATGGTTACTGAAACGATATTGAAATAAATAGGAACTATTGTCTTATCTGCGAGTGAGTAAACTGAGGCCTAGAGAGGTTAAGAAGGGTGTCTGGAGTTCAGAGCCACAAAATGGCAAAGACAGTCTCCTCATGATATATTTTAAACCAGCTCTGCTTGTAGATTTTAGTTTAGAAAACAGGCTACCTCTTTGCCTGATGAAGCAGCCAGCGGCGGATGTTGGCATCAAAAGCCTAACTTTTCCTTCCAGCTTTGACATCTGATGTTAGCAGAATGTTGAATTCAGAGGTGACAGATTTCAAGAGGATTTGTCTCCTTTGCAGGCCAGCACACCCTGTTATCTATATGAATCTCTTCTTCTTTTTTTAAAAAAGATTTTATTTATTTATTTGACAGAGAGAGAGAGCAGAAGCAGGAGGAGCGGGGGAGGGAGAAGCAGGCTCTTCGCTGAGCAGGGAGCCCAATGTGGAGCCCAATCCCAGGACCCCAGGATCATGACCCGAGCGAAGGCAGACGCTTAACCAACTGAGCCGCCCAGGCGCCCCTATGAATCTCTTCTTCACTGAAAACCAGCAGTGAGGGCGATTTAAAAGAGGAGGTAGCTTTTCCTGTCAGGAATGACGGGGGCTTGGTGTGTGTGATTTATTGAAGGTGTGCCCTTCAGGAAAAGCCTGTAAGGGGAGAGGGCCTCAGGAGAGGGTAGAGGGAGGAGCTGAGGGGGAAGAGGCCTTAAGTCTAGCCTTGGCTTGATTCCTTGGGGGCTGCAGAATTAGTCATATTACTGAGTTGTTCCCTGGATGAGATGGGGCGGCCAGACTTTTGCACCCCCATGTCAGTCACAGGTCTCAGGCTGTCAGGGCTGGAATGGAATGTAAATCAGTGATGGGTTGGAACTGACTCCTAAGGGCTCACTGGAGCAGACTGTCGGATTTTTAGGCATTTTGTGAGCCACTATTAAAATGAAATTATATAAACATATAATTAAATAAACAATATTAAAAACAATAGTAATAGTAATAGATGTTCAAAACTCCTCATTTCCTAATTATTTTATTACAGTTTTCTTTTGGTGCTCTTGTGGTTCTTTTTGCCTGCTAATACCTTTTTGGTGGAAATACCATGGGACAAAGGGCTGTTGTCTGTCACCTCACAACTCCACAGTCAGTGATGTCATGTTGGTGGCTTGGTGGGAGTGTTTACACCAGGGAAAGTGGCACTCAAACCAGGGCTCCCTCCTCCCCCGCTACCAGAGAGCTGGTGGTTAAACATTTGCTAGCATAGCACAGGGTGTAACCTCCTGGGGGAGGCAGCTTCCCCCCGCTGGGTAGGCAGGGTGGGAGCTGTCCAGGGGAGGGGGCAGCTGGAGGCCACTGGCAGCCCGCACAGCAGCTGAATGGTAGTGCAGGCATGGCCTGGGAAGGGGAGCTGATGGGGCACCAACAGTGTCTGCTGTCCACGTCCTGACTTGTAGCACCCTCTCTTCTGTTTTTGCAAGTTTCCACGGAGAGGAAGGAACAATGGACTGTTAAGTCTGGAGTCTGCGTTCTGGTCTTGGCTTTGCTGTGTGATTTTGGGAGAGCTATTTGACATGTGTTTCCTCACCCACGAAAAGAGGGATCAGACGATCTCTGGGAGGCTTCTAGCTCTGCACAGACTCGGACTATGTGATGCTCTTAGGCACTCCAGCCTGAGTGGGAGCACTACTGGACCACGACTTGTGTATTACCTACAGGACGAAACACACAAAAGTTTCCTCTCTGATCCCCAGGCTTAGAGGGCCAACAATAAAAAACAGGTAACATTTATTGAACACTCAGCATTTTAGGCCTTAGCTGCTCTCATCCATGTATCAATCCTGTGAGGTAGGGTTGGTTTGTTCTTTCTCTTTTACAGATAAGAAAACTGAGGCCCAGAAATATTCAGTAACTTGCCCAGTCACACAGCCAGCATGTGGCCAAATTGGGATTCCAGCCCCAGTCTGCTTAATTCCAGAGCCTGTGCTTTCAACCATTTCCCATTTTCCCTTATTGGAAAAGAATTTGCGAGAGGCTCTCGCTGCATCAGGGTCCCCATTTGGGTTCCATTCTTCCTCCACCTACTCTCTACCTTTCTCACTCTGGGCACTCTTCTGGGTAGAATGGATTGGAAGCTTTTTTGCAGCTCAGGCCTTTGTAACTGTGGAATAAGCCAGTGAAGGAGGAAGGCCAGGAGGCCAGAGGCCAGCTCTGCACTTAGCCGTTTGTCTGGGATGCACAGTGATGGGCGGGAGGGGCAAAGGAGTCTGGTAACGAGTGTCTCCCAGTGATACCTCCCAAGGGGTGCTGCAGGTGCTGTGCTGCTGTCTGGGGCTGTTGGGGCCCTCAGAACACAGCCAGGAGATGGGGGATTTGTCCTTGGGTTTAGTGACAGGTTGGATCACCTTTACCCTGAAGGCCCTGCTGCTCTTTGTGGTGTCTGGGTCTGGGGCCAGGTGTGGAGGGACCACAGCTCACACTGACTCCTTGCTACTGGGAAACCCATGAAGTGCAGCTTAGCCCCAGGCCAAGGGGAGACTTTCTGTGCAGACCAAAGAGCCTTATTTCTCGCTGCTTCAATCAGCCTCCCATGCCTACTCCAGTGTAACAGAGATCTGAGTCTTACCTCCCCAGTGTCTGGCCCAGAACCCCATCTTGGTGATTAAAATCTCCTCGTATATCTCTTGGTTCTGTAGGCCTCTGCCACCCAACCCGGGCATTTCCTCTGCCTGGCTCCCCATTTCACAGAAGGCGCTAATGCCTTTCTTGTGATTCTGCCAGCAGAGAAATCGAGGTCAGGGAGATCTGCCAAGTACATGTGGTTTTTAAGGAGAAGCAATGTGTAAGTGGTCACTGAAGACAAAGGGCTGAAGGGACGGCTTCAAGGAGAGAAAAAAAGAACAGTTGAAGCAACCTCTTTGCCCCTGAATTTTAAGAAATGAATAAAGGAAGGAAGCCAGGCTGGGCTTGGGAGTCAGGACACCCCCAAACATCAGCTTCCCCCTGTAGGATTTCCCATTTCAGTGACTGATGCTGTCATCTGTCCTGTTGCTCAGGCTGGAAACCTGGGCCTTATCCCTGACTTTTGCCCTTACCCCAAAGTCTATTTGGTTACCAAGCCTTGTTGCATCTATTTCCTGAATATCTCTTGAGTTCAGTGCTTCTCCATGGCCACTGCCCACTACCAAGCGTTCACCAGCTCTTACCTGGACTGGCGTAGCACTCCCCTCCCTGGTCTTGGTCTTCCTGCTTCCGGCCCTGTCCTGTTCTCTCAGCCGTTCCCAACTGCAGTCTGAAATACTTTCCAGAAGTGCGTATCTGACCTTGTCATGCCAGCCCCATGTTAGAACCCTCCTCCAAGGTGAAGTTCAAACTCATTAGCCTGCCAGCTCTTCTTGCTCTGCTCTTACTTGACCCTCTGTGGTGGGGGTCCCCAAGACCACTTGTAGATTTGATGATTCACTAGAAGGAGTCACAGAACTCAGAAAAGTTATTACACTCATAGTTATGGTTTATTACAGCGAAAGGATACAGATTAAAGTCAGCAAAGGAAAAGGGGCATAGGGCAGAGTCCAGGAGACTCCAAGCATAAGCTTCCAGGTATCCTTTCCCAGTGGAGTTGTATGGACAGTGCTAATTCTCCCAGCAGTGATGTGTAATAATGCAAAGAAAATATGGCCAACCAGGGAAGCTCACCTGGGCCTTGGTGTCTAGGGTTTTATTGGGGTCAGTTACATAGACATGGATCTTTCATTTGACTGACCGTAGCTACTCAGTCTCTAGCCCCCCGTAGAGGTCCAGCGCCCCAGGCACACAAATATAGGCTTTCACCATAAATCACATTATTAGTGTACACTGTCTGGTGTGGCCCAAAGCCCCAGGTATACAAAGACACTGTCAGGCAGGAAAAACAAGATCTCAGAGTTTATCTCCCAGGAACTGGTCAAAGACCAGTCCTTTCTTTGGAAAGCACAAGGTTTGAGCACCCCAGGCCTGCTGAGTTAACCCTTTATTGTACACCCTCCAACCTCACATCCAGTACTCTCTCCCAGGCACCCCACTATTATGTAGCCTGCATTCTCATGCCTCTGTGCCTTTGCATGTACCGTTCCATCTGCTTGAAATTCCCTTCCACCTCTCCTGCCATAGTCACTCTTCCTCAGATCTCCAGGAAAGCATCCCTCCTGTGAGAAGCCTTCCTCAATACCCCCAGCCAGGCCAAGTTTCCCATCTTGTGTACCCAAAGCACTGTGTAAATACCTCCTGTCATTCATCGGTCACTGCCCACACAATAGGAAACACTGTAAGCGCCTTTATTTTTTTTAATTTTTAATTTTTAGTTTTTTAAGTTTTTATTCAAATTCTAGTTAGTTAACATACAGTACAATATTAGTTTCGGTGTGCAATATGGTAATTCAATACTTCCATATAACACCCGCTGCTCATCATGACAAGTTGTATGGGGAACATGGGGAACATGAAGTCCATTTAAAAAAATGTTTATTTTATGTTTTCCCAATTATAAATGTAATACTTGCTCAGGATAAAAAATTGGGGCCATGTTTCACATTTCAATTTTTTCTCTCCAGTGCCTTCCACATAATCATTCTGGTGACCGCAGGGCCTGGGCCTGGCCCTGCCTCCAGGTTGTTCCCTAAACCTCTCTAAGGTTGTGAATGAGGGTGGCCCACACCTGTGTTCTTTCCCATCCTCCTATCCCCTTCATTCCAGAAACATGTGGCATGGGGCTGGGAGCTGAGGACATAGAATTGAGGCAAACGCAGCCCCTGTACTGAGGAGCTAAGGGGGGGCTGGTGGGGCAGGCTAACTTCAGAGGGCGCATTGTGGTGCAGTAAAGTGCCATGAAGGAAAGGTGTGGCAGCATGGAGGAGGAGGAGTGATGTTTTGTTGCAGGAAGTAGAGATGGAGCAGGGATGGAGTCAGTGAAAGTTTCCTGAAGAAGTTGGCATTTGGGCTAGGCCTTGAAGGAACTGAGGATTTTGCTCAGAGAGGGGAGGAAAGAAGTTTCCAAGCCAAGGTCATGGAACAAAGGGCTGAGTGGCAGTGTATGGCCTGGGCTGGCTGAGCCCAAGGCTGTGGGCCTGTCCTTCCTCCAGCGTCCCCAATCCTCAGATGTGACACACCATTTGACTTTCCTTTGATCCCAGGTGGGAGTTGTTCCCAGGGGGCTGTCCTTGCCGAGCTGCTGGCCCCAAGTTCTGTTTTGGTCATGGGGCTTGCTTATTTATTTATTTATCAGTCATTTGGCCCTGGGTATGTGTGAAATCGTAATTCAGGCTCAAAATTGCTGGCTGATTAAAAGGTAGCGAAACAAAAAAATGGGGGAAATGTGCACTGAGACAGATGCCGAGCATCCCCAGGTAGCTTAGCTGCATGCCAGTTTTAAGCCTATAAATACGTCGATGGGCACCTCCCTCTGTTCTGAAACAGCAAGCCCTGGGGATCAGAGCCAGCCAGTGCTATTCCATTATACCACATTTTTAGTTTGAAGGAGTCTTTTGAGCAAAATGGGACTTTCTGGGGCCAACTTGTCATACTTGGGATTATGAGGAGACCTGTATGTTCATGCCAAGAGCTCAGTGTCCTACCTGAGTCCTGCTGACTCACCTGTTCTCATCTCCTGTCTTCTAAATCACTCACTGGTGCTCCCTGCTCCTGTAACCAGGACTCTCCCCTCCTTATCCTCCTGCAGCCTTTGGGAGCTTTGATAAGATTGCCAGGGCTTCCTGGGATACTTTTCCAATGTGAGTTGACTTTGTATGCATTGGTGAAATTACCAGAATCTTCCACTGATTATGTGAGGATGTTTCTAAATCCAGTTCTGTTCTTTTCTGAATGTTTCCTCCTCTCTGTGTTTAAATCCCTTTGCCACTTACTGGTCCTGGGATCTTGGGCAGGTTACTTAACCTTTCTCATGTCTCAATTTCCTCTGTATAGTGAGGATGATTGTACCCCCTTTCTAATTGTTCTGGCAGGAGTAAATGAGATTATATATGAAAAGCACTAATGTGCTTGGCGCATAGTAAGCACTAATAAATGGTAAAGAGTATTATGATTATCCATATCTCCAAATTATATTCTTAAGTCCATCTCCTATCTTAAACTCTGAACGGAATAATGGGAAAAAAGGAGATATAGGGACACCTGGGTTTGAGTCTTGGTTCTTCCACCAACTTACTCAGTGATGTTGGGTAAGACAACTCTTCCTCTTGGCACTTAATTTGGCTATAGTAAAATGATGAGGGTGGATTAGCTCAGGAGGGACAGATATATGAAGAGGGGAGTACTTCTGGATTTTCTCCCTCATTTCTTACTGGTTTCAGATATGATCTCAGAATCTTCTGAATACAGCCCTCAGTCAGCCATGTTAAATTGATTAAATGGCTCCTGAGTTGACATCTGTTTTCTCTCTCTGGACTAGATGATATTACAGCTTTGAATAACTGTAATCTTAAATAAAGGGGTGTGGGGACCCCTATTTTCGGGCTCCACAGGTAGTTCATCTTCTTAACCGACTAAGCCACCCAGGTGCCCTATTTTTTTTTTTTTTTAAGATTTTATTTATTTATTTGACAGAGAGAGAGATAGTGAGAGCAGGAACAGAAGCAGGGGGAGTGGGAGAGGGAAAAGCAGGCTTCTCGCCGAGCAGGGAGCCTGATGTGGGGCTCGATCCCAGGACCCTGGGATCATGACCTGAGCCGAAGGCAGACGGTCAACGACTGAGCCACCCAGGTGCCCCGGTAGTTCATCCTCTTATTGTCTTCCCACATAATTCTTCCCATTAAGTATGACAGTAGATGAAAACTGACTTCCAGAAGGGACTAGTAAGCATTTAGCTAAGGATAGGCTGGAGCTTGCCCTCTTGGATGCAACATTTCCTACACTTCAGTTTTCTCTGGGTAATATTCCAGACAGCCCTACTGAAGATCTGAACACACTGTATTTCTACCTTTGAATTTGGTTTTTAAATCAACTTAATAAGTATTCACATTTATATGTCCTGTTTTAGGTGGCCTCTGCCCTCAAGGAGTTTATAACTTTATAGGGGAGGTAAGATTGAAGCACACAGAGCAGTGGAAGAACAGTACAAGGATGTCTACAATCAGATGCTAAATTACGTACTAAAATACATTATAAGTCAGAGATAGGAAAACAAAACATCATTGCCACTTTTTGTAAAAAAACTTTGCCATGGCAGACATAACTAATGAATCACGACAGACTTCCCTAGCATGCTCAGATGCTACTCAACAATCTTCTCAATGCCGAGTTGCGGGCAGCCACTACCATAGGTCAGAGTTGGCATATGAAATAAAATCTGTGTGTCATCCTGTGTTAGATAAAATATGTAAAGCTAGCTGCTGTAGCAGAGAAATCTCAAAATCTCAGTGGCTTAGCACAATGAGGATCTATTTCTTTTTCTTTTTTTTTTTTTTTTTAAGATTTTGTTAATTTATTTGAGAGAGCATGAGCCAGGGGGGTGGGCAGAGGGAGAAGGAGCAGCAGACTCCCCATGGAGCAAGGAGCCCGATGCGGGACTTGATCCCAGGACTCTGGGATCATGACCTGAGCTGAAGGCAGATGCTTAACCATCTGAGCCACCCAGGCTCCCCTAAAGGTCTATTTTGAACTCATTTTAAATTTCGAGGGGAGTCTGCTCCACACAGTCATTCAGGGACCCAGGCTTTTTCCATCCTGTGGCTTGGCTCCTCCTCAAGGCCTATGGAGTCCTTTCCACTCAGCCATAGATGGGGAAAGAGAGAGGACCACAGCTGAGAATTCTTTATGGGCTAGGCCTGGAAGGGCATGCACTACTGTGTTCACCTTTTATTGGCCAGAGCTCAGACACTGTGACCACACCTGACTGCAAGGCAGGCTGGGGAATGTAGTCCAGCTGTGTGCCCAGGAAAGAGGGAAGAAATGCAGATATTGGTGGGCACTAACAATTTCTGCCACTCACCCTGGAGTAACAGGAGACTTCTAAAAAGAGTAGAGTTGTCAGAGAAGGCTTTGAGAAAGGCTCTGAAAGATGTCTAAGACATGGCTATGTCAGGAGATGGGGAAATTCCAGGCGGGGGCAAAAACAGGAGTAAAGGTTAGGTGTGGGAACCATTTGGTTTCAGGCAAAGACAGGAAGGAGACAAGATTGGCTAGATCTAAAGGTATGTAGGAGGAAATTCTGCATAGATGGGATTGAGGAATGGTGGGTCCTTGACTGTGATATCTCCTCTCTAAATGGCAGAAATTTGGACAAGTGTTTTGTCTCCAGCAGAAGGGAAAGACCCTGTAGCCTCACTGATCTGATTCTTTCAGCTTCTTTTTTTTCCCTCTGCCATCCTTTAATGAACCCAACAGCCTATTCAGAAATACCACCCTTTCCCAAGTTTCCTCAAAAACCCTTTCTTTAATGGTGTAAAGAGAATTTCCATTGAGAAGAGAGTGAGTGGGCCAGGGAGCCAGGAGCACTAGGTCTTCACCCAACTTTGCATCTCTCCTTATTTGCATTTATTATCATGCACTAATTATTCACAGAGAGCCATGCCCTTTGTGGGTTCACATTAATTTAGATTGCTTTTGAAAAGCAATCAAGGAGGGAATTAAGTGATCATACATCAAAGGGAGAAAAGACATGGCACCCAAGAGCCGGGATGCGCTTTGCTGTAACAGGCTATGTCGTGCTGCAGTGAACTTCCCTTTAGTCCAGGAAACACTGTGCCTCAACTCTCCTAGCACCTCTGCAACCCTGTCCATAGCACTTTGGATCAGTATCCCAGTGGACGGAAAGGTAGAGGAGGCATGTGTGGCAGATGATCACTGGGCTGAGACGCGACTCTTTCTCCTTTCCAGCCTTAGTTTCTGCATCTATAAAATGAAAAGTTGGATTAGATGATCTTTTACACCCCTCCCTCTAGGTCCGCAACTCTCCACCAGTCTTTTGAAGACATGTAATTGCGTAACACTACAAATAGACACGCTAATTACCTGCCCGTAATCCATAAGGTTTTCCTTGCTCAGTCTTCCCATAGGCGTTATTAGGAACAGGAAAGTGAACTAATATTTCCCTGTCTTGCTCCTGCTTCAGTTATCCAGTGTTGTTGATCTAGACCATGGATTTCTCCGCTGTTTGCTCTTTGTTTTGTTTGGGGCCTTTAAAAACCTGTGTAAAGTGTAATATACAGAAAAGCACATGTTTGGTAAGTGTGGTTTGATCCTTGCTTTTTATGATCATCTTCTTGTATCCTTCCCTCCCCCAGCTCCCCCTCCCACCAGCCACGTCTTCTGATTTGGGATGGACACTGAAACAAATCTCTTATTCCCATAGGCCTTTGGCAGGGGGTTGTTTGCTAAATGAGTTTGGGAGACTGACTGTGGACCTGGTTTCTGTTTCCCTAAGCACCCTTATGGTTAATGCAAAGATTTGTGGGTATTCTGAGGGTGTGGCTGATTGGTACAAGCCATATCTTACACAGGCTGGGGTGAGATGCCCAGGGGGGCAAACCTCCAGTGGAATGAGATAGAGACTGAGGGCAGGGCCCTGACTGAAGAGCTTAACACAGGAAGAGAGTGAGGCCTAGTGGAGCGCACATTCTCAAAAGGAGCAACAAAGAGAAAGAAGCAGCAGAGACGAGATTCATATAAGGCAGTGGGGTGGGGCAAGTTCCAGCAAGAAAGAGAGGATGAGGAGGACCGGGGCTGAGACAGCCCACTGGATTTGTGATTAGGAGATTGGCAAAGACGGTGCTTTTTTGAAGAGGTGAAAGGGTGGTGATGTGTGGCGAGATAATGGATGCGAAGCGCTTAGCAGTTTCTGTGTGTGCTGGTGTGGTTCTCCCCCTAATTACCTCCCATCTACTCTCAATTCCTGGGCGACAGTGATTAAATCCTGCCCAGCCCATTCCTCAATTAATCCCCTGACTGGGCTGCTTCTTTTTGACTTTTTATCTTGGAGGCACATTGCCTTTTAGAGAGATTGCCATTAAAGCTCTTTTGCTGGAGAAAAAGTAAGATTCAGGGAGAATTTAGTACCCACTGGCTATAGAAAGAGATAATTAACCTTGCTCTGGGGCTGTCCAGATGACAGGCTGCTCCTCTGTAGAATAACAGATGCCCCTGGTGTTTATTCAAGAGCAGCTTATTGACTGGACTGACTCAAATTGAGTAGATTTCAATAACTGGAAATAATATCTACTTCGGGCTACCTAAGGACATGGCATAATTATTCCTGGGGTCATATGTACATGCTTGGTTTTGGAGAGAACTGGAGTTGACCTACTCAAGCTGGTTCACGCTTTCATCTCACATTTAGCTCAGGTTCTCCAAAGGACAGGTTCCTTATCTGTAAAATGAGGTAAGTAATACGTAGTTTGCACAGTTATATGAGGATTAAATGAGATTGTCTATCTCACGTACTTAGTGAGTCCTTGGCATGTAGTAGGCATTCAGTAAGAGGTGGTATTTTTTTTTTTTGAAGATGTTATTTATTTATTTGACAGAGAGAGAGAGAGAGAGAGAGCACAAGCAGGGGGAGCGGCAGCAGAGGGAGAAGTGGGCTCCCCACTGAGCAAGGAGCCCAATATGGGGCTTGATCCCAGGACCCTGGGATCATGACCTGAGCCTAAGGCAGATGCTTAACCGACTGAGCCACCCAGGTGCCCCAAAAGGTGGTACTAATGCTATTACAAGCAAGCATTTATTGAGTGTCCCAGGTGCTGTTATAGAATTTATAATACAGGACCCTGTTCTTAGGAAGCCAGCAATGTAGCAATAATGGGAGATTCAGAACACACAGGAAATAATCACCAGGTGGTGTGGTAAATATAGTAATAGAGGGGCACACAGGATTCTATGAGAACAGAGGAGAGAACGAAGGATTCTTTCTGGGTGAGGCAGACAAGCCTTCCCTAAAGGAGGCATCTTGTAAGTTAGGTCTTGAAAGCGAAGAGCAAGGATGTTCCTGGCAGAGGAAACTGCAAAGTCCAAAGGCCATGATGTTTGAGACAACTTGGTGCTCTTTAAGAAAGTGTAATTATTGTGGTATGTTGGGGAGGGGGATTGAAATGGGCTTGGTAATCATTTCTGCCAGCCCCAGGGTTTGAGGGGTGGTTGTGCTGGAGGATGCTGAGCAGTCAGGTTTGGTTTAAAGTAGAGTGCTCCCAGCACTGTGCCTTGCTGAGCTCCGTGTGCCTACCCACTCCCATCTAATCCTCCCAGGGGCCTTTCGGGAGGGATCAGGCTTGGCATCCAGGGCTCATTACACTCTGTCTCCAATCCTTTTTCCCCTCTAATCTCAGACATCAGTATTTCTCAACATTTGCTCAGCAGCCCTCTTACAAACTGGATGCCATTGGTCCACCCTCCCCTCCTGCAGTCAGCCCAGTTCACAGAAAGCTCCTTCTCCCACCGAGCCTCCCTCTCTAGCCACTACAGCTTTGATTCTCTCTGCCTTATTCCAAAACACAGGGTAGCTAGTGAGAGGCCCAGCCCAGGCATATGGGGATAGAGAGGCACAACCTGGTGGCAAAGGCATGGCAGGGTGTCCAAAGGTGCCCAGCCTGCCCAAAGGGGATTGGAATCCAGGCAGGCAAAGGGATTCATGGTGTTTCCAAAACCACAGACCACCCCCTTCCTGCCCCCCAGTAGGTGGATAGAATACTACAAAGGGGCACCTGGGATCCTTGGGAATCTAGTGCAAGGCCTTCTAGGGGAAGACCCCAGTCTGCTAAGAGCAAGGTACACCAGACAGGTGACTGGAATAACACCCACTCAAGGCTTGGGAACAAGGTGGGATTCTATTCTGTCTGATATGCTGGGATTCACACTGTAGGAGCCACAGGGTGGGGCCTGAGCTGATTACTACCTTCTGTTGGGAAGGGATGTTCTGGAGCTGGGGAAGAGACTTGGGAGGAGAGGTGCCAGGGTGAAGAGCCAGGCTGGGCTGGATAACCTCCACCTTCTAATCTCTCCTATAAAGTAGCTAACTAGCTCTTTGCTGTTCGTTTAACCCTTAGCTTCCTTTGGGCCTCATGTCTACTTTCTTGGGTTGGTAAATGCCTTTTACTTTGTGGTCAAGATCTCATTGAACTTTCAAGTGGCTCTGCCTAGCTTCCATCTAGACCCCCAAATGCCTACAGGGCAGGGCCTATGTCTGTGTCTGTAATTCTAATAATAATAATGACATCAACAGCACCCATTTATTGACCACTTCCTCTAGGTGCTGGTGTATTTACATGTATAATTCATTCAGCCTTCACATTAAAACCTGAGGAAAGCTGATCCCCATTTGACAGATGAAGAAACTGAGGCCCCCAAAACTTAAAACCTGGTGTTGAGTGAAGGTCACATAGCTAGTAACTGTTATAGTTCAGATTCAAGTCAAGTCGGATGCAAAGTCAATACTTTTAATCCCTGTGCTGTTCTGTGAAACAAAATCATTTCAACTTATTGAAACAGGTCTTTGTTAAAGGCCATAACTGTGTGGCATATTATGTTTCTTCCTCACCTTGGACTCTGGCATCACCTTGCTCAATAATCTCTGTATGTGAATTAGTTGCTTGGTTGAGTGGGGGTGGGGATTGAGGGGATGCACAACCCAGGGGGGCCTGGACTAGAGGGGAACCTTGGGAGTGGATGGAAATGTCTGCAAAGTGTTTTCCAAATGGCCCCCCAAAAGCATTCTGCCTACCAACAAAGAGCCTTTCAGAATGCAGCTCCTAGGGGAGGAGCTTATAGCGATGGGGGCACTTGCTGGAGTGCTGGTCTCTGGCTCCACAAAGGAGGCTAGAAGCAGAGGATTGAGTTTCATCTTGGGGAGTATAGCTGCGGGGGCGGAGGGGCTGAGGGGCTGAGGTTGGGGGGTGGGAGTGAAGGCTGAGGAGAATGAGAAGGTCTTTAGGGACTGTTTTGCTGTGTATGCGTGTGTGTGTGTGTGTGTGTGTGTGTGTGATAACAAATTTGTGTTTCAGTATTAGAACACCACTACGTGGGTGTAGAAGGATGTGCTCAACTGGTTTTCCAGAGAGATATGTGTTTTTAATTAAGAACAGTCTTAAATGATAAAAGTAATACATGTTTACTGTAAAAATGGAAATATCATAGAGGTATATAAACCTCTAAATAAAACATTGAAAGCTCTTGCCACCCACCATATGTCATCACTGTTAACGTTGTAGAATGTGTTCTCCTGGACTTGTGTGCGCATGCGTGTACGTGTGTGTACGTACGATCTTTTATATACACATAATTAAACATCTGTATAATAGATATGTAACTGTAATGGCTAAGTTTTATTGAATGCTTACTACATGCCAGGCTCTGTAATGAGTACGAGGTGTTCTTTATTTTCATTACCTCATTTAACTCCTACATCTCTATGAAGTGACATGTTATAATCCCCATTCAAAGGGTGAAGAAAGTGAGACAATAGTAAGTTGCAAAGATGTGGAAATGTGGCTTCCAGCTGCACACTCTTCCCTGTCAGCCAGGTATGTGTTGTTTCTAACAAAGCGGGACCCTCTTAGCTCTCTTTGCGACTTGGCATCTGCTCTGGGCCATTATCTTGGCTCCTTCGCCTCTTCTCGGAGTTTCCCAGTTATGGCCTTTCCCTCTGGGCTTAGTGTGCTCAGTGAATGTCAGGGAAGGAAGTATGCTGAAGTATGAGGTTTGATTATCACTGGATGAGTTTGGTAGGCAGAATAATGCCCCCACCCAAGATGTCTGCACCCTAACTCTCTGGGAACCTATGAATGTTACTTCACATGGCAAAGAGTCTTTGCAGATGTAATTAAGGTTAAGACCCTTGTATTAGTTTCCCAGGGCTACTGTAACAAAGCATCAAAAACTAGGTGACATAAAACAACAGAAATTTATTGTCTCACAGTTCTGGAGTCAGAGATCTGAAATCCAGGTGTCAGCAGGGCCATGCCCTCTCTGAAGCCTCTAGGGGAGAATCCTTTCTTGCCTCTTCTAGCTTCGGGTGTTTGCTGGCAGTCCTAGCTGCGCCTTGGCTTGTAGATGTATCACTTCCGTTACGTGGCCCATCTTCTCCCTGTGTCTTCACATCTTCCTTCTGTGCATGTCTGTCTCCTTGTCCAAATTTCTCCTTTTTATAAGGAGACCAGGCATATTGGATGGGAGCCTACATTGTGACCTCATTTTAATTTGATTACCTCTGTTAGAGCCTATTTCCAATTAAGGTCACATTCTGAGATATTTGGGGCTTAGGACTTCAACCTGTAATTTTTTTTGGGGGAAGATACAATTCAATCCATAACACCCTTAAAATATGAAGATTATTCTGGATTCTCCAGTAGGTCCAGTCTAATCACATGAGCCCTTAAACCTGAGAACTTTCTCTGGCTGGAGGCAGAAGAGAGATGTACCAGAGGAAAAGTCAGAAGGATAGGACACACTGCACCAGCCCTGGCTCTGAGACATAGGGGCCCTGTCTAAGTACAAAGATTGGAGAGAGCCCTCTGAGAGCTAAGGGCACCCCCCAGCTGGCAGCTGGCCAAGAAATGGTGACCTCAATCCTATAACTGCAAAGAACTAGATTCTGTTCCAACCACAGTCCACAAAGAAGTAGACTCTTCCCAGAATCTTCTCATAAGAGCTCATCCAAAAGACACCTTGATTTCAGCCTTACAAAACCCTAAGCAGAAAACCGGCTTAGTCAACCCGAACTTCTGACCCATAGAACTGCGAGATAATAAATTTGTGCTGTATTAAGTTGCTACGTTCTTGGAAGTTTGTCCCAGCAGTAATCCAAAAGGACTACAGTCACCTTCCCATTTCACTGGCCCTTCAGTGCCTAAAGCCAAAGAAATGGCCAATGCTAGGAATTCCTTGGGCACTCATGCCTACTTTCTTGGGTCTTTGAATACTAATACCATCTGCCTGTGCAGAATGTGGTATCTCCCAATATCTTTGACACAAAATTTCATTTGCACCTCTCTGTAGCCTTGTGAAATGTGGGGATATTATCCTTCCCATTTCACAAAGGAAGAAACCCAAATTTAAAGAAGCAAGTGCCTTGCTCATGGCCTCAGGAACTGGATTGCAAGCCAGGTTTCTTGCTTCCAAATCACATGCGCTTTTTGCCACAGCCCACAGCTGCCTCCATTTCCCAAAACATCTGTTGTCTGCACACAGTGACAACTGTCCAAAGGGCTGGGCTCCCTTGTGATGATGTTGAGAGCCTCCTTTTGCTCAAGCTGAAGCCAGCGGACAATTTACTTGGGATGCTGAAGAAGGAATCGATCCCTGCCATCCGTGGGAGGAGGTTGGCAGGTGCCTGCTAATGCCTTTTTCACTTCAGGTTCTACAGTGGGAAGGGTGGTAAGCTTTTGGAATTACAGTTAAGGCAAGAGAAACTCACTGGGAATTGCACTGGCCCAGGAAATGGATTCACAGAGTCGGTGAGAGTCGCACAAGGATTTGGAAAATGAGCAGGACTGAGAGAGGATGGCTGTGTTTGGGTTTCTGGCGTGATTGCAGGGTATGTCTTTTGCCCACGCCTTCCGACTCCAGTTGCTTTGATAAAACTTGCAGGCAGGAACTGGGTCAACCCTGAAGTGACCCACCCCACCCCCAAGTCCATCGTGGTGGCTGAGGGTACACCATGCGGTTGCCTGCTTCTGCAGCCAAAAGAACAGTGGTGGGAGAGCAGAAGGGCAAGGGGAAATATAGGCCGAGAATAACTTCCTGCCCTGCCTTGCTTTCTGTGGCTTCCCCGCTAACCCACTGTAACTCTTATTAACTCTCTTTGTCTTTCTGTTGGTGGGAACCAAAGGGCCTGTCTTTTGAGGGCAGCTGTGTGCCTATTAAAAGTTCCTTAGCAATTTCCACTTATCCTTCTTGAGCCTGGGGTGTCCCCTCCTCAGTCTTGTTCCGTGCATGGCCCACGTGACTTGTAATGCACCTTCCCCAAGCTGAAACTCTCTTGGGAGCTGTGAAAGCCACCACACTCCCTTCCTTTCCCCTGCATGCCTTGGGGTGCACACCGTGCTAAGTGCTGCAGGGATGTCCTGGAAATGTTGGCCTAGTAGGCTTCAGCCTTGAAGGCAGCAAGGCACTGTAGAGAGAACTCAAGTGTTTATTAAACACCTGCTGTGTGCCTGGCCCTGTGCTAGATCTCAGAGACATGGCACCCAGCAAGCAGCCAGAAGACCGTGTGTGAGTCTTGGTTCGCCCCTTGTTAGCTGTGTGGCTGTGAGCTGGTCACTTCACCTCTGTGTCACCGTCATGTCTCACAAAGACTGAAATGGCACTTTGAAAATGTGTTGCAAACTATAAAACTCTACGGAGGTGATACTGTTACT
Source organism: Phoca vitulina (assembly GCF_004348235.1). Lineage (NCBI taxonomy): Eukaryota > Metazoa > Chordata > Mammalia > Carnivora > Phocidae > Phoca > Phoca vitulina. Next base: position 39,341,162 of record NW_022589716.1, on the reverse strand, counting down.
TACGAGTCCTCACTCGATTCTCTCACTTACCTGTGAGATAGGCATGGCAGCCCTTGGCAAACCCATTTTAGAGATGAGAAAGCAAAGCCTCAGAGAGGGTACAGAGCAGAAGCAGGAATAGGCACCAAATGTTCAGCTTCTTAGTTGTGGGCTTCTTCTTTTTTTTCCTTCCAGATTTTTATTTAAGTTATAGTTAGTTAACATATAGTGTAATATTGGTTTCAGGGGTAGAATTTAGTGATTCATCACTTACATATAACACCCAGTGCTCATCAGAACAAGTGCCCTCACCTATCTAGCCCATCCCCGACCCACCTCCATCTACTCTCAGTTTGTTCTCCATTGTTAAGAGTCTCTTATGGGTTGCTTCCCTCTCTCTCTCTCTTTTTCCCCCCTTTCCATATGTTCGTCTGTTTTGTTTCTTAAATTCCACATGTAAGTGAAATCATATGGTATTTGCCTTTCTCTATTTTGCTTTAGCATAATATGCTCTTGCTTCATCCACGTCACTGCAATTGGCAAGATTTCATTCTTTTTGATGGCTGAGTAATATTCCATTATATGTATATACCACATCTTCTTTATCCATTCATCTGTCGATGGACACTTGGGCTCTCTCCATAGTTTGGCTATTGTGGACATTGCTGCTATAAACATCGGGGTGCACGTACCCCTTTAAATCTGTATTTTTGTATCCGTTGAGTAAATACCAGTAGTGCAATTGCTGGGTTGTAGTGTAGTTCTGTTTTTGAGGAAAACTCCATACTGTTCTCCAGAGTGGCTGCACCAGCTTGCATTCAGTTGTGGGCTTATTCTATCTTACTGTGTAGCTGTATCACCAGGAGTGACAGTGTTTGGTGACATTTTCCACAACAGCATTAATAACTGGCATTCCTCAGGTGCTTACTTTGTGCCAAGTTCTAGCTTAAATCCTTTACATGCCTATTATTATCCCCACTTTCCAGATGAGAAAATTGAGGCTCAGCAGGGTAAGTTATTTGCCCAAGATCACTTTTCTAGAAAGAGGCAGAGGCAGGATTCAAATTCAGGCATGTCTAACTCCAGAGCTTAGACTTATAACCTCCATGCTATCTGCTTATCCGCTTGCGCATCCCAACCTGACATGCCTGAAATAACCAGAAAGCAAACAAGAGAGCAGGAAAGGGGTACACGGGCAGTACTTCCTGCTCCACACATACCCACACATGAAGGTGTGACCCAGGCAGTAGAAACATCAAGAAGGGTTGGCTTCCTGCAGCTTTTGGTTATTTGGGAAAGTGGATCTTGACCAGTGGGCACGATTTGAAGCTTAGAAGGGCAGAGGCTGGTCTGAACAGGGGGTTTGGGGGAGGAAGGGAGCCGAGGAGGGGATTCTGGCTAGAGGGTGCATGTCAGAGAGCAGTGGGAGATGAGATGGGCTTTACCTGAAGCAACAGAGGTGAAATTGGTTCCAACAGCCATTGCAGCTGTGGCCTGAGGGTTAGCACCACTGCCCGTGCCCTGGCCACCAAGGGAAATCAGTACCCAGAGATGTCTCTGGCTCTGGGGTGGAACAAAGATCATGCCCTCATTGTCGTTTCTCTTTCTGGGGATTGAGGTTAGAAAAGAAGGTGTGCAGAGCTGCTTCACCCTGGAGCTGGGGAGAAGGAGGAAGAATGGAGGGGTCCAGGCCAATGGGAGGCATCGTAGTGCTGGGTATGTATGTCCTCAGGCTGCTGAAGGGTCTTGTGCCAGATAGTGGCAGGAACCCTGGTCTGGGAGTCCAGAGGCCCAGGTGCTGTGCTTCTGCCTAGCTTTATGAAGTTGGAAGATTGATTCTTCTGTGGACCTCAGTTTTCCAAACTGTGACTTGAGAGATTTACCAGTAAAAACCACTGGTTGCAAGTGACAGAAACATAATTCAGGCTGGCTGAAAAACATGGATTTATTGACTCATGCAATTGGAAAGTCCAGGGACAGTTCTGATTCTAGGGAAGGTTGGATCTGGATGTTCAAATGGTATCTCTGGGTATCTATTTCTTTGCATCTTTTGGCTCTGCTCTCCTCTGTAATGCCTTTTGTCACAGGCAGGGTCACCGATCGAGATCTCAAGGTGACTACCAGCTGCTCCAGGCTTAGCTTGTCTTCTACAGCCTTGAGAACGAGGGAGAGCATCTATTAGTAGTTCTTGCGGAAGTCCTAGGGTGGATGCTTATTGGTCCTGCTTGGCCGTGCGCCTATCTCCGAGTCTATGCCTCTCCTCTGGTCAGGGATGCCTGCCTCTCATTGGTCAGACTGGGGTCACATGATTATTCCTAGAGTTAGGGGTAGAATTAGTCCCACAGAAACCACATGGATTGAGAATGGGAAAGGATGATTTCTCCAAAGGAACATAAAAGTGCTGACACCAGAAGAAGGGGGAATGAATGTTAGGCAGGCAAAACCTCAGATGTCCTCTTCAGCATCCAAGGGCTGGTCTGACTGTCTCCAAATGAAGCCACTGACAGTTGGAGCCCTCTAAATTGTGTTAGGGTCATAGAGCCCTTTGAGAATACCATGAAGGCCATGGGCCTTCTCCCTAGAAAGATAAAGTTGGAACTCCCTGGCATGGCCTCTGAGGTGCCAGTCTCTCCTGCCATCCCCCCCACCCCAAGGTCCCCAGCCAGCCACACTGGTCTCTTAGATGTTCCTTACTCACCATGCTGCTCCCTCCTATAGGCCTCGATCTCATTGTTCCCTCTGACCTAGTAAACACCTCCTGTTTGTATACTTTCATCACACCATGAAACTCTCCTCCATCCCTATGTCAGTGTGGCAGCTTTAACTTTATTTTATATGGTTATTTGGTTAATATCCATCTCTCCCACCAGAGCAGAGGCTCCATGGAAGAGGGAGCTGGTTCTGCTTTCCTTCATATCCGCAGTACCCAGCAGAGTGTCTGGCATGTAAGTTGGTGCTCAGTAGTAAAGGATGAATGTTTGCCCTTCAGCACATATTTTTCTTTGAATTTTTTAGTGGCATACACCTCTGTAGAATCAGTCTCTGAACTTCAGGTTAAGAACCTCAGAATAAAAAGTGGAAAAATCAAGGCATTGGACAGTTAGCTCTCTCAAAGCAGGGCCGACCTTCCAGGGCCAGCTTTCCTGACAATCTAGAAGCTACTGACTTTAGTAGAGTCCCATGGACGATTAATTCTGGGTAAAGTCTGTCGTCAAATACATTTGGGGAATACCACCTAATCTAATATATCCTGCTCTTAGAGATACACAGCGTACATTAATAATAGGAATGTGTTTTTCAAAATTATCATTAGTATAACGACCACTTATTGAGGGCTTACTGTGTGCCAGGTACCTTATTAGGTCCTTCTTATGTATTGTCACATATAATCTCATAATAGCCTTGTATAATAGATGCCATCATAACCTCATGTTACCGAAGAGAAATGAATGCTTGGAGGGCTTAAGAATCTCAAGCTATCTTCTAGGAGTTGGTAGATTTGGAACTCAAACCGTGGCAATCTGACTGTGTCCGAACTCCTTAATCACTGAAGATATGAGAAATCCTATGGTAGGGCCAGTTTACCTTTGTTTAACTCATATTTGTTGATAATGGGACCCCTTTTCTCTCTAAGCAGTTGGAAGGATCTCAAAGATCACACCTAGTTTGGGACATGCTGGGGAAGTACCGATTCATGTTGAGTAGGAGTAAGACAGGAAGAAGGTAGGCCTGCCACGGACTCAGTTCCATAAATGTTCTGGAGCACCCCTGTGCCAGGCATGGAGCTAAGACCATGAGCACAAAGCCATATCCTCATTGGCCAGAGTTACGCAGTGCCCCGCTTGTCACCGTAGCAGACCAGAGCCTTGCTCCTGGGCTGCCCCACCCAGAGCCCACGCATCTCAGGGTCTTCCTGAGAACACTCAGCTGTGCCTTCCCTTAGTGGAGTACTACCCTGAGTCACGTCCATGAATTAGTTCATAGCAAAACACACCTTTGTTCTGTAAGTGTTGTTTACTGAGGACCTTCTGTGCTCTAGGACCTGTGTAGGGACTGGGGATATAGAAGCAAATAAATACTGTCTCATTTCCCAGGACATCTACTGTCTAGTGGAGGGGGGCAGTTTGGTGTATAGGAAACCATAATAAACCTAAGTACAGGATAAACTGAGAAGTGCCCCATTAGAGATACAGACCACTGTGCTGTAGGAGTTCTGAGATACGAGTGATTGCTTTCTTTTTTTTTTTTTAAACCAAATTAATATTGGTTTGAGACTTAAGCTCATGATGCTAAATGATGCTGGAACATCTGGACAATGGGCAAGCCCAGATGTTTGGCTGACAGCAGTGAGCAACCTTGTGTACAGAAGCACCCTGGGGAGTTCGTGCCCACCTGGGTAGTGGGAATGAGGTGCTGGTTCACCAGGCTCCCTTGGGCTGGGCTGCTAATCACATCTAGGCAGGGCCTGCACGCACAGAATGCCATCGCCCACTGCCCCTGCATGCTGATCTTTTAGGCCACGGGAAGACACCTTCGTGCTGTCCAGCATTGCTGGGTCACTCCCATTCCCCCAGATTACTCACAGGAGTCCTCAGAGACAAGTGTAAGCTTTTCATTTCACCGACCTCATCTGTCAAATGCGAGTCAAGATTCCTCCTCACAAGGTGGCTGGGAGCATCAAATGAGATGAAATACACAGAACAGCTTTATAAATGTCACATATTGTTAAAGACCTGTCAGGGACCTGGAGGAAGGTCCCATTGGAGGAGAAGCAGAGGGTTCTGGTCCCCTCTGCCCCTACTGAAACTCTGTCCCCATTAAACACTAACTCCCTGTTACCCTCTTCCCCTGGCCCCCTAGTGTTTCTAGGGTTCCTCCATGTTGTCACAGGTGTCAGAATTTTCTTCCTTTTTAAGCTATAATATTCCATCATATGTGTCAACCTCATTTTGTTTATCTGTTTACCCACTGATGGACACTTGGGTCGTTTCTGCTTTTTGGCTGTTATGAATCATGCTGCTGTGGGCATGAACATGGTTGAACACCTTTTGAGCATTATCACATACCTGGTGCTGTGCTGGGTGCGGGGGCTGCAGTGGTAAATGAACTTTGATCCCTAGCTTGCAGAGCTTATAGCTTCTGGGAGTGATGTTAAAAAGCAAACAAGGCAATACACACCGTATGAAATTTCTATACATCCTATGAAGGTAATAAACAGCATCTAGGAGAGAGAATAACTGCAGGTGTGGAGGTGGGCAGCCAACATGATGAAGAGGTCTCAGGAGGTGGCCTGAAGGATGGGACGGGTGTTGGAGGGGTGAAGGGGTAGGGAACAGCATTTAGGCAGAAGGAACAGCATGTGTGAAGATACTGAAGTGCAGCAGGGTTGGCAAATTGGAGGAGTTGGACCAAGTTCAGTACTCAGACTGTCACTTTATTGTGCTGTCCTCTAGGGAGCATCCTGCCCACCCCCAGGCCCAGTTGATTACTTCTGGCCCATCCCTTTCTCCACCCTGGCGCTTATTCCAATCTATTCATACTGCTCCTTTGTTCAGCTGTTTCTCTCACTGGCCAGTGAGCTGGTTGAATGCAGGAACTATTATTTTATTTTATTTGGGGGGCATGCTTGCATATCTTGGTAGGTGTCAGTGAGTCTCAGACACCCTTCTGAAGGATGTCATCTGTTTCGCTGACAATTCCCCAAGACCATCGGAACAAAGGGCTTTCTGCCATCTGGGGCCTGCCAGAGCTGGACGTAGAAGCAGCATTAGGACAGTTGGCTCAACCTGGAGGCTCTTCCTCTGTGCCTTCGCCCATGGTGTGCTGAGCCCTTGCAGACTTCAGCGTGCAGTGCTGCCAGTTTCAGCCGACCGAAGCTCTCCTGCCCTGTTGCCTCTGAAGCGGGGAGTGTGGGAAGCATCCTGCCCAGGGCTGGGCCAGATGTGGCCAACCCCCCCCTTCTGGCATTTGCCCCGGTCTGCAGATGTCCAGGGCTGCTGTGCCGGCTGAGTGGACTTGGCCGGCCATGGTGCAGAGTGCTCGGGGGTTGGTGGCCATGGGCCATGCTCTGCCACCTCTCCTGTTGGCCTTGGTAGCTTCCCAGCTTCCTCTCACATGACCTCTTTCTCTGTTTACTTCTCTCTGGCCTCCCTGCCTGCGGCGTCCCCATGCCACCTCAAGTCTGATCTGCTACCCTAGACGCAGCCTCTGCAGCGGCCCCTTCGTGGTGGCCTCATTCCAGAGTGTGTGCTGTCTTTGGCTAACCCTGCTAGCTCATGCTCTTCACCCCCACCCCAGCTCTCTCAACCACTGTGAGTGAGGAATCTGTGAGCTTTTTCATTTTAAACCTACAGTGTTGTATCTGGGGCTCCTGCATTGAATGCCCACAAGGGGATTAGCTCCTGGGGGTGCCGGTGGTACAGAAATGGGTTAATCTTGAAGTCATGGGATGAACATTCCACAGTGGCCTAGCCCAGAGCTTGACTGGAAACAGATGAATGAGGTAGACATGAGGGGAGGCAGACGTAAGCTGGGGATTCAGGCTCTGAGTGCCCCAGAGAGTTGGGGGAAGGCATTTGTTATGGGTTGAATTGTGTCCTTCCAAAAGACACAATTGAAGTCCAGACCTCTCAGTTACCTGTGAATCTGACCTTATTTAGAGGTAGTCTTTGCAGATGATCAAGTTGAGATGAGGTCGTTAGGAGGGGCCCTAATCCAATATGACTAGTCTTTATAGAGAGGGGAAATTTGGCAACACACACACACACACACACACACACACACAGGGAGGGTGCTATGTAAAGATAAAGGCAGAGATCAGGGTGATGTATGTATAAATCAAGGAATGCCAAAGATTTCTAGTAAATCAGCAGAAGCCAGGCAAGAGGCAAGGAACAGATTCTCCCTCACAGCCCCCAGAAGGAACAATCCCTGCTGACACCTCCGTCTCAAGACTTTAGCCTCCAGAACAGAGGCAATGAGCTCTGTTGTTTAAGCCCCCCAGTCTGCGGTACTTTGTTACGGCAGCCTCAGGAAACTACTACAGTGTTCAAGTACCTTCAGAGCCTCTCACCCCTGATTACGGGTCACTGTGCATTAGTTATTGGGTTTCTTCACATCTTATTAATTTGGACACATAGGGGCTATTTTAAGGCATCCAGGCAGAGTTTAATAATAATAATAATTTAAAAAACTTCTAATAAGACTCTAATAAGAATTTAAAAATTTTAAAAAGATTTTATTTACTTATTTGAGAGAAGAGAGAGAGAACACGAACTGGGTGGAGGGTAGGGGCAGAGGGAGAGGGAGAAGCAGACTCCCCGCTGAAGGGAGCTTGATGTGGGGCTGGATCCCAGGACCCTGAGATGGTGACCTGAGCTGAAGTGAGAGCCTCCACCAACTGAGCCACTCAGTTGCCCCTCTAATAGGAATTTAATAAGAAACTTGGATATCTTTCCAACTGATGTAGAGCTGGGCAAGGGGCAATCAGACCAGTAATCCCACATATACTTTCATAGGGCTTTGCAGTTTACAGAAGGCTTTGGTATTTGTTATCCATTTGACCTTCAGGGCAACATGGAGCATTCCCATTTTGGAGAGGAGAACCTGAGGCTCATAGATGTTCCCTAATTGTCTTCAGTGGCAGCACTGGGATTTTAAACATCAGCCTTCTGATTTCCGTCTTGTGTCCTTTCTGTGCCTTCACAGCTGCCCCTGAACTTAGAGCAGGTGGGACAGCTCAGGGGCAGCTGTGCCCTCACCTGGTGGCCTGAAGAGTAACACATTCTTTTGATCCTTTTTCAGGAGTGAGGAAGAGGGGACATCAGCTTGCCAGGACCTTTCCAGGTTCTCCTAGGGCTCCATGGTGGCTGGGGGTGGGGTGGGGTGGGGTAGGCTGGGGGGTTCTTGGGCCCCTGCTAGAGCAATATCCCATTGTGACAGGGGGCCTTGATAGAGTACTTTAGAGCAGGACACAGCAAGTGGGGAGAGGTTCCAAGTTGGAGCTGGCTGCCTGGGGGGTGGGGGGGTGGGGGTTGGCATTCAATGGACTTGAGCTGCCCTCCTGTAGAGGGACTGAACAGAACCAAATCTCGTGGGCCAGACCTTAGAAGCTGGAGCATGATGACAGTGTGTGGTCCGGGCCACTTAGTGGCACTCCTCAGGACCTTGAAAGTGCTTGTTCCTCACTAGGAGTATGAGGCCTGATTTCAAGCCTCTTCAGAGTATGACCTTGAGCAAGTCCGTTGAACTTACCGAGCCTCAGGGCCCACACCTGTAAAATGGCCGGAGGAGTACATCCACCTTGCTGGCAGAGATGAGGAGGAAAGGATATAGTGGGAGCACTTTATAGTGATTGAGCTCAGTGTTATCCATGATAATAGTAAGAGTGAATGTTGGAGTCTTTGGGGAAAAGGCCATAAATCCTGCTGCCCCTGAGGAGCCATAAAGCACCTTTGGCAACTTCTTAAAGGCAAGTCCTGCTCTGCTCCGTTTGCCTGTCTTTTGTTGTGTCTGGGTGTGACTCAAATTCTTTTGCAGTTTTTGGCTTGTTTAGAAAACTCTTCTGGTTTCTATCACCAGAGAGTTTCTTTCCACTCTATCCCGCCCCGCCTCCTCCCTGCCACCACCACTCTGAAGTTGTCATGTGAGTGTTTTCCATGTAAAAAAAAATCTGGAAAACCCATTCAAGTCAAACAGAAAGACAATATTCCTGAGTCTGAAGTCGACTGAGTTCATTACACCGCCCTGGCACAGGGTTTCTTCAGGCTTGAACATTCTCCAAGCATCAAAAGTCTTTCGGTTTGTAGACTTGAGGGGTGTGAGGCTGAGGGCTGTTCATCCTGAAACAGTCATCAACACATCCCACAGAGCGCCACTGTTTTGGTGGTAGTGGTCAAAACTTCTGTCCCTTCTTCAGGGTGAAGTGCTTGCTGGTTATTAAATCCACACACTAAATTAAACACACATCTATGCGACTTTAAAGTCTAGACTCCACGCAGTTGGACTGTCTCTCAAGAAGCTCTAGCCCAGTCCCTTCATCTTGCAGGTGAGGAAACTGAGGCCCAGGGAAGGGGGATGGTGACTTCTTAGAAGGGAGGGACTGGCCCCCGGGTGTTCTGACTTCCAGGATTTTTTCTGTTCCCCCATCCTCCCCTTCAGGGAAGCACTGACGTGCTGCTAGGGGTTGCCTGGGGAGTACCGGCGGGAGCCCTGATTCAGCACTGCTCTACCAGTCACATCGTGGGGCCCATTTAAACCTGGTGAACATGGTATTGGTTGATTCAAGCCATTGTCTACTTCAAAAGGCTTTGGTCTCATTGATCCAAAGTACAGTGACTTTGAGTTTCAAAGTCAAGTGTCCAGATTCATAAGTTAGGCACCCTGAGGGAGTTATTTGCTCATTTACCATGCACCTGAGCTCAGCAAAAATTCATAACTAGTGGTTAATAGTGCAGGAACTTCTCACTGTTCCCAGAACATGCGGTGACATGTAATACCTCATTTCCTTTGTGCATACTGTTCTCAAAGCCCTGAATGTTCTCTCTCCTAATCCCAACCCCCTCTCATTCTCTGCCTGGTGAATTCCTACTCATCCTTCAAGAGCAGTTTTCCTGACTCATTCGTCCCCTCAACCCGTGGCATAAATAGATATAGTATTTCTACAATCTGCCTCTCCCACTACAGTGTAAACTCCATGAGGGCAGGAACTATACATGGTGATGAAAAATGCTTCCTTGGAGCGCCTGGGTGGCTCAGTCTGTTAAGCAACTGCCTTCAGCTCAGGTCATGATCCCAGGGTCCTGGGATCGAGTCCTGTATTGGGCTCCTTGCTCTGTGGGGAGTCTGCTTATCCTTCTCCTTCTGTCCCTCCCCCTGCTTGTGCTCTCTTGCTCTCTCTCTCTCAAATAAATAAATAAAATCTTAAAAAAAAAAAAAAGTGCTTCCTTGCAGCAAGGCTCTGTGCTAAGCACTTTACATGCATTAGCTCATTTCATCCGCCATGACATTATAAGGTACATATTACTACTATCCTCATTTCCTAGATGAAGATACAGATTCATAGAGAGGCTCAGAAACTTGCCTGAGGTTACACAGTAGGTGGCAAAGTTAGGATTAAAATTACTGCTGCCATGTATAGTTGTGCAGGCTGCACAGTGCACAAGGTTATCTGGGGGAGGAGCCAGTAGAGGCTGAAATCTTGTTCTCACCTTGCTACAGAGCTGTGAATGTTGGGAGGAAGGGACTCACAGGCACCGTGTGGTCCGGCCCCAGGCTTCAAGCTCTTAACCACTGCAACATACTAGAAATAGAAATATACATATTTATATTGCCAGTGTCTGGCACAGAGTAGGGGCCCAGACACGGATGAAAGTGAGATTATAAACTAGTAGGCTTTCCTTTTTTTCTCCTTCCCTTTTTACTCATATCTACAGGGATAGGCCATTACTTAACAGGTTGCTTGGTTTAAGAAACATCTTTTAGTTGACATGCCTCCTAGCAGGTATAAAGAAATGGCTGAAAACCCAGAAAGAAATCTCCATTTGGAGCTCTGAGTGTTACTCAGGTGTCTTTTATTCTAAGTAACTTCATTCTGCCAACTCTGGACTTTTGAAAGTTGTTAAGGGGGTGTGAAAAAGCCATAGGCCAGCAGAAACAGGGCTTTTTTTGAAACCAGCTGCAAGAACTGAACATTTGCTGGTGCATGGTGTGCTGGGTTCTGCTTCTAGTCCTGGTGCATGAACTCTGGATCCTCTAGCTGGGCCTCAGCTTGAGTCCTGAACGAGATGGGGCTGCTGCTGCCCAGCCAGGTAATGTTCTGAGAGTGCTTGCAACAGCTGATAACAGCAGAGCTGGTGGTCGGGCCTCTGTCACAGGCAAAAATTGGGCTTTAGGATGAAATAACTTCAGAAATGTCTGTGTTTGTCCAAATCAGGGCTGGGGTCTGGAGAGACCTGGGGAACAAAGTTCTCTCTGATGGGCTTTTGGTCTGAAAAGTCAAGCGGTGCATTTTGCACCTGATTTGTAATTTTGCAATATCTCCTGTTGACATGGAGGCCTACCACTTGCTAGTTGCATCCTTACACAGGTTTCTTAGCCTTTCTGGGCCTTTGGGTACTCTCCATCAGAAGGGGGGAATGTCACCTGCTACTGAGGATTGTGATGGGGAGTCAATGAGCTAATGTTTATGGAAAAAGTACTTTGTGAATTGGAAAGGGCTGTACAGATGCTAAAACTACCATTATTTGTCATTAGCTGGTTTTTCTTGCCGTTCCCTGGGGGCAGTTGTCTCCCAGCTGCAGTGGCTGAGTGAGCTTAGAGGAGGCGTTGAGGGAGGAGTAGGCAGGGAGGAAAACAGCAAGGCATGCTGAGGACTGGAAGGCTTTTAGGCTGGGTTCTTGTTTGCAAGTGGAGAGAGTGGGTTTTGCTTTTTTCAGTCTGAAGTGGGAGAGTTGATGGTCTTCAGCAGATGCCACAGAGTCGTTTGGGAACTGACTTCTCCCCCTTCCTTACGTGACATCCTGGATACTTGGGGATGTTCCTTAAAACTAGCACATCCCAAGGATGGAGCCAGCCCAAATTTGGGGACTTGGCAGAAGAACACAGGTCCCAGCTTCTGCTCCCTCTAGGCTGGTCTCTTTGCTGTCTGCCGGTTGCCTCATGCTCACACCCACCTCCACACTATCGCTCTGATGTTCCCTCCATCCAGCACATCCTTCCCACGCCCATGCAAATCAGATGCATGCTGCAGAACTGTTCACACCTCCATTCATTCCACAAGTACGCGTCCAGTGCCATTACTCAAGACATGGAGCACCGGAGAAGGCTCCCATTTAGGAGGGGAACAGCAGCGGATGCGAAGTTTCATCCAGACATGTCGAGGGTGAGGAGCATCTGGTAGCTGTCCTGGAGACAGTAGGCAATCAGCGCCTGCAGCTTAGGAGCAAAGTCAGAGGATGGCCCATGGATGTAGACGTTGTCACATGCGTGTGAGGTAGAGGCACAAGCCCAGGATGACATAAGATGTGAGGAGAGGACAGCAAGAGAAATGATGCCTTGAGGACAGCATGTGTCATACAGTTAGGTTCAGAAGGGAACTAGCAGACCAGCAAGAGGAATAAGGGCCTCCTGTGGGTTGATCCAAATTGGAATGGTGGGAGAGAATGGTGGGCCAGGCCAGGCCACAGGAGGATGCTGAAAAGAGCCCCAGCAGGGGACCACACACAGCCCTTTGAGGATTGACGTCCCCCATTCTCTTCCCACCTCCTGCCACAGGTGAGCTCTTGGTGGTCGGAGCAGTCATGTCTCTCAAGGCTGCTGGTTCACAACAAGGATGGAGAACCCCAGGACTAGAGAGCTCCAGGAGGCTGGAGAACAGGGGTAGTTGGGGGTCAGTTAGGGGCAGAAATGAAGGAATGAGGGGTTGCAACTAGAAAGAGGAATTTGCCAGTTCAGGATTTCAGAGGGCAGTTCCTGGAATTTGACAAGGTCAGGGTGGGCAGAAGATTGTTGGATTAGTGAGGACCAAGAAATGAAGTCAGGGTGATAATTGGTCATCAGCATGGATGTTCAGAGGGCCCCAGACGAGGGCAGAAGTGCATGTCACGAGGAAGCTGCCTACCAGCAGCCAGGTCCACAGCTGCCCTTACGGGTGTGGCTTGGAGATCTGTCAACGACGATTGTTAGTTAGGCCAGACACCCAGATATACTATGCTTAAATATGTCAGCCGTCGATCTCTCTCTCATGTGACTGTCCCGCTGGCTCTAGCTGTCAGGGAGGCCTGCTCGGTGAGGTCATGCAGGGCCCTGGGCTCCCTTAACATTATGGCTCTGCCATTGTCTCGGGTGCTGTCCTTACCTACATGCTGATGCTCGGTCCCGTGATGTCTGCTCACATTCCACCGAAAAACACTCAGTCATCGGGTCACACTCAGTGCAAGGGAAGCTGGGGTGGTTTTATCTGGGTCAGCTGTAAGCCCAGTGAACATTCTGTCCTTGTGGATGAAGAGGGGGAACGTTTGTGGGACCCTCTAGCAATCTGGCACCGATGGCTTTAAGGATTCATCCAACAAATATTTATTGAGCACCTCTTCTGTGCTAGGTCCTGGGGTTACTGAGGTGAAGGAGACAGACTCGATGCCTGCCCTCATGGAGCTCACAGCTTCTTGGGTGGTGTGGTCTTCAGAGGAAGAAAAGAAGGCCACGGAGTGCTGGCTGTAGGCAAACCATGTGAGGGCCAGGAGACTGTCAGCCTTCCCAGGAGAGGGCTGTGAGGAGAAGGGTGCTTCAGGGAAGGCTAAACTTGGGCTTCGGCAGTAGGTAGAGGAAGAGTCATTCATTCACTCATTCATTCAACAGGGACTCACAATGGGACGCGGTGATAAGTGAAAACAGGTACAGTGCCCACTCTCATGGGGTTTTCTTCCTTATTAATTGGATAATCACATGTATGGGATGAATAATTACAACCTGAGATAGGTAGGGCTTTGAAGGAGCAGAATTTAGATCTGTGAAAGCTTTTACCAAAGGGATCTGACCCAGACTGAGGGTTCAGGGAAGGAGGACTGACCATTTGAAAGATGAATGGGTAAGGAGTGTGCTGGACCAGGGGAACAGCACCCCGAAAGGCCCTGGGGACGGAAGGGCTGAAAAATGGCAGTGTGGCTGAAGCAGAGTGGGGTAGCGGGAAGGAGAGATGTTGGAAAGGTAAGCAGGGGCAAGCACATGCAGGGCCTCAAGGTTCTGGTAAGGATTTTGGCCTTTATCCTAAGAGCCCAGGAAAGCCACAGAAGAGTTTGAAGCAGGAGTGACATGACGAGGACCCTGAAAAGGGCCAAGCCTGTGAGGCAGTGTCTTTGCAGCTGAAAGGGGGTTGAGAGACTGAGAGAATAGGGAGGACAGAGAAACACCTTGGGTAGGGTTTGTAGCTCACAGGGATGATGGAAGCAGGGAGTTGAGCAGAGGGAGGGGCAGGGCAGGGGCTCATTAACCTCAGGCTTTTCTCTGGAACCGAGCTGTGAAGTGGTGTGCCAGGGCCTTTCCCAGGAAGGGCTCCATGGCTGCCTGACTTGCTGGCCATGATGGTGGGCACCTCATCCCAGCATAGCCCCTTCCCAAATGGTGTGACCCTCCTTTCCTGGCAAGAGAAGACCATGGGAGGATGGCCTCTGCTGGGGTCCTTTATCCCTGTCATTGTGGCACTGGTGACTGGCAGGTGAGCTAGGTCCTGCGGTGGGGGGAGGGGGGCTTCTCTGGGTCCACAGGGCTGGCTCCAAAACTGATGGGATCATGGGGGTCCATTCACCGGGAGGCTAGGCCTGTGGGCCCAGAGATAGGGCAGGGAATCAGGCTAAGCTGGGTGCTGGACTTGGAACCCTAGGGGAACCTCTATGTGTATTATTTCCCAAGTGTGGGGACTTTACCTGTTTTCCTCTCTGTAAAAGGAGGGTCAAAGGGAAGGTCAGCTAACAGTGAGGTGCAGCATGCATATCATGGGCACTGATAATATTAATATAGACTATCTGGAGTACAGGGTGGCAGTGAAATTCACCTGAAATGCCTACATCGTGTAATGAAAAGGAAGACAATTCTTGAAAGGAGAGGCTTAGCAATCTCCACACCAGATGTCTTCATTATAGGTGTCTTTCAGAATAACCGTGTGTGTGTGTGTGTGTGTGTGTGTGTGTGTGTAAATTGGCCTGGAGGTCAGGGGATTTGGGGTCCAAGCTCAGAATCAGCAGTAGTTGCTGGGCAATCTTGAGCAATTCCATTTCCCAATTTATATAGTAGATTAGTTTGTTTAAATGCACAAGGTCCTGAAAAAGATCAGCCCGTTTTCAAATCCTGCTGAGCCGTTTACCAGCTGTGTGACTTACAAAACCCCAGAAATAATATTCGCTGCGGGGAATTAAAGGAGGTGCCCCATCGGAGGTGCTTCATTCACACAGTCCTGGGACAGCGAGTGTGCGTTAAATGGAAACAATGGGCCCCAAGTTCCGCAGCCGCAGAGTTGAGCTGAGTCTACCCCAGGGATGACAATGACAAGGGTTTCCACTGGTAGTGTCAGAGTTTCCTATGAGTGTTCCCCACTGGTGGGATCCTGGGGTCTCTGACTCACCCCTGCCTGGCTTATGCACAGGCCCCAGGTTCGACAGCTGTCCCGGGCCGGGGCTTGCCGGAGGACTGGAGCGCTGATCCTTGCTGTGGTTCAGGCCAGGCTGATGGCCAGGATCCCAGCAGTGTCCAGAAGCCCTTTGGTGGGGTCTGCTGCTTTTTTTCCAGTATGTACCCCACCTCCCACCTCGCCTGCCCTCTCTGTTTTGAAAGCAGCAGCTCTCTAGTTGGGGCTGAGTGGCAGAGTGGCCTAAATTTAGCCCTCGGCTTCAGTGGTGAGCCACAGGTGAAGACCAACGGGAAAGCAAAGAGGCGGCCACATTCTCAAGATACCTTTGGTCAAGACCATAAACAGAGCAACTGTTAGGCCCCCAGAGGGGCCCACGCCCTCTGCTTGTTTTTGAGGGAAGACTGGAAGACAATCTTACTTCCTCTCCGTCTGCCTCTGCAGTTGACCCGCCCTCAAGGAGGCCCTCGGACCCTGCTGCCTCAGCTTGAGCAGCCAGTTGGAAATGTTCTGTCCCCTGGGAGTGGGAGCGCTGGGCTGTGGGGGCAGGCCCCGCAGCCTGTGTTTGGTTTGGCCGGATCTCATCTAGGTTTGGCTCAGACAGACCAGGCCTCATTACGCGGGCGCCACCCCCCTCAGTCTCAGCCAGGGTTGCTGCCTTACGAAGCCTGATCACACAGGTCTGGGGCAGAGGATGCTACTAGTAAGCGCTCACATTTATTGAACACTTGCTCTGTACCAGACATTGTTCGAACAACCTCATCTTTAGCCCATTTTATCTTCCTAATAACCTAAGAAGGGGGTACAATGATTACCTTCTTTTATAGATGAGGGAAGTGAAGCACAGGTAGGGTAAGTAACTTTCTCAAAACCCCATGGCTAATAAGTGGCAGAGCTGGGAGTGAAATTCAGCCCACCTCCAAAGCCCAACCCTTGACCACTGTGGTCACTGCCTCTGTCATATAGCTTCGTGCTTTTGGAATCATTTATGTATATTATGTATAATATGTATACTATGTATATTATGTCAATGAATCCTCAACACACGCTATGAGGTAGGTACTCCTATTATCATTCCCTTTTTACAGAAGTGGTAACTGAGGCTCCGGCTTGTCCAGGGTCTGGCCAGGAAGCTGTGGAGTCCAGCCTGTGCCACCAGGTTGTAGAGCTTATGGTTCCTAGCCCTGTCTACCCCCACTGACCCACTCAAAGCCAGCTTCCCTTGCGTGTGCTCCCACCTGAGCCCCAGATTGTCCTGGAGCCCTTTGATTCCATGTTGGGAGGGTTGTCCTCACTGTGGTTTATCCTGCGGGCTTCCTCACAGAAGCCTGCAAATGCAGGAGAGGGAGCACGAACAGCTCCGGATTCAGAATTGTAGGCAGCAAGCTCCACGCACAGGTGTTGCTCTTGGAGCCCCAGATATTAGGACTGAAATAGTCCACGGGTTCCTCAAGGATAAGGATTCTTTGCAGTTACTCCATGGGGGAGGGGGAGTGTTAAGGGAGCATCTTAGTACCCCATTCAATATTTTTGCTTTATCTATTGCATATACTGAGGTACTTATTTCATTGCAGCAAAATATACATAACATACAAAACTTAACACTTCAACCATTTTCAGGTTTGCATGTCAGTGGTATTAAGTACATTCACGCTGCCATGCAGTCATTACCACCATCCATCTCTAGCACTTTTTTGTCTTCCTAAACTGAAACTCTGTCCCCATTAAACACGCACTCTCCATTCCCCCTCTGCCTTGCTCCTGGCACCCACCATTCAACTTGCTGCCTAAATCTGACTGCTCTAGGGACCTCCTATACGTGGAATCATACAATATTTGTTGTTTTGTGTCTGGCTTACTTCACTTAGTGTGTTTTCACGTTTCTCCATGTTGTAGCATGTGTCGGAATATTCTTCCTTTTTAAGGCTGATTGCTATTCTATGTCTGTGGCACATTTTTGTTTATCCATTCATCCGGCTGTAGACACTTAGTTTGTGTCTGCCTTTTAGCAGTTGCAAAATAATGCTGCTATTGTATATTAAGGTTTGTGAAAAAGCTTGCTTGAAAAAAAAATTTGTCTGCTAAAAGAAGTTTGAAAACCACTGCCCTGGTCCAAAGTTGGGGGAGGTAGAGACTGAGCAAGTGTGAGTCAGGTGCCTGTGCATGAGGGCCAGAGCCAAAACTACAGCCTTTATCCTCTGCATGCAGCCCTTCCCCCCCTCCAACTGCTGATTCCAATGTTTATCAGAGGAAGGAACGAGAATGCAGCTCTGTCTTGGGGGCAACTGCCCTGTGTTTCCCAGAAACCTCCTGGAGCTGCAGCAAAGACTGGAGTCTGCATTTATTGAGTGCCTGTGGGACCCACTGTGGAGATGGACAGAGCAGGGTCTTTATCTTACCTCTGCCTCTCACTGGTTGTGTGACCTTGGCCAAGGTGTTCACTTCTCAGAGCCCAGGTCACTGTGAAGATCAAATGAGATGCTACATGTCCAGGGTGTCCTGGGCAGCGTCTGGCACACAGTGGCCACAGGAAGAAGGAGCTGCAGCTCTATGTGGCACTGCTGGGGATAAGGAGACCAACAAGACAGGCTCTGGCCCCTGAGGGTTCTTCTTAGTGCATTGGATCCAGAGTCACATGAGGTTGATTTGTCCCCTTATCAGTGATATTGACATTTATCAGTTGATTAAGGTGGTGTCTGCCAGGTTTCTCCATTGCAAAGTTAATTAACAAGTGTTTTATACTTGTCAATTAATTAGTATTTAATAAGCATTTTGTGGGAACTGCTCTGAGACTATATAAATATTCTATCCCTCATCAAACTTTCACCCTGTAGTTTTCACATTGTGTTTTGCCAAATGTTGCTTTTATAATTCCATCATTCCTTTTACATTCATTATTTGGAATTTTACTGCAAGGCAGAGCTTTCACTTCTCCTTTATTTGTTCATTCATTCATTCATTCATGTCAGCATAGACTCATGAATTTCTGTTTTATTCAGTGGGTTATAATCTGTAATCATGCATCATTTATTTTGATGCTCAAATTGTTTTCTCTAACTTTGAAGGTACCTAACTTAGGTGTCTGTTGGCAGGGGGCTTCCCTTCCTGGCTGCAGGGACCCCTCCATAGGGCCCCTTGACTGTCCTTACCACACGGGAGCCAGCTTCCAGAGTGAGTGATCCCCCAGAGAAGAGTAAGGAGGAAACCACAATGCCCTTATGACCCAGTCACAGAAGTCATGCTAGTGCTTCTGCCACATTCTATTTATGAGAAACAAGTCACTTAAGGAGAGGTGAAGGATGCTTGTAGGCCCCTTTTGAAGAGAGGAGGTCAAAGAATTTGTGGTCAAATTATAAAACCACCATACAGTATGTGAACTCTTACTAACTCTTTCATCCCTAGCAGAACCCCATGAGGTAGGCATTACTCTGAACGATTAAGTTCCTTGCCCAGGGTCAGACAGTGATAAAGCTGGGATTTGGATCCGGGCAGCCTGGCTCCTGGGCCCATGTTTTCAGCTACTACCTGATCTGACAGGGCCTCGAATCCTTGGCTAAGCTGAGCCAAGGAAATGGAGGATTCCTGGAGGTTTTCAAGGGGAAAAAGACATGATCCAGCCTCCTTGTGGAGGGCAACATGCAGCAGAGTGCAGGATGATGGGAGAGGTGAATGTCCACCTGCCTTCTCAGATGGGGCCTGCATGCAGATTCCTTTTCTCCCTCCATAGTGGGGCGGCCTGTCTTTTCACCTGCTGCTTTCCATCTGTTCATTTTGCAGGTAGTTAGAAAAAAAAACAACAGTGTAAATAGTTTTTTAAAAATGGTCAGGATGATCCTGCTGGCCTCCCTTTCTTGGCAAAGTGTCAGAGAAGGCTGGGTATGGAATACCTATAGTGGTGGTGGTGGGGTGGGGAGTGGAGAAAAAAAATGGAACAATATGAGACATGGTCTTTACTTTCAGGAGCATGTTATTGTTTGGAAGAGAAAAATAGAAACACAAATTTATTTAAGACCCCGATTACATATAATTAACAGTTAAATCATAGGGCCAGTGGTTGTGTCTTAGTTGCCTTTATATCCCATCACGATGCATAGCAGCGTGCCTCGTTTTGCTTATTGATTGCTTGTGAGGTGAATGAAAGACGGATAGATGGTGTCCTACCGTGGTGTGACTGTCAGAGACAAGACGGAGGTGGGTGGTGAGGACAGGTGAGCTGGCCAGGAGAGGTGAAGGTTATGAAACATCTGGCCTCAGAAGGCAGGATTAGGAGACTTCGCAGATGTCAACAGCTGAGGAGGTGTCATCAGGGATCTACAAGATTGACAAGCACCAGGAAAAGGGCCAAGAACTCAAGGACAGGCAGATACCAGAAGTCAAGAGAGGTCTGGCATGGGGAGTCTGGGGACAGGCAGGTGTTAGCATCCGGAATCTAGGCGGAGAGGCAAAGAGAGTTACAGCCCCAGGACCAGAGTACAGAACATGGGCTGGAGCCAGGGACAGACATGCTTTGCCCTTTGGTGCCCTCTGAGCTCATATGGGCCTGAACTGGTGTCAGAGGGGTTCACTGTCAGGAATGTGAGCAGGAAAGGACCTGGGTGAGTTGGGGAGGCTCCTGTGGCTGCCCATGGGCTGTGCCAGGGAGCTTGGAGGCGGGGAGAGGGTTTCATTTGAGCCAGCCTACTGCAGTGTCCTGCAGATGACTGAGGCCTTCACACCCCCAAATTCTGGGTTATGGTGCAGACTAGAGTGAGGGTGAACCTACTCACAAGGGACTTCTAGTATTGGATTCCTTAGGAGAAACCCAGGCCTATAGTGCAAATGAGACCCAAGGAACACAATTGCCTTGGAAGCCTGTCTGCAATTCTGTACTTTTCCTAGCATGCAAAGAGATAGAATAGCTTAAATTTCTCTATAGAGAAGGTTTAAGTTCGTGATTTGAGCCTCAGCTTTGCTACTTCCTTCTTGAAGGACGTTAGGTAGGTGATATGGGATAATTCCTCACCTGGAATATGGGGATAATTAATACCCACCTCCTGCGTTTTTGGGAGAATCACTTCAATCAGCCATGTGAATGTAATTGTTTGAACAGCCAAGTGCTGTGTGAACCTAAGGGAATATTACTGTGAAATAAACTTCACCTAGCAAAAGCCGAAAGAACTTAATATTGTCAGTGGATCCCTCTTTACATAGGATCCTGGACATCCCAGCCACGTTCACAGGGGAGCTACAGAAATGACTCACTGCCCTTCTGTGGCTCACGGAGCAAAAACTCAAGGAGAATCTGGTTAATAAAACCCTCCAATTTGACTAGAATCCCTCCTCACCCCCAACTTTTTGTAAAGGACTGGTTGGTGTCTTCTGTGAGAGTATCATATAGAATCCTGCCAGCTTTGAGAAGACAAGACAGCCAGACAGAATCCCCGGGTGGGTCACATGGTTTCAGCCCAGCTAGGAAGGGGCTTTGCACTTACACAGCCCTGCTGTTCCAGCCAGGCTCAGTACTTCTTGGTAATACCTGCAAGAGTTATTTTAGTTGGATTTTCATAGAGACCACAAAAGGATTAGAGAAAATAACAGCAGCTGTCATTCACTGAATGGTATAAGAGCAACCTCTGAGTCTGAGTTTCCCCTTAAAGAATCTTCCCTCAGCCTGAAAATACTCCTCTAAGATTACTCACTGCATTACTTCCCGTATAACCAGAAGTTGTCCCTGCTGCCTGTTGAAGTTTGTATCTGATCTGTTTGGTGTCTACATATGTATGGGCTGTAAATGTATGAGTTGCCCTCAACCCTGTGACCTGGTTTGTATTTTCCTCTTAGGATCCTCTTATTTTAATTCCTGGTGTCCCCCAACATCGTTTAGAGAAGGCTGATTGTAGAATGGCCAAGAATGGGAGCTCTGGGGACAGAGTATCTGTCTCATAGGGTTATTTTGGGTTGTAAGGTATGTAAAGTGCTTAAATAGTGCCTTGTACCTAGTGAACACTCAATAAATATCATGGTTTTTTTTTCAAGTAACATACATGGTATTCATTACCCCTAAGAAAAATATACCCCCTAGAAATATAAACATCTTGAAAGGTTCACATAAGTCCATGGATCCATACTTGGAATATTAAAGCAAACTAAGGTGCTTGGCAGTACAGAGTATAGTCGTGATGAACATTTGTATTTATTTGTGAGTGAAGGGTACAGGGGATGCCCCTTTGAGGTGCTAAGTCCTGCTGTGCTGGGCTGCATCCTATATGTTGAAATACACACCCAGGTTTTTCCCTTCTACCCTTACTTTCCCAGAACTAGTTGACGTCAGCTGGGAGATAGATTAGTAGCTCTTGCTTCCCTGGCCAGTGTGGTTCTTCCCCACTCCTAGGCTGGAACCTCAGTGCTTTAGTGACAACTACCCCTGGAATACAGTATAGGGAAGGTAATAGGTCTCCAAGTCAAGTGCCCCATGAGGGGCAGGGTTCCAGAGCCAGACTTATGGCTTGAAATATGGGACTGGCATTCCACTCCTGGGAAAGAAGATTGGAAAAAAGCTTCTCTTGCTTGCTGCCCAAGCTTATGGCAGATACAGAGTGATGCACCAACATGTCCTTGCAGATGATACCTGGAAAGTCACCCAGCAGCTCAATGGCAGGACCTGCAGTGTCTCCTATTATTACCATGGTATTTAAGCCCTGCTACTGGGGTCTCATTCTGCACTGGGGACTCTGGTGAGCCAAGAAAAGCCAACTACAAAATGCTAGGGGGCGGGGGAGAGGGGGTTATGGTGAGAGAGAAAGAGAGAGTATGCAACAAACAAAACAAACCTCCTGTTCATGATGAATATACACTTCTAAATTCTAAAACACTCAGGAGGAAAGCTTTGGCTAAGGAAAAAGGAGAAAGAAAGAAAGGAATATAGTCAGTGCAGTCAACAATAGGGAGGTGAATTCACAAGAAATAAGAGCAAAAGCTAATAATGACTTCAAAATATGTGTGATGAGGATCCTCAAAGGGCTGAAGAAAGGAGTAGCATCTGTAAAAAAAAAAAAATAAATAGTGAAATAAAATGTAAGCAGAAACAAAACAAGAATGCAGGACATAAAAAGAACAAATTAGAATTTCTTTTTTTTTCTTTTTTAAGATTTTATTTATTTGAGAGAGAGACAGCGAGAGAGGGAACACAGGCAGGGGGAGTGGGAGAGAGAGAAGCAGGCTTCCCACCGAGCAGCAGCCCAATGCGGGGATCACGAACTGAGCTGAAGGCAGATGCGTAATGACTGAGCCACCCAGGCGCCCCCAAATTAGAATTTCTTAATAGAACCTCAGTAGATGGGGGAGCCTCAATGCTGGACATAACCGAAGAAAGATTCGTGACTTAGGCATCAGAGTAAGAAATTGAAAATGTGAAAGAGCAGTTGAGAGACACAGAGAATATGTATACCAGTGTACGTCAATCAGAGTTCCAGAAGAAGAGAGCTGAGAAGCAGTATTTGCTCTTGAATTCACATTTTCCCATAACTGAAGAAAGACATGAGTTGGGATCGAAAAAAGCACGGTGACTGACAAATAAAAATAAATCTACACCATATATCAAAGTGCAGCTTCAGAATCTCAAGAATGCAGACAAACTCTTTTTTTTTTTAAATATTTAAATTTTTTATTGTTATGTTAATCCCCATACATTACATCATTAGTTTTAGATATAGTGTTCCATGATTCATTGTTTGTGCATAACACCCAGTGCTCCATGCAGAACGTGCCCTCCTCAATACCCATCACCAGGCTAACCCATCCTCCCACCCCCCTCCCCTCTAGAACCCTCAGTTTGTTTTTCAGAGTCCATTGTCTCTCATGGTTCTTCTCCCCCTCCGATTTCCCCCCCTTCATTCTTCCCCTCCTGCTACATTCTTCTTCTTCTTTTTTTCTTTCTTAACATATATTGCATTATTTGTTTCAGAGGTACAGATCTGAGATTCACCAGTCTTGCACAATTCACAGCGCTTACCAGAACACATACCCTCCCCAGTGTCCATCACCCAGGCAGACAAACTCTTAAAAGCTCCACAGAGGAAAGAGAAATTACCTACAGAGGGGTAACAATTAGCCTGACAGCAAACTTCTCATCAGCAATAACAGCTGCCAGGAGACCATGAAGAAGTATCTTAAAAATGCTGAGGAAGAGGAGCTGTCAACCTAGAAGTCTATGCTCAGCTAAACTAGCACTCGAGAGTGAAGATGGTACAAAGCATGTTCAAATATACAAAAAGAAGGCGGTTTAGTACACACTGACACTTCCTGAAAGAAATATTAAAGTGTGAACTTTATTCAGAGGAAAAGTGAATATTGAGATTAAAAATGGCATGACCAAAAAAAAAAAAAGATTGAGCCTAAAAATTGGTGATTATGTTGGCTGCAAATTTACATAACTGTTGATTGTATTAAATAAAAACTTCTGTGCGCCCCCTCCCCCCAAAAAAGTGCAAACAGGGCAGTTTCTACTTCCTTTCATCTGATCCTTGCTGTATGAGAAGCAAGCCCGGTGTTGCCAGATCACTGATCTTTCAAGACAAGACACAAAGCCAGGACTTTTATGTGAAGTCTCCTGACTTTTATGGGTTTGCAACAAATTCAGAAATTTTTAATGTGCCAAACTCTTCAACACTTTGTGGATTCAAGAAAACTTCACAGTTCAATCCCAGGTTTTGGCAGAAAAAAAAAAAATAGAAAGAAAAGAAAAGAAAGAAAACTTCATCCAGGCATTCAGCCTGCCATTGGTGACCTCAGGTACAGGCACTATTTCAGTGTCCCTTTGGCTCTCTGGTTTCTATCGCGTGAGCAGGGATGCCTTCTCAGAAGAGGTGGTGCTTGGGCTGGGAACCGAAGGAGGAGAGGAATTTAAGGAAGTGGGGAGGGGTGGGAAGGGTACTTGAGACCTGGAGGTAGGAGTGTACCTGGAGTGGTTTGGGAAATAACGAGTTTGATGGGGGCGGGGTTTGGGAGGAGGAGGCAAGGTTGGTTGGGGCCAGAGATACTTGGATATTGTCCTGTATCCTCATGTCCTCCTTAACATCTGGCAGTTGGTCTATTTTGAGTCACAATGTTTAGTGTCTTACATCATTCCCCAGGGATGGCCATGGTGAATAAATGAACCAAACAGTTTTGGTGAGGAGGGTGAGAATGCCAATGAAAAAGGCAAGAAGAGAAATCCAGGGACATATGGGAGAAGATGTGGTGGATGGGATGCTTCCCAAGGAGCTATGTAATGTGTCAGCCAGTCCTTTAATTAGAAACAGTGATGGAGAAAGCATGGCTGCAGTATGGTAATTCACGTGGGTTTCTCAATAGCTTCAGTCTCTGCTTCTGCGTTTTTCTAAATGGTAGTGTTGCAGTGTTCTGAACCAGCTTGGTTCCTTCGAAATAGAACCACAGAAACAAATGGAGGGGGGCGGAGGTGGGAGTGGTGGAGGATAGCTGGGACGTGAGTCAGGAGACCCAGGTTCTGGTCCTGTTCTTCCCATCAGCTCCTTCACAGGCAGATCTGCCTTGCTGGGGTTTGAATTCCAAAGTCAGCATGTCAGACCATGCCAGTTCCTGAAATTGCCCCTAAAGTATAATGTACATTTTTTTTAGTGTCTATAACAATATACAGTAACGTGTATATATATGTATATATATACACACATGTACATATACATATATATATACACACACACACACATAGTAATGTGCCATGAGTACATATAACAAGACAATTTATTATGGAGAAAATTACATTTTTCAAATGATCTTTTCATCCTCTTTTTTGTCATATGTATATCTTTATTTTGCATAAGTCAAGTGCTTGTATGTTGCAGCTGGATTGTATGACCTTGAGCATAAAAAAAATCATCCTTTGAGCCTCAGTAAAATAAAATGACTGGCCTAGATAATTTCTAAGTTCTCATCCAGCTCAAAATCATTGACTCTTTGACATTGTAATTGTGTGTTCCTGATGCAGGAGGCATGGCTGAATGTGGTTAGGGGCACAGATGCTGTGTCTGGTGGCCTGGATTTTCATTTTGACTTTACCCCTGCTTAATTGTTCTTTTAAAATCTGTAAAATGGGGATAATAGCATCTGCCCCATAGGGATGCTGTGAGGATTAAATGATCCTTATAAATGCTTAGAACGATGTCTGGCACATAGTATTTACTCAATAAAAGTTACCTATTATTATTATTGCTACTATTTGTAAAACACTGGAGTAAGTGCTCTTGGGAATACAAAAGGAGGAGTCATCACAATTGAAATGGATTTCTAGAAAACCGGTACTGTCAGTCTAATCAAGGCTTACTCATGCTGCTAATGTACAAAGAGTTTATTGTAAGCATATAATAGGCGATGTTAGGGCTATTGAGGGTGGGGTTCCCTGGGAAACAGGTGTTGAGATGGAGATTACTATGTGGGACATCTATTAGGGTCAACGCCCGTGAGAGTGAGGCAGAGGGAGCAGTACCAGTGAAGGCCTCAGCCAACTCCGTGCAACAGTCTGGAACCTGGAGAGGCCCTCAGAGTCGTCTCAAGTTGGAGCAAGGGGCCCAGGCCTCTACACCCCCATGCTGATCAGTTTTGGATGTGGGCTGCTGCTGGAAGGCAGTGTGACCTGCGGTGAGGCACTTTTCTTCAATCTCCACAGAGGGCTGACAGCACTCCCAGCAGCTGGGGGCAGGAGGCCTCCCTTCCTGAACGTGAGTCTGGTGGCTCACCACAACGCCCAGGGACTGAGAACAGCACTAAGGCGGTCCTGCCAGGGCTGGAACGCGGAGGTTAGGAATGGGGGCTGCTGGGCTCATGTGCCAGGGCTGTGTGAGTTTTGTCTATGCTGCTGTCTGCTCCAGTCTCCTGCCTCAGTCTCTGAACACGCGCCTCCTCCACCTGTTCACTTTGCACGTGGCCCAAGAGTCTGCATGGCTTGTCATGACTGACATCAAAGACCCCTGTGTCTTAGTTCAAACGTTTGGGAGAGAGACCAGCCTGTGAGTAGACACCCTCTCCGCACCGCCAGCTTGGATCGGCGTCCATTCCCGGTCACTGGAGGTGGGGGGCTGGATCATGTTGTACCCCCCTTTCCTGGGGCTGTGGCTGGACAGGCCCTGTAGAATGTGTCCCTGGGACGTTTGACAGGGGCTTACCAAGCACCTCTGATGTGCCAGGCAGTATTCGAGGCCCAGGGGGTGCTGCAGGGAAGCCCTCAAGGCGAGCACATTCTATGGGGGGGGGGAGACCAGCTGTGAGGACGTCAGTAAGCCCCGATGGAGGTGGCCTGGGATCTAGAACAGTGTCTTCACAGGGCACCTGCGATGGTGTGGGAGGAGTGGCCGGAGCTCCCCTGGGACCCGGTCTGCCCTTGTTTCTCCCTCCCCTGAAGCCTGGAGGTTTCCTTCCAGCTGGCTCGTCACTGCTCCCTCCTCCTCCTCTCCAAACCTGCCTTTCAAGAGGAGCAGCCCTTTCCTTACCATTGCTTTTCCTCCTGCTCCTTGCTGCCTCATAGGTAATCCAGTACCCCGGGGCTGACGGCCACCCCCCCCGCCCCCCAAACCGGTGGCCCCTCACGTCTTTCCCATGGCCGCGGCTTTCACAGCCATCCTCACAGACATGAGACCTTGGGATGACCTGTGGCTCTGCTCTTTCCATCTAGCCAGCCGGCAAGCCGTTTGGCGTCTGCTTCTCACATCTGTCTCCTCTTCTTTGACCGCTTCTGGCAGGACCTTCCGAACTACCCGCCTTGGCTTTGGTCTCTCCTTTCCAGCCCCTCGCGTTAGTCAGCCAGATTAATATTCCTGAAATGCACCGCTGATGTCACGGTCTTTGTCTCGATATTATCTTCTGGATAAAGTTCAGCCTCCTTCTCTTGGCCTCTCAGAACTTCCTTGACCTGGCTCCAAGTTGCCTTGCCAACTGACGCTCTTCCTCTTTAATATTGTTGATGGCCGTGCTGCACACATCCAGAAGGAGTCCCCAGGTAGGCCCCAGGCTTCCCTCCCTCTGTGCTTTTGGGGGGCTTCCGTCCCCCTCTAGGCCTTTCCCCCATTCTCCTCAGTCCTTGACTCATCTTTCTTTCTAGAAGCCTTGCCTGATTCCCCCAGCCAGATATGGCCTATCTTGCCCTCCTCCGAACTCCTCAGGCTCCATGTGAATCTCACCCCTAACCCCCTGTTAACTGTACTATAGGCCATTCCGCACGTGGTGGAAGGCTTGAGGTACCTTCCCCAGGCCACCCCAGAAAAAGACATAGTCTAAGTAAAAATAAGGTGTCATTGTTCTCACCCAGCTTCAAGACAACTTCCCTAGTGTCTGCTTTCAACAGATCGCCCCCCACTGGGCTCTACCTTTGTAGAAAGACTTGAGGCCTCTGAGGACAAGGTCAAAGTCCAGGTATGGGTTAGGCCTCTATGGCACTTCGCCGGGGGCTTGCAGAATGTGGCCAAGGAAGGAGTCCTTGGCTGAATGCAGGAATGCCACGACGTACAGCTGCTCCTGGGATTTTCTTTTTCTCTTTTTTCTCCATAGAGGTGAAACATAACTTTCGTTTCCTTCTGACTGGCTGCTTGAGAACAGTGCTGCGGGCTCCAGCAGTCAGCTCTCATTTCCTGACACGGGTCTGGGGTGAGAAGTAGCAAAGAACCCGCAGCATTAGGAAGGTAGCAAAGGTCCCTTACAGTCAAAATGCAAGAACTTCTCCTGCAGCCCCCAGAAGGCTGTCCCCAGGCCCAGCCCCCTCCGAAGGTGCACTGGAAATGTTCTGTGGCCTTTATCTGTGCATAGAAAAGGCTCATATTTTTCCTTTTCTGAATTTCAGTTGACCTTGAAAGTAAATACAGAAAAAGTTCTTGGGGTGATGTTTGGGTCTTCCTGGTGCTGGCCCCTCTGGACTCCCTTTTCCTCTCCCACCCTCCTACTTCAGGTCTCCAACCAGCTAGCTATGTGTCTCATCAGGCCTTTGCCAGGCTGTGTCTTCTGTTGGGAAGAAGCCTCCCTGACACCCTCCCCTCACCCCACAGGCTCTTCTTCAGCCTTTAGATTTCTGCTTCTATGTTACCTGCTTCCACCCCTGTGTCAGTCAGGTGCGCCTGCCCTGTGCCTGCCCTGCGCTTGTCTTACCCCTACCCCAGTGTTCATCTCGCTGAAGTATAATTGCTTGTCAGTCCTCCTTCCGGGTCTGCATGCTCATGAAGGCAGGGTGGGGTCTGCCTTGCCCACCACCGTACCCCTAGTGTTTAACACAGTGCTGGACACATAGTAGGCACTCAACAAATACATTGAATGAATGGATGGAGGCATAGGTAGGTGGATGGGTGGATGAACAGATGGGTAGAACAGGTGCTCCGAGTCTGTGAGTACTGCCACAGAATTGTGCGTGCCAGCCATATTCACCTCAGTGGCATTTAGCAACACGTGTTTATTGCTCATGCTTCTGGAGTTATCTGGAGGTCAGCTAGGCAGCTCTGTTGATCTTGGCTGGGCTCACTCACAGGTCCGGGGTGGGCCGTTTTTGGCTGGGGTGACAGAGGCAACTAGGGCAACACATCTCCACTTGTTGTGTCTTACCCTCCCACAGGTTAGCCCGGGCATGTGTTCCCGGTGATGGCCGGGGTGTAGGAGTGAGTGGAAACACTCAAGGCCTCTGGCGTCCAGGCCGGAATGGGCATACCACATTCTCTTGGCCAAAGCAAGTCATAGGCCAGCCCAGATTCAAGGGATGGGGAACTAGATTTCACGACTTTAGTGAGAGAGGGACTGTCAAGTCAAGAGGCAAAGATTGTGGGTATCGGAAGGACTGAGGAAGTGGGGCCATTAATGCAATTAATCTGTCACACTGGGCATCAAAAATCCTGGGTCACAGTTCACAACTACTGGGGGCCTCGGGGAAGCCACACATGTCAGACGGATTTAGGAGATTCACTTTACTCACCTGGAAAATGGAATAATGATGTCTACCCTGCCCGTCTCATATGATGACAAGGAATTTGTTCATTCTTTCATCAGCCCATGCTCAGAGTTCGGGAAGGATGATAAACTGTGAAGTGCTGTGGTGTGGGAAGTAGGGTGACTCCTCTATCGGCACCCACCCAACAGAACTGGTGTGGAGTGTGGGGCACCAGAGGGGGATGGTGAGACCAGGAGCCAGCCTGCCAGCCCCACACCTAGGCTTTGGACATCTCAGGTCCTCCACTGTGCACAGAGGGCATGTGGGGTCTAATAGATAATGGATGTAAATGGGTTTTGGAACGCATGAAGCACTGTGTGGTTGTAAGGTATTAGACACAGGACCACCTTTGCCAGAGTAGCTAGTGGACAAGTCTGGCTTTAGCCCACAGCCCTTCCTCTGTCTCATCAGGAGATGAGATTGTTGGGAGCATATTATTCTGTAAAGGTGTTTCTGTAGCCCAAGACAATGGCAAGCGAGACTTACTAGGTCTTTTCCTGCAGGAACACTGGGAAGTGCTACCTGCAAAATTGTGGGTGACCGTGCCTTGGGCTTATCTGCCCAGGGAGAGAAATCCAGGGCTGGTGTTTTCCCAGGGGCAGTTTCTTTCTCAAGTCCTGCTTGGTCATCTCCTCGGAAAAAAGTCTGTGTTTCTGGAGAAGCAGGCATCTTCTCCTCCCTCCTTCCCTCCCCCCTCCCTCCCTCTTTCCTTCCTCCTTCCCTCCCTCCCTCCCTCCCTCCCATAAGTTTAGGGTCCTGGGTGATTAGCAGCGGCTCTGAAATGCTAATGGGAATGCTAATGGGAGGTTCGCTGGGTACTTGAGCTAAACCTGATCCGTGGGCATTTCTCCCACTGGCTTTGGAGGAAAACACCCATCAAAACAACAGCCCCTCTCTGGCTCTGGAGACAGTCACGGGGGTGGAAGGTGGGGCTTGAGGCCTTTCATTCCTGAACTCAGAAAGTGGGGGGTAGAAAGCTGGGTCTTGCAGGATGGGAGGGAGAGGCCAGAGAAGAGTAATAAATTCTCAGGGTCTAGGCGCCCATCTGAGCTGCGTGGACTCTGGCTCGCACCATGTCATCTGTTCATGTGGCTCAGGCGCGGGCTGCATTCCTTTCTCCCTGAGGCTTCACATCTCTCCAAAGGCCGTCATCTGGCTGGCCCTGTGGAAACACCTGGCTCAGAGTGCGTCCAATTCCTGCAGCGCAAAAGGAAGCGCTCAAACGCTCTTCGCTGACAGCACATTGTTATTTTTCTTTTCCCTCTCTCATGAATCATTGTGCCTGGAATCTTCCCTGGAAGCATTCATTGGGCCAATAATTCTGTCCCCCGTACTGGGGACTCTGGTGCATTGGTGAACAATCATCCAAGGCAGCTGACGTTGTGGGTGGGGTGTGGGGGGGTGAGCCTTATTGGGCTGAGGTTCTGCCTGGTGGCACATGCTGGCTGGGGGGATTTGGGGAGCTTATCATGTGAGCCTCAGTCTCCTCGTCCATGAGCTCCTCTGGGTTTGTGGTCAGCATTACATGAGATCACGTGTGTGAAATTGCCTTGCATAGATGGGTTTTGAATCTGATTCAAAACTGATCAACCCAGAGGCCCCTGATCCCTCACCTCACTTCTCTGGTGGCTGTGGTAACCCCACGTTCATGTTCTCTACAGAAGGGGATATCCAGGCAAGGGCCCAGCAGTTCCAGGTTTCACAAAGTGTCTCACCTGTGCCCCGAACAAGCCTGCTGGGGCTGTAGCTGACGTCTGCTTCCCGCCAGGTGCCACGAGTGAAGCATCACTGCCCTGTCGCACCCTGCAGGGGGTGCCCTTGTGGGATTACCATTTTTGTTCCAAGACCTGGTCCTGTGCTCTCCGAGCTCCATTCCTTCAGGTGCCACTGAGTTCTCGCTGGTCTCTGTCACCCCAGGGCCATCCTCAGTTTAAGGCCAAGTATGGAAAAAGTCCTTACCTCCAACTCTGCCACGCTTTGTCATGAGATTCACAGTGTCTCCCATAGCACATCTGAACTGGGCCTTGACATGTGAATAGGAGTTCACACTAGTAGGGTGAGGGGTAACTATGACACTTATATTTTACTTAGAAGCTGCCCTTTCTCTCAGACTGACGCCCTCTTTATAGGTTTATGAAATCAGTTCTGCAGACTGATGCTGGGGTGCCTGCCCTACACCTGTCTTTGAGGTTTGGGCTGGAGCTCCATGCATTTTATCAGCAGCCGCCGCATATCACATTTTTATCCCCACTACCCGCGGGTGCAGCGGGACTCTGAGCTGCACACTGTAAGGGAAAAGGCTGCGTGTGACCTCTACTACTAGAAACTCCGCATTTGAAATTGGCCTTGTGGCACATCAAAGTCAACAAACCAGGATTTGCCAGTCAACGTATGAAATGCCTGCTTTATGGAAGGAATTTAATAAATATCTCCCAGTTGATTCTCCCTGTCCCTGACTGTAGTATTGCAGTGGCCTCCTAACTGGTCTCCTTATCTCCCATCTCCTCTACCGATCATTCACCTGTCCTCCATGCTGCCATCGGGTTTTTCTGTAACCTTGACTGTGGGGTAAAATCTGAGCCCCTGAATGTGGCCTTCAAGGTTGTTCACTCTCTGGCTCCAAGGAACCCTTTCTACCGGAGCTTCTTCTGCCTGCTGATAAACTTCAACTTCCAGCCTCATCAGACCCTTTGCCAGTGTTTGAACAGGCCGTGCACTTCCAGATCTTGGGGCCTTTGCCTTCTCACTTATCCCTGTTCTAAGCCAAAGTGTGGGAGAAGCCCTAGTGATGCTGCCGTTTCTGCTGTCCCCTAACCTGGTGAACTCCTATCCACTCTCCATGGCCAGGCCAGGGGAAGCCTCTCTGACCACTTCGGCTCCTGCCATCTCCCCTCCAGAGGTCCCTGCTTCCTTCTTGGTGTGCCCATAAGCAGTTTTGTGCATATCTGTTCTAGCTCATTGTAATGTGATTTTTTTTTGTCTATGTTGGTCTCTGCTGAATTCTGTCATCCCTGTAGATGTGTCCTCCTGTCCTTGCACAGAGCCGGGGCAGATGCTAATGAATCTTGAGTGAATGTGGAAATGAATGAATATAGAAACAGAAAGTTAGATATGAATTGGGTCATGCACATCTGAGGAGGAAGGGGGATTCTGAGTACTGGAGTAAAACATAAAATTAATATAAGATGGAGAGGAAAGAAAGTATCTGTGAGATTTCTATGTCTAGGTAGAAATAAGAGAATTTTTGTCTCCCTCGTGGGCATTGTGAAAAGACTTTGCCAGAGTTGAAGATAAAGCTATTAACT
This sequence comes from Phoca vitulina, assembly GCF_004348235.1. NCBI lineage: Eukaryota > Metazoa > Chordata > Mammalia > Carnivora > Phocidae > Phoca > Phoca vitulina. The sequence goes on along the minus strand of NW_022589716.1, from coordinate 39,308,809 downwards.
TAGAGGAGAAAAAAAGAAATACAAGGGCATGAATAAGAATGATCTTTCAGATTTAAACATTTATAATGCATATGTAACATTTATTGAATTCTCTGGCAGCATGCCAAGCACTCTTGTAAGCCACATGAAGGTGGAGAGTAGGGAGGGCAGAAACTTGCTGGTGGTGGTATGAGTTAGGTTTTTACTTTCCAAAGAAGAATTGATTTGAAAATATTGGGAAGGGGGCAACAGTAATATGGGGGCTAGTTTAGGGGGCTGTTGTGCTTGTTCAGCTCAGAGATGATGGGGACTTTAACTAGGGTGGTGGTAGTGGAGATAGAGATAAATAGATAAATTCAGAAATGTTAAGGCAATCGAATGGATAGGACTTGGTGATGGATGGAGGCGTGGGGGTAAGCAAAAGGTAAGGAATGGCTAGATGTTAGCTCAACCATGTAGGGAAATAGAGGTGCCATTTCCTCACACGGGGAATATTCAGGGAGGGGTGAGTTTCAGGGGGGAACAGTGGCGGGCAGCTCATGGGCACAGGGGTCTATGGAACTCCCTGGGAGGAAATGCTGGCTTTGATGATCACTTAGGTCCCTAGAATTTCTGAAAGTAGGACCGGGGCTAGACTGCCACCCTCCATATCAGATGCCTCTAGGTCTATGATGTCTCTTTCCTGTGGGGGAGTGATGGGTGAGAGTTTGTCATGATCATGGTTTTGCCTAGTGCCCCTTGACCATTCAAAGACAGACACTGAACAGGAATGAGCATCACTGGCATTTGTCTGTGCTTGTTGATACTTTATGTTTCCTGCCATAAAGTACTTTCAGGATCCAAAGGCTTAGTCCTGGAAACTGAAATTCAAAATTAAATGGCATTTTATCCATTTGTCTCCCTGATAACCCAACCCACAGCATCCTCCTTCATTGGGGAGGGAGAATGGTGAGTGAGACTTTGGAAGTTAGAATCTGTTACTGTTGTGTTCTTGCTGAAGCAGACTACATCAGGCAACTCACCTCAGTGCCAAGGAGAAATTACCAGAGGCGAAGGGAGGAGGAAGGGGAAGGACTGGGGGTTGAAGCTCATGTCCATGTGGTCAGTGTAGGTGGTGGGCACCTTGGCTGTGAGATGACTCTTACGGGACTTTTGAGCACATAACCTGATTTAGGCCCAAACAAGACGCAGCAGTGTATTAGAGTAAGAAATTGCCCTCTTGTTTGACATATAATAAAACTCTTCATGCTGAAACTGACCTCAATCCTATGACCCCACTTTCTGTGGAATTTGAGGCCCAGAACTTGGTTCATAGTAGGACCACAAAAGCAACCCATTGACCGAATGACCCAGAGAAGTGAAGCTCTTTGCCCAAAGTCTCACAAAGAATTATCGCCTGAACAGGGAGCAAGCAGAAAGAACCCACTACACTGTGCTGCCAAGTGGCAAGCTCATAAACACGAGGTGTTTTTCCCCTTTGGTAATAGGACTCAAGACATGAAATATGAGCTTGGCAAAGAGTTCCATATTGCGTTAAGAGGACAAATAGATTTATATTGGGGTGGTAAGTGCTTGCACTGAGCCCAAGTGTGAATGATTGGATTCTAGCCTGACCATGGAAATTCGCTACTACGTTGGGAGATGCGCCTGCTAAGGGAGCTGTAACCTTTTCCTCTTTGGTTGATCTTGTGTCGCTATTATAGTCCGTGGGCATGCAAGCAACATTTTTTACTAATTGGCAGGTAACGGAGTCTTATAAAGTAATAATAATTATACTATGAAGAAGAATCACATCCGTTTGTATAACTTTTTACTGTTTGCAGACCTCTTTCATGTATGTATATATTTCCTAATTTGATTTTACCACAGTTCAGAGGTAGGTATCATTAACCCCAGGTCATGGATGAGGTTAATGCCTTGAGGCAGAGCTGGAACTGACCCAGAACTTACTTTCTAAAGTCCATGTTTGAGTCTGAAATAACCTGACCAGACCACAGCATGTACGAATGCCAGCATTATCTGTGCTCAGGCTTGTAACTCATTATTAAGTCATTAGGCAGCTATAATGACTTTTAATTTTTTTTCTGAGGCTTTTCCTAGAAGTTTTCTGGAGTTAGCATTTAAGAAGGTACTTGATTCCCTTTCTTTACGTTTTTGCTGCCCTTCATCTATTCTCAGAGGCATGGAGGGTCTCCTGAAGAGTTTCTCTTGGAGGTTCACTGACTGACCACAAGAATTGATAGCAGTGATTGTAAGGACTTGCTTGATGTGCATTGTAAAAATGAAACTCCTTCAAATAACCAGGCCCCACTCACTGACCTCCTTGAAAATTTAATCTCTGCCCCTGTTATGGAATGGACAAAGATTCCCTTTGAAAACCTTTGCAGAGTTTTACAAAGGTTAAAAAGAAAATGCACACACACACACACACCTGAAATCAGACCCTTCTTGTTTTCAGACGCTTCTTGTTTCTCCTTCTCTCCTTTACAAAAATCAATTGGCAAGAAGTTGCCAGGTTGCCAGGATGAGGTAATGGGCAATAACTCATGTGGCTTTCAGAAACATAAATCATTCAGCCTGATGTAGTGCCTTCCCATCCCGTGGCAAGGCTTCATGAGCAGTAGCTGCTATGTGCATAAAATATTTGGGCTTCACTATGGCCTTGGATATTCTTCCATGTGGCATTCTCATCAGAAGGTCAGGGAAATCCATCCTGCATCCCATTACTGTCAGGTGAATGCACACAGGGCCGGAGGCACCTTCTTAGTGAAGATTAGCAGCTCTTGCCTGGGCTGGTCAGAGTTAATGGGGGTCAAGGTGGGGACAGATGTGGCAGAGGGGAGGCCACCATGCTCTGGGTTTGAATCCAGCAGGGCTGGCACTGGCCAAAGTGATATATTCTGGGAAGGTTTTCTGGAGTCAAAAGCTGGATGTTTATAGATTGTTTTTGTTTAGCAAATACAGCATTAGCATTAAAGAGTGAATTTAAATATATTTGATCAGATCTGTGCTCTCTGTACTGTTTTATACCGGGTCCCTAGTCACATTTTTGTCATCTGCCTAACCCCAGCCCCTGGGAATATTGAAGATTGTTCCCCCTAGAGGAGATGTCACCCTATTAGACCCAACCATGGCCTTCCCAGAGCCAACCGATATTGAGTATTTTAAAAAATGTACTGTTTCTCCCAATATTAGAGGTATAATGCCTATTATGTGGAAGATTTGAAGAATATAGAAGAAGCACTGGGGCACCTAGGTGGCTCAGTCGGTGAAGCATCTGAGTCTTGATTTCAGCTCAGGTCATGATCTCAGGGTTGTGAGATGGAGCCCCACATTGGGGTATGTGCTAAGCGCAGAGCCTGCTTAAGATTCTCTCTCTCCCTCTCCCTCTGCCCCTCCCCACCCTCTCTCTCCCTCCCTCCCTGTCCTAAAAACAAAAACAAAAAAGAATATAGAAGAAGCACAGTGATTAGTATAGGAGTTGGCAACCTACAGCACACTGGCCAGATACAGCCCATCACCTATTTTTATACATAAAGTTTTATTGAAACACAGCAATGTCCATTCATTGCTTAGTGTCTATGACTACTCTTGTGCTACAAGGGCAGAACTGAGTAGTTACACGGAAATTATATGACCTGCAAAGCCTAAAATATTTACCATGTAGCCCCTTACAAAAAAGTTTGCTGAGCCATCGCTTAGTGCATAGGTGCTCAGTAAATATTTACTGAAGAAATGAAAAGATCTGTGATCCCACCACCCAGAGAGAACCACAGTTAACGTTTTGGTGTGTAATATTTAGTCTTTGTGTATAAATGGCTATAGTAACATTTTGGGAGGGCTAAACTATACATCATATTTTTGTAACCCACTTTTGTCATTTAATATATATTATGGGCATTTTTCAAGGTTATTATTATTATACAACATATAAACTGCATGAGAGTTGCATGGATGTACCAGGACACTTAAGCAATCCCCTATTGCTGGATTATGTTGTGTCCAGGTTTTCACTTTTATAAACAATGTTGTGATAAATATCTCTGCACATACATTTTTTGTGTATGCCTTATTCCATCTCATTTTGCTAATTATTTTTTCACCTAGGTGTGGCTTATCCTCCCAGCACACTGGGGATTGAGAGTGAGGATCCTACTGTATACATATTTTCATCTCGCCTCCTCCTTTCCTCTAACACACACATAGTAGGCAACCAGTAAATGCTTGTGGGTGTGTACAACAGAATGTCCTCCTCGCCCTCCCTGCTTGTACAGATCCTGCGAGTCCTGCCCCAGCTCTCCTCCTTCATGAGTTCCCTCCTTCTTCTGGTCATCCGACTTGCTATATCATTCACTGCTTGGACCATATCCTGTCATTCTTTAGAGCTTTCAAAGTGGTGTGATGTATATTGTATCAGTCCACGCTACAAGCGTGGGGACTTAAAACAACACTCATGAATTCTCTCAAGGTTCTAGAAGCCACACATTCTGAAGTCAGAATTCTGTTTCACTTGGCCAAAATTAAAATGTTGGGAGAGCCCCAGATACTCCTTCCAGAGACTCTAGGGGAGAACCATGCCTTGCCTCTTCCTGCTTCTGGTGGCTGCTGGGATTCCCTGGCTCATGGCTGCATAATTTCAATCTCTGCCTCTGTGGTCACATTGCCTCTTCCTCTTCTGTCTGTGCCAATCGCCTACTTTCTCTCCCCAAAAGGACGCTTGTGATTGCAGTTAGGGTCCACCTGGATAATCCAGGATCATCTCCTTATCTTGAGATCCTTAATCACCTCTGCACAGTCCTCTTCAGCTTTTTAGGGTAACATTCACAGTTTTCAGGGATTAGGAGCTGAATATCTTTTGGGGGTCATTATTCAGCCTACCACATACATCACTTCATTTGACTGGTTAATTGATTCTTGTCAAAGTCTTTGTGAGGAACCAGCTTGGTGGCAGGCACTGGCGCTGTGCTAGCTTCCTTGCATCACAACAGGACTTGTGTATGAAGAACTGTAGTCAGAATAGCTGAGCACTGGCCAAGCAGCTGGGAGACCCAGATTCTGGTACCACATTGGGTGAGGCTCTCCGTTCTTTGACTCCTCTGTGAATTAAGGGGTTGGACCAACCGCCATTTTCTTTCTTTTTTTTCTTCTTAAAGATTTTATTTATTTATTTGACAGAGAGAGACAGCGAGAGAGGGAACACAAGCAGGGGGAGTGGGAGAGGGAGAAGCAGACTCCCCGCCCAGCAGGGAGCCCAAATGGGGGCTCGATCCCAGGACCCTGGGATCATGACCTGAGCCGAAGGCAGACGGTTAACGACTGAGCCACCCAGGTGCCCCCCAACTGCCATTTTCTGAAGTGAGGACAGAACACCACTCTTGGTATATATGGAGGATGATTTTGGGTGGTTCACAGGGACAAAACTAAATAGCAATGACTCACAGAAAGAAACAGTTGTTTTCTTTTTAATTCTCCTTCAACCCTTCTGATGACCTTAAGGAGAAAAGTCTCCATTAGGTGCTAGCATGCCTTCGACACTTCTTTGAATACTTGCCAAACTCCTTTTATCAAAAAGAAAGCAGGTCTCAGGTAACAGAAGCTAGGTAGAATTTAATAACATTATTTTGTGTCCATTGTATTTATTTTTACAGGTACCTCCCATTAATGATGAGTGATTCAGGTTTTTCTATTGATGACAGTACTATAAAGTATCCCATGTAGAAAGCAAGGTGATTTAAAGAAATATGTTGAATAAACACAAGATGGTTGGTTTATAGAGAGGACACATTGTGAAGATGGCCTTAACATTTGGGAAACACTCGATGTTTCCAGGCTGGCCCCCAGCTCTCTGACTTCTACTTTAGTTCTAGAAGCAGGGTAGGATTGAAAACAAAAAGAAGCATCCTCAGTCAGAGGACGCAGCTGGAAATTCAGCATTAATGAATCCTGATTTCTTCCCATTTAAATGCATCTGATCCTTCAGGGACCATTGGGCAGCAAACCGTGAATATTAATCTCGTGTTGAAATTGATCACGGCCCACTTTAACTCAGAGCTTCTGGTAGGAGGAGGTGTGGCCTTATTCTGACCATTCTTTGCATTTTGCTGAACATCTGGAAGGCGGGGAGGCAACTTCTGTCTGACTTCTTCATGAGAGGGAATGGCTATTATTTAGACACGGCACAGATGCTGTGGGGAAGCCTCTCTCCCACCTACTCTCCTGTCCGGTTTCTGGTTTAGCAATCCAGGTAAAGGTGGTCAGGAGGCTTTGGAGCTGGGTCTCTGCCTTTGGACCACAGTGGGAAGTGGGAATCTCCTATTTCCCATCTCTTCAGCCATGGATGTGTATCTAATGCTAATTCCCTAGTGTGTTTGGGGCCATACTGTTTCCTCTTACTTAGAAGAAGATTTTACTGGTTGACAGCATTATCATCACCATTATTAAATAACTGTTAGTTTTTCAAAACACTAGCCCATATACTGTGCTTCATTTTTGGGGGAGGGAGTGGTAGTGAGAGGAGGAGGGGGGAAATGCCAATCATTTCACCCAGCTTTTGTGTTCCCGTCACCCTCCAAGAATGCTGGAAGCAGATGTAATTTGCTTCAAGGAAGCCTCAGGAGTTGATGTGCTTTGATTATCTGTGCTAAGCCTGGCTTTCGCTGCTCTAGGAATAGTAGATGGCTGAAGACAGAGTGTAAGAATTTGGCTGACTTGGTATATAGTACGTATGGCAAGTGCTCAGGAGACATCCCTGGTAAGTGGTATAGATTTGGAACCCAAAGACTCCTTAATGTCTAAGTGAAATTGGGCATGTCAGTTTACTTCTCTGTGCCTTAGTATCCTCCTCTGCAAAATCAGGTAATAGTAGTAGTTACTCCCAAGGCTGTAGCATAATATTCGCTGCTTTGCCTGAATAAGGAGACAATTCGTGGGAAGCACTCAGCACAATAACTATCTACTGTTATTCCCTCCATTTTGCAGATGGTAAAGTCAAGGCCCAGAGAGGTTACTGACTTGCTGAAAGTCACACAGCTAGCAAGCTTCAAGGCCAGTCTCTGAACTTAGCAAGTCTGATCCCAGATCCGGCTCTTGGCATTGCATCACCCAGCTCACAACTGATTTAGGACTGAAGTGGTGAAAAGATATGAGAAACAGTTCTATTATTGGGATGATTTGCTGTGCTTGGTGGGGAGAAGAGCTAGACTGGGGCAGTGCCTGGCAGGGCCAGGCCAGCCCAACTTTGAATCCTGTGATTCAGGCAGGTCCTTTCCCTTCTCTTGGGCCTCAGTTCCCTCACTGATGGTCTGATACCCAGCCCCTCCCTGAGCCTTCGGTGGTCAGAAGCCATGATGGATGTGAATGGGCTTGGTCAAGGTTAATACAGGACTGTCTTTGGTAGGGGTCCCTGGCCCAAAGAGGGAGACAAAGCAAAGTGCTGGGAACTGGTTTGAGTCAACAGAGAGGGCGGACTGAGGAGCTTGCTCCCCATCACCCACCCAGTCGGCTCCACCCGCAGCGCAGGGGGGGAGGGTGGCACGCGTATGGGGGCCTTCCATCGTGGTTGCCGGGAGACAGCGCATGGTGGCTGGGACTGGCCGAGCAGCTGGTGCTCTCCAGCGTGGCGCGGCGCAGAGCCCAGGTGCCCTTGGCGGGGGGGGGGTTGGGGGGCTCGGGGCACCTACGACAAGCCACCTCTTCACAAATGGGAGGCTGGGAGAAGGGTGGGGGTGCGGAGCCCGCACCGGGCCAACGGAGCCTTTTTGTGCAGGGCCCAGGCTTTTGGAGAGGACAGAAGGTGGAGGGAACCCAGCGCTGAGTGGCCCCAGGGATGGTGCCCAGGGATGATACAGCCTTCTTGGCGGAGTTGTGTTTGGAAGGTGTGAGATGGGCTGGGGGAGCACCTAGCCTAGTGCCCAGCATGCCCCGTGCTCTGTCTACGCAGCTGCAGCAGCAGTGATGGCGCATTCCTGCCACTTATGGCTTATCTGCTGTGCACCAGGCATCACGCCAGGTACTTTATATGCACACCATCTCTCTTTTGACAAACCCGAGAGGAAGGTAGTATTATTCCCCGTTTTATAGATGAGAAAACAGACTCAGGGAGCTGAAGTGATGTCTGCAAAGTGGAGGAAACCAGGTTTGTGCCCAGGCTGGCTGTCCCCAAAGCCTGTGAGCCTGTGTCGCCCCTCTGTGGAGGCTGTTGGCCCAGGGTCTCCTAGGTGCCTGGCATATCGCACACATTTCTAGTCTGATCCTTGCAGTACCCCTGCAGAGTGAGCATAGTTACCTGCCTTTCGCAGATGGGAAGACAGTTCAGAGAAAATGGCTTGCTTGCCCAGGACCTCCCAGTGCGTGTCTGGCAGAGACAATTTTCCAACTTGTGACAGCGGCTGGAGTCCAGGCTCTGTGGGTCTCTCCGCTCCCTCTGCCACACCACCTCCCTCCCCTAAGGCTGGAGTTGGATGGCAGTGGACTCTTTCGGGATGCTGGCTGTTGGGCTGGCCACAGAAAGCAATAATAGTAAATGATGGTCATAGCTAATGAGAGCTTTTATTAAACCTCTCATCCAGTGCTACCCACTAGAACTTGCGGCAGTGCTGGGAAATATTTTAATATTTTGCTCTGTCCCGTACAGTAGCTACTAGCCACATGTGCTTTTGAAGTGTGGCAAGTGCAACTGAGAAGTGAATTTTTTATTTCAATCAAATTTAAATAGCCACATATTGCTAGTGGCCACTGTGTTAGACAGGGCAGTGCTAAAATAGAGCACTGAACTAAGAGCTTTCTCGAATGATCACTTATTCTTACAGCAACAATGCGAGATAGATTTTTACCATCCCCAATTTACAGAGGAAACTGAGTTGCAGGGAAATGAAACAGACGTGCCCATGTTTACTCAGCTTATTGTGTGGCAGGGCCGGGATTTGAATCCCCTGGGCAGGTAAACCCAGAGCCTTTTACATTGTGCTACCAAGTCAATGTTTCCATCCTTGAGGTCGAGGTCAGGATGCACTGGGTTGGATACAGTGACCGCCAGGACCAGTGAGAATGGCACCAGGATGACAGATGGGGTGTGGGACGGAGACAGGAGGTGGAGCGGGACATGATCCTGAAAGCGGAGGCATTGGATCCCCCAGCGAGGGCGCCTTGACCCGGAGACCGGGTCTTGATCTTGGTTCCCGTCTGCCCCTTACTCTGGATTTGAGCCCTGACTCTGCCAATTTCTGGGTGAGCCTGGGGCAAATCCCCCCCACTCCTTGAGTCTCAATTGCTTCATCTCTGAGACAGGAATAATAGTAGCAGCAGCCTCATTGGACGCGGTGATAATGGACGGGACTGCGTGTGCACAGACGTGAGGAGAAGGCACTGTCCGCGCAACATGCCATACGGTCCGTCCTCCTTGTTAGCTCCAGAAACCACCAGCGAGGGTACACCAGCCTCCTCTGTGGAGCGGGGCACATGGGCCCGCTCGATCTTGATTTTCAGGATGAATGTTCTGCAAAAGTGGGGCCTCACCACCCAGGAGGTGTCAGAACAGTTGCCATGTTCTCAGGACAGGGCCCAAGGATTAGAATTGGGTGGGGCCTGGCAAGCTGCATTTAAAGTTGCTCTTGAGGTCGCACTCTGACCCCTCTTTCTAACCCATCTGCAGGCCGGGGGCAGAGGCCTCAGAGGACAAGTTGTGGGCATTCCTAACCGGTCAGACTTGCTAACCAGTGCTGCAGCCTTTGTATCAAGTTTCTGGCTTTGTCTGCCTTTCTTTTCTCTCTCCCTCTCTTTTATTATGGAAGTTCCAAACATTACCAAAGTAGAGAGAGTAGTAGAATGAGCCTCTTCCTCATATCCATCACCACAACTAAACTTCAACAATCAACTCAAGGCCAATCTTGTGTTACCTATAAGCCTGCCACTCCCCAGCCCCGCCCCCAAGGTTATTTTGAAGCAAATCCCAACATGCCTGTTTTTTAAATAGTCCCTGTGACCCCCTCGTAGACTTCTGGGAGATACCAATTGGTACAGTTTCAGAGGGGGGCAGTTTAGCAGTCTCAAAACAGTCATGCAAACGCCTTTTGCTCCTGCACTTCCACGTGAAGAATCCGTCATACAAATGATATACCTGCACAAGTGCACAATGAAGCCTGCATATGGTTATTCATTCCAGTATCGTTGGTGATAGTGAAGGATTACAAACAACCTAAGGGTCCAGAAAAGGGAACTGGCTAAAATTTTTTAAATTTTACAGTGGAATTCTATAGTACTGTGAAAAGGAACGAGGAAGTTCTTTATAAAGTGATATGGACTGATCTTTCCAATGTATTCTTATTTTCTTTTTAAGTTTTTATTATTCATTTATTTGAGAGAGAAAGAGAGAGCATGAGCAGGGGGAGGGGCAGAGGGAGAGGGAGAAGCAGATTCTGTGGCCCAAGGCGGGGCGGGGGGTGAGGGGGGTGGGGAGGGGGCGAGGATCCCATGACCCCAGGATCATGACCTGAGCTGAAGGCAGACACTTAAGTGACTGAGCCACCCAGGCATCCCTTCCCAATGTATTCTTAAAAGACAAAAGTAAGGTACCGAACGCTGTGAATGATATGCTGTCATGTGTGTAAAAATGGGGGAAATAATGTATTTGAAATACACCATTATTTCTAGAAGGATACACATGAACCTGGTAAGTTGGTTACCTTATTCGAGGCGGACTAGGTGGCTGGTGGACAGGGGTGGGAGAGAGATTTTTCTCTTTATATCCTGTCTACCTTTTGAATTTTGTACTAAGTCTTTGAATTCCTATATTTCTTATCTAAAAGTAGAACTTCTTTTTTTTTTTTTTCAGTAAACCTAAAACTGCTCTTAAATATAGTCTATTAGTTAACAAAAAAGTATGTCTCCAAATGAGTTGAAAACTTATTTGGCTTGCACAAAATATTTATAATTCCCCCAAATTGGAAACTATCAAGATGTTTTTCAGGAGATGAATGGATAAATAAACTGTGAATATTATTCCATACAATGGAGTATTATCCAGTGATAAAAAGAAATGAGCTATGAAGCCATAAAAAGACATAGAGGAACTTTAGTTAAATTTTTTTATTGTTATGTTAATCCCCATACATTACATCATTAGTTTTAGATATAGTGTTCCATGATTCATTGTTTGTGCATAACACCCAGTGCTCCATGCAGAACGTGCCCTCCTCAATACCCATCACCAGGCTAACCCATCCTCCCAACCCCCTCCCCTCTAGAACCCTCAGTTTGTTTTTCAGAGTCCATCGTCTCTCATGGTTCTTCTCCCCCTCCGATTTCCCCCCCTTCATTCTTCCCCTCCTGCTACATTCTTCTTCTTCTTTTTTTCTTTCTTAACATATATTGCATTATTTGTTTCAGAGGTACAGATCTGAGATTCAACAGTCCTGCACAATTCACAGCGCTTACCAGAACACATACCCTCCCCAGTGTCCATCACCCAGTCACCCCATCCCTCCCACCCCACCCCCCACTCCAGCAACCCTCAGTTTGTTTCCTGAGATTAAGAATTCCTCATATCAGTGAGGTCATATGATACATGTCTTTCTCTGTTTGACTTATTTCGCTCAGCATAATACCCTCCAGTTCCATCCACGTCGTTGCAAATGGCAAGATCTCATTCCTTTTGATGGCTGCATAATATTCCATTGTATATATATACCACATCTTCTTTATCCATTCATCTGTTGATGGACATCTTGGCTCTTTCCACAGTTTGGCTATTGTGGACATTGCTGCTATAAACATCGGGGTGCACGTAGCCTTTCGGGTCCCTACTTTTGTATCTTTGGGGTAAATACCCAGTAGTGCAATTGCTGGATCATATGGTAGCTCTATTTTCAACTTTTTGAGGAACCTCCATACTGTTTTCCAGAGTGGCTGGACATGGAGGAACTTTAAATGCTTATTGCTAAGTAAAAGAAGCCAGCTTAAAAAGCATACATAATGTATGATTCCAACTATATGACTTTCTGGAAAAGGCAAAATTAGAGAGATAGTAAAAAGCTGAGTAGTTTTCAGGAGGTGTAGAGAGGAGGGAGGAAGGGATGAATAGGTAGAACATGGGGGATTTTTAGGGCAGTGAAGATATTCTATACGATACCATAATGATAGCCACATGACATTATGCATTTGTCCAAACACGCCAAGAGTGAGTCCCAACCTAAACTCTGGACTTAAGTAAATAGTAGCATATTAGCTTTGTCCATCAGTTGTAATAGATGTAACACACCAATCAATGCAAGAGGTTGATAATAGGAGAAACTGTGCCTGGGAGTGAGAGAGAGTATGTGGGAACTCTTTGTACTTTCTGGTTAATTTTTCCATAAACCTAAAGCTTCTCTAAAAAACAATCTATTAATTTTTTAAAAATAGAATTTCTAATTACCTTGAGCCTGAAGAAGACCTGCTGCCTCTGCTTGTGGGGTTGTAGTTGTGAATGGGGTGGGGAGCGTGGGGAAACTTGTTCACCCTAAGGCTGGTGGCCCTGAGTGTTGCCATGGGCGGTGGCTTTGGCCCAGCCACAGTGGTCTTCCGTGAGACTATTGCAGGAGAAGCAGCAAGAGCTTTATGGGGAATGGATAGGCAGGCTGTAGATTCTTGGGCTTCGAATGTCAGAGGAGTTTGGCTTTGATCCTATAAGCAATAGGGAGCTATGGAGAATTTTATCAGGAGAGTGCCATGGAGAGCTATGCTTCAGGAGTCCAGGTGTCAGAATTAGTTTTGCCCCTTCTTTGGGCCTCATGCCTCTAACTGTAAAACCAGGAGGCTGCACTAGGTAATTGGAGAGGTCATCTTCAGTTCCAAGGTTCTGACAGCAAAGAGCTTTTCCTGACTCTCCAAACCCCTTTTCCTCCCTGCCCCACGGGCTTTTAATTTTTCTGCTGCTCCGTGCTGTACTGTGGCTCGAACCGCCCCCTGGGGGAAATGTCTGCTGAATGGAGTCTGAGCCTTGGGAGCAATTCTGTTTTATTTTATTTTTGTCGCTCCTTTGAAATCTTCAAGGAGAAAACCCAAATCTGTGCCAGCTCCAAGGAGGAGCAACTTGGAAGGGAGTTAGAAATGACGAGATGGGTAATCAAATCCTTTCAGGGTTCCAGAGCACGGGCAAGCTGCAGTCGGAGATCTGGCCAGGACCGTTTCCTGCTAGAAGGATTTGACTCTGAGCTGGCCAAGTTGCAGGAAGGTTCTATGCACGACCCAGCCTGGAGGCTCCAGCTGGTGGTATGAATTGGGGGAGATTCTCTGCTCCTTCCAAATCTTCTCCTCTCATCATAGTGTGATTTATGAGCTTTTCCTCTAAAATATGAGAACACTGGCTCCTGATTATGCCCTGTAAAGCAGGAAAGCAGTGGCTGCAGCATTTCTGATTAATAATTCTCTTTAGACCACCATCTTGTCACGAAAAGGATACAAGAGGTTGAATACAGATGGATTAAAGTCTTTTAAAAAAAATAATATGTTCTCAGTCTAGTTAGGTATCTGGAGGGTGGTTGCTGCCATCTGAGGGATCTGGGCTTGATTCCTAGATTAATTGCAACACACCAGCTGTTATGAACAGAGGCTGCTTACCTTTGAGCCTCTACCTCCTCATCTCTGGGGGGAGAGTGGGGAATGCTAGTAGCACCTGCCTTATGGGGGATAGATGACGTGAGATAAATATGCAAAGAAGTCAGCACTGGGCCTGCAACAAATGATGGACTCCATAAATGCTAGTGATTACTCTTAAGATTATTTTGAGTCCCAAATAGTAGATGGTCTGAAAGTAATTTGAAAAATATTTGGAAAGCATTTTTATAACTGTGTATTGATATGGTAGGGCTTGCCCTTTGGGGAATGATGGCCTCTCAATCCAATTCAACACGTAGGCCATGTCATAGGCATACCTCTGTAGCTTGTTACAGTTCAGGGAACAAAATGTGACCTTGGACAAGTTCCTGATTGTAGTTTACACAGAGCTGTGCTTTCTTCCTCTGTAAAAATGGATAATAATGTCATGTTGTAAATGTGTGTGTGCGTGTGTGTGTGTGTGTGTGTGTGTACGGTGTGGTGTATGGTGTATGGTATGTGTGTGGTGTGCTGTGTGTGGGGTGTGGTGTATGGTGTGTGTCTGTTGTGTGGGGTGTGTGTGTGGTGTTTGTGTGTATGTTTGGGTCGAGTGAGACTCCCATAATCACAAAACTTAATATCCTTGGGTAAAAGCACTTGGTAAAAATAAATAGTAATTTGCTGTACAGATATTGATTTCCTGATGATCTATTATGTGCGGGGAAAATCCACCTTCAGAGCTTAAATTTCATTTGAGGAGCTAAGGTGGATATGACACACGTTCATGAAAGAATTGAAACAATGGCAGGAGGCAGTCAGAGACAAACTGAAGTACCATGGGAGTTCACAGTAGGGCTGGGAGGGTCAAGCAGTCCAGGACTCCCTGGGAGGAACAGTACTTGACGTGGGCTCTAAAGCAGGTTTTAAACTTTTTTGCTTGCCTACCCTCTAAGTGAACTCAGGGGGAAAAAAACTCTCTTGCCTCATACATTTTAACTTGACATCTGAAATGTTTCATTATAAGTAGTTACAGAGGATATCATTTCTACCATGTTGTAAATATTGATCTTGTAGAATAAAATTACACTACTCTCTTAAATGTATCAAATTGAAATAACAGAGCAATTTTTTATTTTGCCTTTTTATTGCATTCTACTCTTATCTAGAGTAGAATGCAGAGATCTCCAGTATGCAACTCAATTTTTTTTCAAAGATCCTATTTATTTATTTGTCAGAGAGAGAGAGAGAGAGAGCGGGCACAAGCAGGGGGAGCGGCAGGCAGAGGGAGAAGCGGGCTCCCCACTGAGCAAGGAGCCCAATGTGGGACTCGATCCCAGGACCCTGGGATCATGACCTGAGCCGAAGGAAGCCGCTTAACCGACTGAGCCACGCAGGCACCCCACTCTATCATACTTCTTTTGATCTAAAACATGTATGTAAACTGAAATAGACATTGAAAACTTTTCCTTTGCCCATAGAACTCTAAGTATCTTTCGTTTGGATTGATTTATCATTACAGTGATCACATACACAGTTCATCAAAATAATATGGGTATTTTATACATCTGATAAATAATTACTAAACATAAAAGTAAGATAGTGTGGGAAATGCTTCTCATAATGAGATGGATGGGGATAGTTGACGGCAGTGCTTCTCATACTTTAAGGTACATAGGACCATCTGGGGATCTTGCTAAAATGCAGATTCTGAATCAGAAATTCTGGGTTGGGGTCTGAGATTCTGCTTTTCTAATGAGCCCACTGGTGATGCTGATGCTGCTGGTCCACAGACCACACTTTGAGTAGCAAGGGTTCAGGATCCCAAAGGAAGATTTGTTAACACCAGCATTCTAAATTGTCCATTTTTTTTTGGCACCCAGATATTTTGACATTTAAGGGCACTAGGCCATAGTCAGATTCTGGATGAAGAAGTTGGTCTTTCTTCTGCAAAGCAGGAGAAGGACCAATGTGAAGAGGGAAGTGGGGAAGGAGAGCAGTCATGCCATCTAGACTGAGACACATTCTCAGGCAGAGCAGGGAAGAGTGGAAATGGAAACAGGATCTTCAGCTGAATCCCTTGTACTTTTCCTGTCTGTGTACCCCTGCGGAAGGCTTTATGTACCCCAGGGTAGGGCTGCCCCCTGTGAAGACCGCTTCTCTGAAGGATGCTAAGATGGTGTTGGCCATCATTTCCGACAGGGTACCTATTTATGCAGGTGGGATTGGACATGTCAAGGACTGGTTTGAACAGTTTCGAGAGTCTACTGGGGGTAAATCCCGACAAGTAAAGTTTGTGGCTGGGCGGCGGATGGCCTTGGATTCCATGCTAAGGAGTTGGGCTTAATACTCAGGCAGAAGGGGGCTGTGGGGTGTTTTGAGCAGGGAGCTGGTGTGAGCAGAGTGCTTTGGGGAGACCCATGTGTTGAGCAGCTTGTGGGATGGTGGGGAAGGAGTTAAAGCAGAGGGCCCGCAGCACACTATGGGCTTGAAGATGAGGTTGGCTGTCATTATTGGGATTTGCCTGTGATTTTTATCTCCACCTCCCCAGTTTTTGAACTTTCGCCCTGGTTGCACAGACCTGGTTTGCTGTCCGTATTTCCTGAAGTGTGGGTGACAGTCCTCTAGGGGTACTTGAGATGTTTATGCCTGGAACTCAAGCTGACTTAACGCGGAACACAGACGTGGCCTTAAGTAACACTGAAATCCATGAGCCCCTGGCATCCCCTTCTCAGCCGCTCTCAGCCCTGACTGCATCTGGAGAAAGTCTTTAGCGCCCCGCCCCCTCCCATTTTCCTTTTGTTGACAGAGAGCGGGCAGCCTGGGCTCAGGGCCTCTGGTAAGCAGTAGTCTCTAGATAGACTTTTACAAACTTTTTGTTTTTGTTGAATTCATTTTCTGTGTCGCAGGATGGCACGTGGTCGTGGTTTTCCCCTCCCTGCAGTGACACAAAGCCGTTCGTTTCAAATACGTTCATTTCAGTAGGAAAAGCGAGCCAATTGACTAGATCATATGGAAGAAATAATAATGCTGGCGGCATGTGGATATGACAAAAGCCATGGTGGTGACACGCCATGACTCAAGTTGGGGAAACATTGGATGAGACCATGTGACAGAAGCCAGCCCGTGCCAGATCTCCGTGCCAATGCCGGAGAGGCTCTGGGGGACCAGGGTGGCGGTGGGGAGGGGGGCTGCAGGAATCGCAGTGCCTGCGCCCAGGGGCCCTGGGTCAGCCGGGTGGGTCCCACCGCGGTGCCCACCACAGCCTAACGCCCGCTGCCCCTTGCCTCTGCCCGCAGAGATCCGCACGCAGCTGGTGGAGCAGTTCAAATGCCTGGAGCAGCAGTCCGAGTCCCGCCTGCAGCTGCTCCAGGACCTCCAGGAGTTCTTCCGCCGGAAAGCTGAGATTGAGCTCGAGTACTCCCGCAGCCTGGAGAAGCTGGCCGAGCGGTTCTCCTCCAAGATCCGCAGTTCCCGCGAGCACCAGTTCAAGTGAGGAGGGGACCGGGGCTGGGGCCAAGGGGAGGCAGCAAAGCAGAAAGGAGGTGAAGACTCACTGGAGGCCGACCGGTGTGCTTTTAAGGCCCTGGGAGTGCAGGTTATGGACCCCTGTGCCTGGCTTCTTCCTCCTCCGAAAGTGAGGATAGAGATAGTTCTCACGCATAAGGATGCTGCAGAGAATGAATGAGAAAAGTACTTGTGGCAGACAGGAAATGCTCAGTAAATTGTCCTTGCTGTTGCTGTTATCCTACCAAGACCCAGGCATTGCGTTAGTCTTCATTTGGGCTAAGGTGACCTCCCCCCTCCTTTCAGGACATCCGGACACTTTTATGGGGGGGGCAGCCAGTCCACTTCCCAATTCCCTCAGCACAGGGATCTCAGAATCTCTTCTCCATGGAGCTGATGCTCAATACATCTTCCTTACACCCCTGGAGGATCGGTGCTGGGGGCTCTTTCTCTGCCTTGTTTATTTATAATACACAAACTCCCCGGGTCCTGATTTCTCACACTCCATACTCTGGGTTTGTGGGCTCGGATCCCCTCAGGCATTGACGTGGGCTGCCTCTGAGTCTTCCAGCAACAAAACCTCTTTGCCCTGAACCCACTGGGGCCAGCCTCCTAAGTGCAGGTAGGAGGTAGCAACCTCACCGGGACAGCGCTCACCGGGCAGGGCGCCACTCTGCGGCTGTTCCTCCCTCTGCCATGCTCCCAGGACCTTCTCCTCCACCTGTCGTCTCTCCAGCCAGTAGCCCTCAACCACAGGGAATCAGCAACTTGCTCCAACCCTCTGACCCACTCCTCCTTCCTCTGGGTCTGATCCTGTTTTTCTCTCTACATTTAAAAAAATTGTGGTAAAACACACCTAATATAAAATCTACCGTCTTAACCATTTTTAAGTGTATAGTTATGTAGCGTGAAGGATACTCACACTGTTGTGCAACCATCACTATAATACACCCCCACAGTGCTTTTCATCTGGCGAATAGGCAACTCCATTCGCGTGAAACACTAACTCCCCATTCCCTCCCCCTCGAATCCCTGGCAACCACCATTTGACTTGCTGTATCTATGAATCTCACTACTGTAGGGACCTCAGAGAAGTGAAATCATACAGTAGTTGCCCTTTTGTGTCTGGCTTATTTCACTTAGTATAATGTCCTCTAGCTTTCTCCAAGCGGTAGCCTGTGCCCTTTTTAAGGCTGAGTAATATTCCATTGGATGTATGCAGCACATTGTGTTTATCTGTTCACCTGTCAGTGGACCCTAGCTTGCTTCCACCTTCCTCCCTATATTTTTTTGCCTTCTGCTCTGGCCGGGGAGCGCTCTTCCTTTAAATTCTTGTAAACAACTCCCCTCGTCTGAGCCACAGCATTTGAATACTCACTTTTGTGGAAATTGCTTTATTAAAGAGCAAAAGTTCATTACCTCTTCGTAAATACCACACTTGGTTTTCTACCCAATCTCATTTATTCAAACTTAGCCTGCAGGAGGAAGCTTCTATTGATAACGTCCTCCCAGGCACTGTCTAGGCCCTTCCACACATATAATCTCATTTTTCTGATAGATTTTTTTTTTTTTTGAGAAAAGTTTTTTTTTTCTTTCCAAATGATGGAAGTAAAATGCTCATTGTATATAATTTAGAAAATACAGAAAAATAGGAGGGAAAAAGTCACTCACGCAGTCCTGCCCCTCAGAAGCAAACGCTGCTCACATTTTGGTGCCTTCTCCAGCCTATCTTTTTGTCATAACAGCAGCAATGACAGTTTACTGAGGGCAGTAGCTGAGCACTTGGGGCCGGGTGGGGGTTACTGCCCTACCTTAAAGCTGAGGACAGTGAAGCTCTGAGAAAGCAGCTTGTCCAGACATGTCTATGGACCAGTCATTGCAAGGAGACAGATTTGAACTGTCATTCTCATTCTGCCTCGTTGGCCTGAGAGAAGAAAGGGCCGGGTGCAGCCTGAGAACGCTCCCCTAAAACCAGAGATACAGACACACGCACGGAAACCCTTGTCTCGGGCTGAGCCGTCACTGGAGCCATCCAGGGCTGTGTGGTCAGGTTGTGGCCTCAGCTCCTGCCCGTCTCTTCCCTTCGCATTTTCAGTGTGAACATGAAATGGGGGAGCATGGGCGGGGGGGTCCCCTGTTCCCTCGCATCGCCTGTAATGAGCTCGGCCAGCCCCTCACGGGTTCATTAACCGGAGGCCACCAGACGGAACAGGAGCTCCAGCTGGTAGTCGGGCCAAGCAGGCTGCGTGAGACGCTATGAAAGTCTAATTAGGGCGTGGGCCCAGGCCAGTGCAGCTGGTATAGGCCCTCTGCACCATGCTAATGTGGCTTTTGGAAGCAGGAGTCTCTAAGGGATGCCTGGACTTGCCCTTTGACCCCAGGGCCAACCAGTGCTGACCCCTGGCTGCCTCTTTGGAGCTCAGTGAACAGGATCTGTGCTGGGCTCTGGGTCCTTCGTCCTGCTGTCCAGAGAAGGCTTGTCTTGCTATCTTACAGTTACTCATTCATTCTCTCTGGCAGGTAGCCTCTCAGGGCCTCGAGGGCAGGGCCCAGATCTGGTTATTTTATTCCCACTGCAGTGGGCCCAGTGCCAGACAGAGATGGGGTATTTGTGGATGAGCAGGAGCAAGGAAGGGAGGAAACGTACTTGGTCTGTAAAACCTACTCTGGCTGAGAGATTTTGTTTAGAGAGGGAATTGAGTTGCCCAACATAGCCCAGCAAGTGAGTGGCCGAGCTGGGATGGCAACTGTCTTAGTTCACTCAGCTGCTGTAACCAAGTACCATAGACCAGGTGGCTTGTCAACCGATTTCTCACCATGCTAGAAGCTGGAAGTCCATCAGAGCAATCATTTGATAGTTTCTTTCTTTTCTTTTTTTCATGTTTGGTTGTTCCTCTATCTCTCCCGCTAGATGGGAGATCCCACCATGGCAGGAACCACCTGTCTTGTTTCCTACGATAAATCAGGGCCTGGCACTTCGTAGGTACTCAGTAAATACTGGCTAAATAAGCAAATCAACAAATACAGAATATTATGGGCACACAGAGGAACCACTGGGTCAGACTCAGGCCTTAAACACTGAGGCCTGAAGAGCAAGCAGGTTGCAGAGTTCAAAGGACATGGCCAGAGGGACTGGGTGCCTGCCCTGACTGTACCAACTGTGGGCATGCCCCCTCAAGAGGAGGGACAGTATCTGAGAGCAGGGACTGTGTCCTGTTAATCTAGGTGTTTCAGCACACAGCACAGCCCAGGAAAATAAGAGGTCCTCAGTGTGTGTAATATGTGATGGTAGAAAAGAAATAGATGGTGATGGTATCGTTCTCCAAATGTTCGACCTGCCCCAGGTAAACCCTCAGAGCCACCACCTGAACCTTTCTTTGAATCATGTGCCACAGGGAGCTCAGCCCCAGTGAGCCTAGCCCTAACAGGGTGCCAGCATGGCTGGGGTCTGGTGAGAGCTCTCTCAGCGTGCAGACCGCTGATTCTCATTGTGTCTTCACGTGGTAGAGAGCAGAGAGAGCAGGCGAGCTCTCCCCTGACTCTTCTAAGGGCACTAATCCCATTCATGAGGGCTCTGCTCAAATCCTAATTACCTACCAAAGGCCCCGCCACCTGATACTGCCACACTGGGCGTAGGGTTTCAACATACGACTTTTAAGGGGACCCAGATGTTCAGTCCATAACAAGAACTCAGGTCTCTTGATTCTAAGTTCAGTGCTCCTCCATTTGCTCTTTATCTGCTCGGGCAATCAAAAAAATATATATAGCTGCCCAAGGAGGTGCTATGATGGAAATAAATATAATGCAGAATATTCTGGTTATTTATTCTGTGTAACAGCAATACTTAGTACTAAAACGCAGTACCTCATGGTTTAGTGGGTCAGGAATTTGGACAGGCCTCAGTCGCGTGATTTTTCCACTTTATGGGGCTTTGACTGGGATCACCGAGTGATCTCCAGCTGGTGGCTGGTCTGGGCTGGAGTCCAAGGTGGCTTCACCCATGTGCCGGGAGCTTTGGTGGGGACGGCTGCAAGGCTGGGCCCAGCTGGGCTGTCTCCTTCCCTGTGTGGTGTCGGCCTCTGTACCTAGCATTTCAGCTGGGTGTCTGACACTGTGGCTCAGGACCCCAAGAGAGCCGTGGGGAAGCCCCAGTCTGCAAGGCGAGGTCTGGAACTGGCCCAGCACTGCCTCTCAGCCCAAGCTCCACTTCAAGGAGATAGGAAAGAAAACCCTTCTCCCATCAAAGGACTTGCAGCCCTCTTTGATCCTCCACACTGAGCCAGAACAGCAGTCAGGGAAGGCACCTGGAGGCAGTGGCTTTTAAGCAGAGACCTGAGGGATGAGAAAGGGCAGCCCTGGGGGCAACAGGAGGGGAGGAGAGGCCAGTGGGGCTGGAACCGGTGGTAAGGGAGTGTGGGAAGCCACTGAGGCACTGTAAGTAGGGGGGCGCATGACCCCATTTCTGTTTTTGAAAGCTGACCCTGGGTTGGAGGGGGCACGAGTGGAGCAGGTGGGTGGGATTATTGCTGTGCAGGCGGTGGTGATGATTGCCAGGGGCATGGCAGAGCAGACCAGGAGGGGTGGGCAGTGCTGGGCAGTCTTTCAGAGGCAGGACTGAGGAAAAGAGGAATCAAGGATGTTTTCCCTTTCGGACTTAACAGAAGGTCTTGAGAAGAGTGAGGCAGATGCTGCCATCTTGTGCTGAAATCGCCTGTGTTCTATTCTGTCCCCCTTTTGACAAGCACTGGGAGATGAGCTCAGAGATGGCAGAGCGGGTGGCTCTTGACCTGGGTTCCTGAACACCCAGCACCAGGTTTGGCATATGGTTGGCACGTACTAACTGTTTGTTGAATGAACGAATGAAGATCAAGTGGTAATTGGAATTGCCCTGGGGTGGGGCTGGTGGGAGGCAAAGGAGGGGGACATCTGTCTTCTGGCTGCCTTAGGAGCTTGGTGGAGCCATTTGGGCAAAGGATCACCCACTCCTTGTGCCTGGCGCCCGGCACAGTGTTGCTGAGAGGACAGATGTGGGCTTCACAGTGCTGTCCCTGACCGGGAACCGGGACCGCAGATGCTAGAGCACCCCTTTAACAAAGTGCGGTCCTGACCAGCAGCATCATGTGGAGACTTGTCAGAAATGCAAAATCTGGCGCCTCACTGCAGACCTGCTGAATGAGAAACTCCAGGGGTAGGGCCCAGCAATCTGTATTTTAACAAGCCCTCCAGGGGATTCTAAGGGTTATTTATGTGTAAGAGCACCCATTGTGATGATTTTCCAGATGATAAATTATTTACAACTTACTTTTAGGCCACGCTGGCCTTCTAGAACCCTCTACTTCCCCGGAGTCAAATCCATAATCCAGTGCTCTTTCCCAGGCAGCCCTAGCCTGAGGTTGGCTTGTCCTCTTCAAGACCTGGAACTGGGGGCCCTTCTTGAGCAGGAGTGTGGTGGGGGGAGGGGCAGCACACCAGGGCCCTTAAAACCTGCCTCTCAGTGTAGGTGAATGTCGTCCGAACAAGTTGCATAGTTCTAGGAAGCCAGAGGTTTGCTGGAACTAACACTTTCTCTTCCTCCAGAGGAGGGTTTTCTAAGACACCAATACACTGAGACTTCTAGATGGGGGTGGGGCGAGGTGGAGATGAATGCAGTTAGGAGCAATTACCCACTCTATACCTCCTCTTTGAGATTCCCAACACACATTAGGGTATGGAAGGCTCTGAGAAGTTGTGCAATAAATAAGCCTGGTGACTTCTTTCTGAAAGCTATTTGACCACAGAATTCTTTCTCCCTCTAATATTGATTAACATTTCACCAAACTAGCACTCCTTGGGACCCAGTTTGAAAAGCCCTGTCCTAGCCCAGTTCCAGATTTCCATCTAGAATATGAGCCCCACATGCAAATAGCGCTCTGTGTGTGAGGTGATGTCCTCTTCTATTCTGATGCCTTTAGTTTGTGTTATCTCTTACCTTCCAGGGGATATACCTGAGAACAATGCTTCCTCTAGCAGGTTAAGTGTTGGTTGCTGTTATTTGGATAGCTGTGGGGAAAAAAAGCAACAGGGAATGGTTTGCATTAATTTTACCTACTAGACTGTGAGCCTTCTCAAGGCGCATCGAGTCATCTTTTCAGTCCTCTGTGACCAGACAGTGCCTAAAACATGGCAGGTGTTCAAAAAACATTAGAAGAGCGAGTGAGTGAACGGGTGAATGAATGAATGAATTGGATTCTGCCAAGGACTATGATGGAATACAAAGAAAACAAGACATTGTTCCTGCCTTCAAGGGGCTTATGGAGTAAGTGAGGGAACCAGCCCCACACATGTGAGTGGTGATTGAGGAGCTAAGCAACAACATAAAAGATGTCTGGAGGTAACTGAGTAGATCCAAATGAGTGGTTTAGACAGATCTCAGGTAATCCCTGAGGGAAGAGCCTTGTGAACAGGACTTCTGAGAGTAAGCTTTTGCTGTGTGGCAAGAATAGCAGAAGGCATTCCAGGTGCATGAAGACGGAATGGGCACAGGTGTCAAGGCAGGAATGCCCATGAACTAGGAAGAGCTGCCCCCCCTTCCCAGATTTCAGTAGCCTCATTGTCCTGTCATTGAAGCTAAATACATGAAAGGGTCCTACGTAATGGCCATTCACTGCTTTCATTTTTGTGCTTCTTATGAGGCTTTTCAAATAAACACGTTGGGTGATCAGGAACATAAAAGCCTTTGTCAGATCATGTGTAAGCATTTTGGTTTTCGAAAATACAGTCGATGTTGTCAATATCTGAAGGCCCTCACTGGCCACTGAATCACTCACCCACCCATATGATAGATGAGACAGTGAAGCCTCAGAGAGGTAGAGTGACAAGCCCAAGAACACACAGCCGATTAGCAGCAGAGTCAGGATCCGAACTTCTCCAACTCCCAGTATGATGACCTTAGATTCCTTGGGAGGCAAAAAATAGATAAATGAAGAAACCCGTCCCTGGCTAAGAGCTTTGTCCATTGCCTGGAGAAGGTTTCTGCAAGCGGAGAAGTGGATGAGGGAGAGGGCTGGACTGGCCTTGAATGCCAGCTGATGGGGTCAAACTTTATCCTCTGCATCATGGGCCCATTCGCTCCTCGGATGGACCACAAGAAAGATGGCTGAGTGGTCATGTAAACTCTCCTTGGGCTCCTGATCCACTTGGGGAAGCAGTCTATTATGAGTTGAATTGTGTCCTCCCCAAATTCACAGGCTGAAATCCTAACCCCCCAAATCTTAGAAAGCAACCTTATTTGGAAAGAGAGCATCAAGTTAACGTAAGCGTAAGGGTGGGTCCTAATCCAGCATGACTGGTGTCCTTATGGAAAGGGGAGATTTGGACACACACACGCACAGGGTAAGCATCATGTGAACTCAAAGGCAGAGGTTGGATGATATGGCTACAAGCTAAGCAACACCAAAGATTGCCAGCAAACCACCAGAATCTAGAGGAGAGGCATGTGAGGGTCTCCCTCACAGCCCCCAGAAGGAACCAACCTGCTGACACCTTGATCTCAGACTTGTAGCCTCTAGAACTGTGAGACAACACGTCTGCTGTTTACGTCCCCAGCGTGGTCCTTCGTTACGGCAGTAGCCAGCCCAGATGCTCGCCCTGTTCATCAAGGCCCCAGCTCGTGCTCCCTCTTCAGCCTTGTCTCCACCCTCGGTTGCCTCCTCTCTGCCTTCTGGCTGCACATACCTTCCCTCAGTTTTCCACGGTATGCATGCACACAGAGCCTTCACACTTACCGTAGGGAATGCTCTCCCTTATCCCTGGGTTATGCCAAAACCTGCCCGTCCTTCTGTTTCCAGCTTATCCTTCTGGATACTTTTCATCTCTTCAGCCAACCGTGTGCCCAGGCCTGCCTGGCACCAGAGGAACAGTGGTGAACATAACGGATGGAAGCTTGAGAGGAGTCAAAGACCAGAAACAGAAAGTAAATGAACAAGACAGATCTCAGGAGTGGTAGTGCAGTAATGACAATAAAGTAGGGTTTTGTGCTAGAGACCAGGGAGCCACTGAGGGTCAGGGAAGGCCTCATGCAGGAGAAACATCTCAACTGAAGTCTCAGTGACAGGAAGGACCCGCATGGTCAGCTGACACCCACTTCTACCTTCCTGGGGTGAGGTAACCCCTGTTATAGACCCTTGAGGTACCATGCATTTCTCCTTCAGAGCCCCCACCACTGATGCAATTTTCTATTTATTTATGTGATTATTTGATTATCACCTGAGGCCCCCACTGGGCTGTACACTCCACGAAGCAGGAAGCGTGACTCATTTTGCTTACCATTGCCTGGCACAAGAGACAGCCCTCAGTTCATATTTGTGGAATTACTGAATCATGCTCCAAGCAAGGGCGATGAATTCCAAATCCTGCTTGGGGCAGCTTAGGTAGCAAGAAGTTACCCATACCTTTTGGGCCCTGGAACTAATTGAGGGAGCTCTGTTCAGGGGCAGCTTTGCTGGCAGCCTGCTGAGTAAGACCCAAGAACGTGCTGGAGGAGAGCAGGAAGCCAGAGGCAGGCATTTGGCATCTTGGGGATGGTGTCAGCTGCATGAGCTTGCCTCTCTCCCAGAGGAACCATAGTCCCGGGGCAGTGGGTTTGGATTCATCTGCAGTGTGGGGCTTTGCAAGGCCTGGAAATAGGTTCTGTTTGCTAAGCGGAATTTTCCGGCCCCCAGCCGAGAAGCTGGAGAAGGTGGCTTGTTGCTAATTTCATTTCCCTAGCTTCCCCAGCTTGGCAAGGTCTCGCTCCTCTAGCTGCAGGCTCTTGGAGCTTCATACCCAGCTCCCCTAGCCAAAGAAAGAAAGCTGTGACTCACCAGAAATTTTCATTGCTGTTTTCTGGCCAAAAAAAAGAAAATAGATATATATGTGAAAGTTCTCACATCAAGCCTTAGCTCAGCAGCTTCTGCCTGCTGCATAGACACTGGGATGCAAGATGGGAAAAGCAGAAAGGCTGCTCAAGATGTGCCTTAAAGGAGAGAGAGCCCGCCAGGTTCACTGTGACAGCTTCCAAAAGTGTGGTCACAACAGGCAGAAATTGCTGCTGGCATGGAGAGCTGGGTCTCAGGTCAAAGGGGTCCTGTTCTCAAAAGGGACAAGTAACCTCCTAAGAAAGGAAGGTCAGTGCCCAGCTCTGCCCTGTGTGGTTTGGGTGCTTCTTCGTGCGGTCCCGGTACAATCCAGATGGCCAGTGGGATGGTGATTGATGCGCTGGCCAGAGCCCTCGACCCCCTGCACCTGTCCTCTCCCCCACTTTGCTTCCCGGGCTCCAGCCACATTGGCCTTTATTCAGTTCCTTAAATGCACCAAACTCCCCTGCCCTGACATGAGCTTTTGCCCATTCTGTTCCCTCTGCCTGGGCCCCTCTCCTCTGAGCCCCATCCCCTTTACCTAGCTACCCCCCCAACACTTTTCCTTTAGAGCCCAGCCTAAAGACCCCTTCCTCAGGGATTACTTCAGGGACCCCCAGGCCAGGTTCCCTTGTTATGGGCTCTCATGGCACCCTGCTATGTCCTCTCTAGCACTTTCTGGAGTTGGAACTTGACACACATTTGCAGGATTCCTTGAGGGGTGTCTGTCTCCCCCACTAAACTGTAAACTCCATGGAGGCAGGAACTGTGTCTATTGTCCTCAAAATTATGTGCCTAGCGTCTAGTCCATATGAAATATTCAATAAAAATGTATTGAATGGATGAATGGCTGAATGAATGACCATGGAGCTGTTTTCTGATGTTTAATCCCAAGGCTCATGGTACAGTTTAAGTAGCCAAGCCACAGGGGTTAAGTGACCTGCATAAAGTCACATAGGCAGTGTGGTGGACACCGGTGAACACCCCCGCTCAAGTCCAGGCATCTTTCTGTTTTGCCATGCTGGGTCCCATTTGTGGCTATTGCCTCTTCTTTCTGATACTGTGAGAGCCTGGTACCATTGTGGCCAAGACCACAAGTGGCAGCTTTCCACGGAGTGGTCAGCTCTGCCCCTGACCCTGGCTATGGACAGCCCTGTTCACCCCAGCCTTTCAGTCTACAAATGAGCTGCCACACCAAGGGAGCCAGGGCTGGGAGAAGGTGAGGGGAGCAGAACAAGCGGTCTCCCATGCTGGGAGGGACCAAGAGGATGGGCCCGCTGGTTGGATGGCAGGCCCGGGCAGCCTCTCTGCAGAGAAGGATGGGCTAGCCCATTATCCCCATCCTCGGTAACCAAGGGAAGGGAGGAGCCCAGCCCTGCCCCATCCTTCCAGCTGCAGCCTGGCCAGGCCTCCCAAGGATTTGCCCCTTCTGCCACATGGTCATGCACATTTGTAAAGAGTTCTGTGTCATTCGGTGGTTTCAAATACCATCCGAGTGCTTGCTGCTAGCTTCCCCATTTGTTTCTCTAGCCCAGATATCACCATCTGGGTGTTCCAGAAGCCCTTTAGACTTGTCATGTTCAAACAGAGTTCCTCTCCTTTCCTCCCTACTTCACCACTGCCCTCCTCCCCCTCAGCTTAGCAGATGCCACTTCTGCTCTCCCAGGTACCCAACCCAGGAAACTTGGGATTCATCATGGATGTCTCTTCCTCCCTGCTCACCCCCATCCCAAACCTCATCCAGTCAATCTCCAGGCCCAGTCTTCTCACTACCTAGGTATTTCTTGAGTCCCTCAACTTCTCTCTTGGCCCCTTTGAGCCTGTCCTCCGCAGAGTAGTCAAAGCGAGAATCTGCAAATTAAATTTTACCCTTTCATTCCCTGATCTAGACTCTTCAATGGCTCCCCACCGACTTGAGAACAAAGCTCAAACTCTCTAATGGGACCTTGGCTATGTGTCTTCTTCCTAATTCTCCAACCTCACTTGTCACTCCCACCTCCACCCCAGAATACCATGCTCGAGCCCCCCCCCCCCGACTACATTCTATTCACCCACATCTTTCCAGCCTCCCTTTTGGCCTTTGTTCACTGTATTTCTTGATCTAGAAAGCTCTGCCCTTTCAAACTCCATTGCAGCCTTTATTTCTCAGTCTAGAAAGTGCTTCCTCTGGGAAGCCATCCACCACCTCACCACCAAATGTGGGCAAGGGGGCCCTCCTCTGCTCCACAGCTCCCTCTCATCACTACATTCAGGAGGCTGTGTCATCATCTGCTCCCTTGTGTGTCCCCCTCACTCGAGTGAGTGCAAGGCATGTGGGAGCAGGGTCTTGCCTGCTGTGGTCCCTGCTGCATGCTCCATGCCTCGCTGTGCCTAGCGCGCGTGCACGCGCACACACACACACACACACACAGTGAGTGAAGCCTGAGAGAGACAAGGCCCTCATCTTTCCAGCAGCTGCTCGCTCTAGCTTGATGAGTCCTTGGTTGCTTTCAGGTAACTTTGTGCCCCTTGCCTCCGTCTCCCCCCCGCCCCCCCGCCTCTCTGCAGAATTCCCGTCTGAGACTGCTCAGATTGCCTCCTGCCCACAGCTTCTGATAAGGAAAGTGCTGTCCTTTCTGTCTTTCTCTTACCGAGCCTCTCTGACCAGGCGACCTAATTTAATGGTCCCCAAGCCATCCCAGCATTTCCGTACCCTTTCAAGATCACTTGTCTTCTTTCTCCCCACCTGAAATTCACCTTCTGGCTGTGACTTCCATAAATTTTGTACATTTAATTCCCTGATGCTGTTCAATTCTTGCATCCCAGACTGAGCTAAGCCCCTGAAGTAATTTAAGTAACAGCTCAATTATCTCATCTCCCCTTTAATCTTTCCATTTCTATCAGCACCTAGGAAGCAGTGAAAAATGGATGTGCAAAGTGTTTTCTGCCCAAACCTGCTTCTCCCTTGCAGTTCTTATCTCAGTCCGTGTCATCAGCATCTACCCTGTTGCCTGAGATCCAAAGCTTGGAATCACTATCCACTCTTCCCTCCTCCTCCTTCCTTTCTATTTCCAGGAGGTCTCCAAGATTATCTGCTCTTCTGTTGAGGTATCTCTCAAGTCCAGCCTTCTCTGGCCACACTGCCACCTACCCAGGCCCTCATCCTCTCTCTTCTCCTGGACTAAACAAGTCCCGACTGGTCCTCCCTCCAGCCCCAAGCCTATGCCCACACCCATCCATCCTCCCATCCACTTGTCCATCTATCAGTCCACTCATCCATCCACCCATCCACCCATCTATTCATTCACCTACCCACCCACCCACCCATCTACCCATCTACCCATCCATCTATCCATCCACTCACCCATCCGCCCATCCATCTACCCACTAATCCCTCCACTCACCCATCTATCCACCATCCCTACACTTACTCATCTATTTATCCATCCATCCATCCATCCATCCATCCATCCATCTATCCAACCACCCATCCTGCAATCTGCCCATCCTCAAACACGCATTGGTTAGGTCATACCTCTGCTTAAGTAACTTTGATGACTCCTCACTGCCTACAGCAGGCATTCTTAGCCCTCGCTGCACATTAGAATCTTATAGAAAATGTTTTTAAAAATACCAATACTAAGGCTCTGTGCCTAGAGATTTTGATTTAATTGGTCTTGGATGGGGCCTGGGTCTTGGTGTTTTCTTAAAGCTTCTCAGGTGATTCTAGTGTGCAACCCAGGTAGAGAACCATGTGGCTTAGAGAATAAATTCCAAGCTCATTAGCCTGGCATTCATTGCCCCCTATAATCAAACCCTTAATCTGTCTCTCCAGCCTCATACCAGTGTTCTCCTAACATATTTGAAATTCTAGCTGTACTGAGCTACTTACCTATCTTTTATCCCTCGTGCCTTCTGTCTACAATTCTATCTCTCTCCGCCCCTCTGGCTGTTTGGAAAACTCCTACCCATTCTTCAAGACCCAGCACAACTATGTACTTTTCTCATGGGTCTTTCTTCCATAATATCCACTTTGAGTCAGGCATGTTGCTGGGTGCTGGATGTGGTGCCTGGAACAGAACAATCCCTCCTCTGAAAGAACTTACAGGAGGGTGAGGAGTGGGGGTAGAAACTCCTTAAGGCAACTGTTCTCAAACCTGAGTGTGTTAGAACACCCAGAGGGCAGGTTAGAACATGGAGGCTGGGCCTATCCCTAGGGTTTCTTATTTAAATGGTCTGGGGTGGCCCTGAGAACTTGCATTTCCAACAAATTCTCAACTGATGCCAGTGTTGCTGGTCCGGGGACCACGGTTTGAGGACCCACGCCTTAGTGTGCGGTCACAGGCATGCTCTCTGCAGAGGTATCATTGAAGGTGAGACCGGGAAGAGAAGAGAAGGAGGCAATCATGAGAAGGGCTGGGGCTCATGGATTCCAGATGGAGGGAACAGCATGTGTGAGGGCCCCAGGTGGGAGGGAACCTGGCACAAAGGAAAGGGGCCTGTGTCCCTGGGATGTGGAGAGCACAGGAGGAGAGTGGTGCCTTCTCCAACTTCTCAAGCAGAACTGACGCTCTGCATGTGTCTCTATTATAGCACTTTACCACCTTCCACTGTAATCCTTCCTTCTGCCTCAGCCACTTGGGAAGGAGCCCCTCCAAGGTACATCGGTGTCACTGCCACCCATAGCCCACGTGAGACCTGACAGAGGAAATGCTGAGGAATTTGGGCGGGGTGGTTGAATTTTCATGTTCTAGCTTTTTCTCTAGGCTATAAGCAAGGAGCAATTTGTTCATTTTTTCTTTGGCAGCCTGTCCCTTCCCTTTTCTTTAGGCATTTTCCACCATAACCATCCTCTAAACCAAATTCCCTTCTCCCCAGTTCCTGCTACATAGATAGATTTTTAGCTCATTTGGTGACAGCAAGAAAATTCCTGTAAATCAGGAGCCCCCCCCCCACCTGTCCTTCCCAAGCTCAGGAATTGGGGTGGGGTGTGGGGCCTGGGGGTGCTACAGATGCCCAGAGGCTGTCAGGGTTGCACCCCCCAGCACATCCCTTTGGCTATGGGAGGATGATGTGGTTGTAGTGAGAGTCAGCAGAATTCCCTTCCTCAAAAACACTGCTAGTTGGTGGCTGAGCATGTCCGTGGTCAGCTCTAGGAGGTGGCCCACCCTGGGGGCACGAGGGGAGCAATGCAGGTCTGGGAGGGACTTTGGAGACCACCACCCTCAGGAGGTCCTGTCCTCCACATCCTGCCTATCCACCCTCTCCTTCCCACCCTGGGAAGTGGAATGAGGGCAGAATCAGGGTCAGAGGGCAGGAACACAGCATACCACCACATGTGGCAACGTGAGATTATGGGTTTGATTTTGGTTTCTAATTACCTTTCCCTCTTTCTTCCTGGAGAACAGGATGTATATACCCTTTACTGGGGATAAAAGAGGGGCCTTTGGGAAAGCATAGATAAGAGAGGGATAGTCTCTCATTTCATTTTTCAGAAACATCCCATTTCTCAAGCCTTGGGAAAGTATGCTAGGTAGATCTGTGGTTCTCAGACTTTAGTGTGAATCAGAATCCCTTAGAGGGCGTGTTAGAACCCAGACTACCACCTCTAGAGTTTCTGATTCAGCAGGTCTGGAGTGGGGCTTGAGAATCTGCATTTCTAACAAGATTCCTGGTGATGTTGCTGCTGGTCTGAGGACCACACTTTGAGAACCCCTGTTTCAGCATAACACCCATCTTAGAGGATGCTAAAAATCTCTCAGTTGTTACAGGAGAAAGGTTTATTTGTCTTATATGTACTTTACCCAAGCAGCCCATTTGGGGAGATGGGTTAACATCATCCCAAATACAGAACCTGAAACCCTCCAAGCCCCCAGTTCCATTGAGAGACAAAGACATGTGTTTCCAAGAGGCCAAGGCAGAAGCTGGCCCTGGGAGAGGACAAAGGGATTGGGGGAGGCACGGAAGGGAAAAGGAGGAGTCCACTTTTTGTTTTTCCACTGCATAATTTTAGAACTAATACAAGTATTTTAAACACAATTGGTTGAGTATTTCTTAGCCCTAGGGAAGTCAGCTTCTGCCCAGAAGGGAATGATACACATAGCAGATGCCACATGCCGCGGGGAGAGGAGAATGTGTTAGGCCTTAGAGCCGAAAGACCTGGAGTTGGCCCCAGTGCTGCTCTGAGACCTTAGGGGGGATTGCTTCACTAGCTGTAAATGTGTTCTAATGAAACTGAGCCTGAAAGGGCCCCATGAGGGTCAAAAGAGCTACGGTGGATGACAATGCAGAACACTGTGTGGATGACAGTTCCAATGAAGCCAACCTGAGCTGCCTTGGTTTCCACAGGAAGGACCAGTACCTCCTCTCGCCCGTGAACTGTTGGTATCTGGTCCTGCATCAGACCAGGCGGGAGAGTCGAGATCATGCCACCCTCAATGACATCTTCATGAACAATGTCATCGTCCGCCTCTCACAGATCAGTGAGGATGTCATCAGACTCTTCAAAAAGGTGGGCAAGGGGGCCACTCCACCTGCTCAGATATCTCTGCCCCAAGCTAAGCATTACAAAATTGCCAGCCAGGGTGGGATTTGGTTTGGGGGCATGGGACCAGGAGGGCAGGTGTGTTGAAGGCTGCAAGGGGCGGAGGGCTGGATGTGGTGTCCCAGACCCTGAGTCTGAATCCTAGATATGGCTGGTGGCCTCAGCCACTTCAGCCACTACCCGCACAAAAATAAAAATCTCTGCATGGTTGGCAAGTACCACATATTCATTATAGGAAATTTGGAAAAATGGATATGAGCACACACACAAAAATTAAAATCACTGGGAATATTATCACTGCAATAATCACTTTGGTGCCATAGGGATTTCTTTATACAAACATAGGCAAATACATTTTCTGTAAGTTCTCATATGTATACATTTTCCAGTATATATTTCCTGAATGAGATGAGACTGCATATATGATTTTACTGTCTGCTTATTCACCTAATAAGTTAATAACACTGCATTACAAAATTTTCCCAGGTCAATAAATTTATTTCTGTGCCATTTTTAATGATTCCATAGTATTTCATGATAGAGCTTACCCTAATTTATTTAACCAATCTTTTATTGTTGAACACTTAAGTTATTTCCATTATTTTACTCTTCTAAATAACGCTGCGGTGAGCTGCTTTGTATATATACTTTTGTCACATTCACTGCTATTATCCTATAGTTGTTTTCTGCAACAAGAATTTTTGGGTCAAAAGTTTGCCCATTCTTAAGGCTTTTTACAAAGTGCTCGGTTGTTTTCAGAAGGTTTTACCCATATAAACGCCCAGAAGTCAAGTGTGCAGGGAGCAGTCACTTATATGTGCCCCGAGGTCTCTGTTTCCCAAGTTCCTTACACAGTGCCTGGCAAACAGTAGATGCTGTGGAAATGTTTGTAGAACTGAACCCACCTCTACGGACTTCGGTTTCCTCCTCTGTAAAATGGGCTAGTCCTCTAGCCTCTGTGAGCCTCATCTTCTGTGTCGATCAAAAGGAGTTAAGATCAACTACTTCCCAGGGGCAGTGTGAGGGTTAAAGGAAACTGTGTGGGTGTGGAGGGATACGTATATTATTAAGGGAGTGGCTCAGGGTGTGGTCTCTGGGTCCAGAGTTCTTAAATTTCTGGATTCATGATCCTGGTTCCACCATTTATCAGCTGTGTGTCTTTGGGCGTTGTTACTTTAACTCTGTGCCTCAGTTTCTTCATTTGTGAGATGGTGATAAAAAGGCCCACAGGGCAGTGGGGGAGGATTAAGAGGGTGTTGACCCCAACCAAGTAAGGCACCGAGAGTGAGTGTTCAGGAAAGCTAGCTACCATTGTACCAACCAGTCCATAAGAGTGTTACTACCAAAATTACCGAGGGGCACCTGGGTGGCTCAGTCGTTGGGCGTCTGCCTTCGGCTCAGGTCATGGTCCCAGGGTCCTGGGATCGAGCACCACGTCAGGCTTCCTGCAGAGCAGGAAGCCTGCTTCTCCCTCTCCCACTCCCCCTGCTTGTGTTCCCTCTCTCACTGTGTCTCTCTGTCAAAAAAATAAATAAAATCTTTAAAAAATAAATAAATAAAATAAAATTATCAAGCTCGTCTGTTCTTGCCAGGTGCCAATTTTAGGGATTAGGTGACCTGGGATTGCTAGAAGCACAGGTAAGAGGACAAGTTGATTTGAAATGTAATAATCTGTCTGTGGTCTGTATTTGGACTGTCCACTTGGAGGACGACTTCTACAGCGGAACTGTAATCACAGGCTCATTCCCTTCCACGGCACAATATGCACTGGTTCCCTCCTGGGGCTGTGTTTATAAAACGTCGTCCAAGTTGAATATTTGTGTAAGCAAACGTAATTAGGGAGGTAAATACAGGGCAATAAAGGAAAAAAACACGGCGCTTTGCAAAGCCAGACTGAGGTGATCCCGATCACTCGCTCTGGCCCCAAGGCCCCACCTGCCACTACTGTCACATCTTTGTCCTGGGTGGGAGGGACTCACAGAGAAAGGGTCATCAGGGCTGTTAGGAAATGAAGGGTCTTTTTCCTGACTGAGCCCTGGGACAAGTGAGATCAATCTTTACAATTCTCATTTAGGCTGACAGCAGCGTCACTGGTGATGGAGGTTAACAGGGTAGAAAATAATGAAACAAGGTCGACAGCTGAGCTTCTGGCTGCCTTGTTACCAGGCCGGGGCCGGTGGAACAAAGGAAGCAACCTGGCCCCTGTGGGCCGGCAGAGAGCTGGGCATGGGCCTGGCTGGCTGATTTAGCACAGTGCCGGCCCTTTGTGTCACATCAGTTAGAGATAATCTCGGCACGGAGGCTGCACTCCTTCTGTACTAATAGATCCCGCAGACCTCGGAACAATGGGGAGGCCAGCCTCTGGTCAGACTGGGGAGGGTATCGTCAGTCACCCCATTCTACAGATGAGGAGGTCCAGCCTGCAAACCTGCAGGAGAACTTAGACTTGTCCACTTTTGGCCTGTGGTTGCCACCAGCAGGAGCCCAGTATGGCTGGGCTTTGGGAGTTTGTCCCAGAACTGCTTCTCACTGACTCGTGAACCTGGGCAAGTCTCTTGAGCCTCCGCATTTGCCTACTTCAGCTCCCACTTCAGGGGGCTGCTTGGAAAAGCCGAGGCAGGCCAAGTGTCTGGCACAGGTCTGGCATCCAGCAGGTACTCATTAAATGGTGGCTTAATCTTGATCCTGAAGAATGGGACCCCCTCCCCATTCCTGAGCTTGGTGGTAGCACTCGGGTGGGTGTTCCTTCACCACCCCACCAAGTCATGCTCTGCCCATGCATCTGCAGAGGGTGGGAGTAGCTTCCAGGCCACATGTCCTTCCTGGGCTTGGGTCTGGGGCAGCAGCTCTGTCTGCCAACTTCTCCCTGACTCAGGATGCTCTTTGACTTAATAACTTTCCTCCTCATGAGTTTCCAGTTCCCCTCTAGCAGTGCAGTCTCTTCGGACGACTAGAGGCAGCACTTCAAATTCCTCAAGCTGTCCCAAGATTCTTGTGGGCAGGTGGCCCTTGCTTTAAGTGTCAGATAAAGATCTGTCATAGCAAAAGGAACTGGCTGAGATCTTAGAGGCCATCCTAGGGGTCAGGGCTTTTCTGGTGGTCAGCAACAGAAACCCATCTCAGCTGGCTTGCAGGAGGAAAGGGACTTACCTCCAGCCTTGGCTGGCTTCAGGGGCACAAAAGAACTCCATCTCTCTGCAACTCTGATCCAATTTTCTCTGTTTTCTAACATTTTTTTGGCGTGGGGTGAAGGGCTCTCTCGTAGTCTCTCTCCATGTGACAACCACATGGCCCCCTGCAGCTCTGGGCTCACATCCCACCTGCTTCAAGTCCTGTGGAAAGTGAGAGTGCCCTTCTCCCAGAATGGAGTCTTCTGGGCTCTGATTGCCCAGCATGGGCTCACACTCTTGAAGCTGCACCAGCGGCCAGTGAGATGCAGTGCTCTGACTGACTGGGCCTGGAAACATTCCAACCCCTGAGGCCGGGTGTGCATTCAACTCCACCCAACCCATGGAGTCCTCTTACAAGAAGAAGGGAGAGGGGAGCCTGGGTGGTTCAGTAAATTAAGCATCCAACTCTTGATTTCGGCTCAGGTCATGATCTCAGGGTCGTGAGATCGAGCCCTGCATCGGGCTCTGCTTAGAGTCTCTCTCTCCCTCTGCCCCTCCTCCCCCCCTCCCTGCCACTTGCTCTTGTTTTTGCTCTGTCTCCCTCTCTTAAAAAAAAAAAAAAGAAGGGAGAAATAAAACAATAGATGTCCACCAGGCCTCTGTTCCATTCCCTTTATCATCCTCTGTAGTTGTTCTCCCTCTGCTAGATGTCCCTCATAAAGGGTCTTCATTACCTCTCAGGATGGCTCATTCCATTTGGGGACAATCATCAACAGAAAATTCTCCCTAGTGTTGAGATGAAATCTCAGTGTTGACACTCATGGTCCTGGTCCCATCCTGAGGGCCACACAGATCAATCCACATGGAAACTTGTCTTTTGCTTGAGGACAGAAATCATGACCCCCCAACCAGGTCTTCCCCACCTCTGGGTAAATATTCCAGGTCCCTTCAGTTTTCCTCTGTGATTTGGCTTTGTGTTTTCCCCCCCACCTAGGTCATGTCTCAGGCTTCCCCAGCCTGCACAAGTTAATATTCAGAACCATTCAGAATACTCCAGGAAGGTGTGACCAGCTAAGAGTAGAGCAGGGCTCCCTAGCCACATTATTTCTAATAATGAAACCTATGCAGGCGTTTGCCTTTTTGACCTTAGTCTCATCACATGGTTGGCCCCCTCTGAGCTCCCCACTTGAATCCCTGGGTATTTTCATGCCAACTGTTTTTTAATCTATCTTACGAATTCTGCACTTGTTTCTCTATATTTGGTCTTTTAAAACTCCATTTTGTTAGAATCTGGTCAAATGGGATCAGTGTTTTTATTTAAGTGATTTTTCAAGCAGCAATAGGGTAACTTTTCCAAGAGGTCCTAATTCCTCCTCTGTGGGGAAAGCCTGTTTTATAGCTTCTCCATGTCTCCCTTTGTGTTACCTTCTGCTGTGTGTCAATTCTTTAACCCCATGTTTGAGTCTTCCTTACCTTCTTAGTGGAGAGGTGGAAAGTGGGTCAGAGGGTTGAGTATGCGTTCACAGTGGAGATGACCTTTGAGATGGGTGTTGAAGGATGAATAGGAGTCTGCCAAATGGGGAAAGGAGGTTCGGAGTTCAGTGTTCCGAGAAAGTCAAGAGCACAGTGGGTAGAGTGTATGAGGATGGAGGTCCAAGGCAACTCAGAAGGGAGGCTGCAAAATGGCACGCTTTAGCTGAATTTGGTTCTTAAGGATAATCTGCATGGCCCTCACTATGTTAAGAGAAATTAAACCAATATTTAAAAATTGTGGGATTTCACATAAAAATCAGCACTTTGTGTTTCTCTTCAAAAATAAGAAGCTCGGGGGCGCCTGGGTGGCTCAGTCGTTAAGCATCTGCCTTCGGCTCAGGTCATGATCCCAGGGTCCTGGGATCGAGCCCCGCATCGGGCTCCCTGCTCAGCGGGGAGTGTGCTTCTCCCTCTCCCTCTCCCCCTGCTTGTGTTCCCTCTCTCGCTGTGTCTCTCTCTGTCAAATAAATAAATAAAAAATAAAAATCTTTAAAAAAAAAAACAAAAAAAACAAAAATAAGAAGCTCTGAGGGGCACCTGGGTGGCTCAGTCAGTTAAGCATCAGACTCTTGATTTCGACTTAGGTCATGATCTCAGGGTCATGAGATCGAGCCCCACGTTGGGCTCCATGTCAGCGGGGAGTCTGTTGGAGATTCTCTCTCTCCCTCTGCCCTTTGCCCCCCACGATCTCTCTCTCAAATAATAAATAAATCTTAAAAAAAAGAAGAAGCAGCTTTGCCAATATCAGATCCACATGGGTCCATACTTGGTAGTAGTTGGCTGGAACTGAGTAGCTGCTAGCCCCTTTAGGCAGGGCATACTGTCCCCACCATGCTAGGGTCCCTGCTGTTGTCTGGTGTAGCACACCTGCTTGGCTCTTTTATTTTGCCTCCCTGGCCCTTTCTGCATTTGAACTTGTGACCTCATTTTTAAACGTGATCTACTCGTTCACAAATTCTAGCCTCAAAAACACCACCTGGAGGACTTGTTAAACAGCTTGCTGGGCCCTACCGCCACAGTGGCTGATTCGGGAGAGTGGAGAGAGGCCTGAGAATCTGCCTTTCTCACAAGCTCCCTGGTGAGGTTGCTGCTGCGGTCTGGGGACCACACACGGAGAATGACTTACCTCCTTGTTGTGCAGGTGAGGAAACTGAGGCCTGCCTCTGGTCAGCACAGAGTCTGGCCCCGAACGCAGGTTTTCCACTCCAGCTCCTGTGCTGAATCCACTAACCCCTGCAGAGCCCCGGTGGGGAGGGTCCATTTGCGCCCTGCCTGCTCTCCCTTCCTGCCCCTACGGTGTCTGAGACGGGGCATGGAAGCCCATTCATTCCATTTTCAGTCTCAGCCTCCTTAACAATAGCCATCCATTATTCTGTGCTGTGATGCCTGCAGAATTTAATTACTTGCCTGGCCGTGAAGTGAATTTGATTGTTGGGAACTGCGGTGTTCTGGAGGAAGCACTAATGAGGAAAGACTCTCAGCAGAGACGAGAAGGCATCTGGGGGGCTTGTGTTTGAAAGCAGCCATTCACTGTGTGGCAATAGGTCTCAGTCTTCAGTGAGCTTTCTCGTTCCCGCCTCGAAGATGTCCGTCGCATTTCATAAATAAATCAGGGCTTTTGTGTCCAATAATTGCCTTGCTTTGTAACCAAGATCAAAAGCACCAATGGCCTTGGATTCAAAGCCAAGTTTATTTTTTATTTCTTGGTTGCAGGAGAGAGTGAGGGTTTGCATGCTGGCGGGTCCAGCTAGGAGGCCCGCATGGAGAGAGAGAGAGAGCAAAATGGGCAAGCTGCCAAGGGAATGAGAAACCTTCAGCCAATCTCCACTGGCGACCAGGGAGATGAAGTCGTGAACACTCACTCTGCTAGTAGAGCCTGCTGAGCTGGTCACCATCAGGCATTCTCGACTCACTGAATAAACATATATCAGTGTTATCATCATGACAGTAGGTAAACAATAATGATAGAAAGCAAACAGCGAGTGCTGACTGTGTGCTGGGCTCTGGGCTAAGCATTCCATAGATATTTAATTCTTAAAGCCTAAGTGTAAGACGCTGTCATCATCCCATTTTATAGATGAGGGAACTGATGCTGATAAAGGTGAGCTGGGATTTGAGTCCAGATGTGTCTGAATGGAGCCCATGCTTGGTGGCAGACAGTTGCTAAAGAAGAGAGATGAGTCAGACCCAGTGCCCTCTCAGGGAGATCACACTGTAGAATGGAAGCAAAGACACAGGTGTGTAGCTGTGATTCGAATACAGCAGAGAGGGACATGGGTTCGGAGGGAAGAGGACTTCTAATCTGGGCTGGGGGTTGGGGCTCAGGGAAGGTTGAATGTTGGGGATGCAGCATTTGAAGTGAGTCTTGAAGGATTAGGATTTATTCCAGTGTGGGTTCCCCAGGAAGCCGACTGAGAGTGATTATAATGCAGGAGTGTATTAGCGAGTACTCTTGGGGGTCCCCACCTGCAGAAGGAAAGGAAGGAAAGCAGGAATCAGTGAATGGAGAAGTTGGGCTATGGTGCAATCACAACTAAAGCCTCAGTTGACTCCTTGGGGGAGCTCCAAAGCTGGGGTGGCCCTTCTGAGTTCTCCTGAGTAGGGCGAGGAGGCTGGGTCTTTATACGTTCTTATTGCTCCCAGAAGGGGGCATGGTCTTGAGCAGATACCTCTTTAGCTAAGGCAGTTCCAAGGAGGGCAAACAGCTGGGGTGTCTGCCAACAGCACTCCTCACAGCTAGGGAACTAAGCACTCTACTCCTGAAAGGGACCTGGGTGGCACATCACTGTGTCCCCACAGATATGCAGGGATTTGAGAAAAGTCAGACACAGGAATCCAGACCAAAGCAGCGGCTGGTGGACGGAAATGTCTGGGTCCTGCATCATGAACAGCTAGGTTGGTGTTGCTGTTCAGTGCCATGGTTAGGGCTGCAGACAGATTCTCTGGCTCAGTCCCTGTTCTACCACTTTCTGGCCATGTGAGCTCAGCCTAATCTCTGAGTTTTGTCATTCTCAAGATGAAGCTAATAATAACCTCCTTTGTGGGGTTGTTGTAAGGATTGAAAAAAGATGATATAAAACAACTACCTGATACACAGTAAGCAATCAATAAATATTAGCTATTATTAGGATGGTTATTGGGATTTTGAGAGAGAACATAGTGAGACTTAAGTTTGGAGATGGAATGAAGGAATATTTTATTCAGGGCACAAAGGTTAAACAAAGGGTCAGTAATAAGAAAATATGCTCAGGAAGCCACTCACTGATTAGTTCTAAATGATGGTGGCCTTGTCTCTTCTTTTATAACCTCTTATTTCTTTTTCTTGCCCTATTATATTGGCTAGGACCTTCATCTAGTACAGTGTGAAGGGAAATGGGAGAGAAGTGGTATTCTTGACTTTTACTTTTGTGTTTTTTTTTTAAGATTTATTTATTTATTTTAGAGAGAGCGAGAGCACATGAGCAAGTGCGGGGAGGGGCAAAAGGAGAGAGAGAATCCTGAAGCAGACTCCCCGATGAGTGCTGAGCCTGATGTGGGGCTCAATCCCAGGACCCTGAGATCATGATCCAAGCCTAAGTCAAGAGTAGGCCGCTTAACCAGCTGAGCCACCCAGGCTTGGATCATGGGCAAGTATTCTTGACTTTTAAAAGGCATGCTTCTAACTTTTCACCATTTAAGACAAAAACTCTTAACAAATAGGAATCAATAGGAACACCCTTAGCCTGTTAAGGGTATTTACTGAAAGCCTACAGCAAATATCATACTTCCTGCTGAAGAGAATTCAGCAAGATGGCTGGTTACAGAAATTAATAATGTTCCTGTGTGTCAGCTATGTCCAATTAGAAAATGTAATTTAAAAAGTGCATGCGTAAGAAAACAAGAATGATTGAAAATTAATGCCATTAATGCTACAAATTAGCTAGCTGCAGCCTAGAAGTTTTGATGAGTGATGCTTTCATTGTCATGTAGATATAAATATTTCATAATTTCCATGGCAACTTCTTCTTTGACCCATGCATTATTCAGAATTATGTTTATTTTAGTTCCAAAGGTTTTGTTTTTTAACGTTTTGTACTTGCTTTTACTTACTTACTTTATCTCAGTGTGATAAGAAAATAAGATCTGTAGGTTATTTTTTGCATTTTTGTTGAAGCATTTGCCTTATCAGATATTGCGATTTCCTCTAAAGTGATAGTCAGGAAAATAGCAGGTACTAGAGCAGCACTAGGTCAGCTGACTAATGGGAGAACTGAACCTTTTACAAATGAGAGCACAGTAGGTGACAATGGTGCATTCCGGTTTGGTCAGGGGGGAGGGTGGACTATTTAGAAATAGAGTGGATTCCATTGGTTGTCATTTAGGGGGTTATTTTTAGGAAATGATTTTACACATACACACATACATATATATTTTTTTACATAGAAAAATAAGACGTCTACCTTAGTTCACAAAAATATATTCTAGATAGATTAAAGCACTAAAGGTAAAAAGCAGAACTTTGAAACTATGGAAGAAAATGTAGGAGGTGATATTTAAAACCTTGGTGGTAGGAAAAGAAAGATAAAAAGGAATGTTTCTTTTGCCTAAAGGAAACATAAAAAGCACAAACTGTAAAGAAAAATACTGATAAATGCCATTATATAAAAATAAAATCTTCCTACAACAACAAATAAGTAAAGAGAAAACAAAATGAGATGCAGTTTGACTCACATTAGATTGGTAGGGCAGTCCTAAGTGCCGACAAGCATGTGGAGCAACGTGGGCTCTCAAAACCTCCTAGTAAACATGCAAATGGGTCCAACCCCTTTGGAAAACAATTGGGCAGGGTCTAGCAACAGGAAGGAAGAGATGTACACCCTATGACCCAGCAATTCTACTTCTAAGTATAATCTATAAAAATATTCTAGCATCACACACACACACACACACACGCACACACACACACACACCCCCCCCGTACGAGGATGTTTGCTACAGTAGTGTTCATAGTAAAGAAACAAAGAAAAATCACCTAAATGTCCATCACAAAGGGGATGGCTAAATAAGCTATAGATAGTCATACAATGGACTAGCATACAATCCCTAAGATGAAGGTACTAGATCTGTATGTATCAATGTGGATAAAACTGGAAAATGCAATGTTGGGTGAAAAAAGCAAGGTGAGCTATCATGTTTTTAAACAAGTTAAAACAGAAAGTAATTGTTCATATTGTTTATACTGTTAGACAGCTATGTGACCTAAAGCTATGCCAAGGTGGGCTGTGTAAGAAGACACACTAGCTGCAGAGTAGCAGTTGAGAAATCAGGGAGGAAGAAAGGGGACAAAGAACACTCCAGTTGTATCTGAATATTGTAACATTTTGCTTTCTAAGAGTAGTTTTGAAGCCAAAAGGGAAAAATCCAGTTTGGATGGCCTGTTCACGAGCATTTATTATTGTTCACTCTACTCACCTGGATGTTTGAAATATTGGAGAACTGAAATTAAGGGGGGAAAAAGGAAAGGCCAGTTGGAGACAGATGAAGGAAGCCCTTGGATGTCAGAATGAGAAGTTGGGCTTTATTTCCTAGACACTGGAGAAGTTGGGCTTTATTTCCTAGAACTGAAGGTTCTTGCGTAGGGGATGACGTAGTCAGAGCCAAGTTTAAAGATGATTAATTTGGTGTATCTGATGGCTTTGAAAGAGAGATGCTGGACTCAGGGAGAGCAGTTACATGTTATTACACAAACACACTGATGCACAGATTGGTGGTGAAGGGTAGTAGGGGCCTGGATCAGGGAGGGTAATATGGGAACAGAAAA
Organism: Phoca vitulina; assembly: GCF_004348235.1. Lineage (NCBI taxonomy): Eukaryota > Metazoa > Chordata > Mammalia > Carnivora > Phocidae > Phoca > Phoca vitulina. Next base: position 39,265,918 of record NW_022589716.1, on the reverse strand, counting down.
GAAGGAAGGGATGGATGGGCAAGTAGAGAGGTAGATGGGTAGGCTTATGGGTAGATGGGTGGATGGATAGATGGATGAGGAGTTGGGTAGATGAGTAGATTGGTGGATGGGTGAATGGGTGCAAAGGTGGTGGATAGATGGATAGAGACATTTCTTTTTCAAATATTTTATTTCTTTATTTGAGAGAGAGACAGAGCGAGTGCAAGCGGGGGCGGGGAGCAGAGGGAGAGGGACAAGCAGACTTCGTCTCGAGCGTGGAGCCTGATGCAGGACTCAATCCCATGACCCTGAGATCACGACCTGAGCCAAAATCAAGAGTTGGATGCTTAACTGACAACCACCCAGGCGCCCCGGGTACAGACATTTTTGAAGTGCCAACGCAATCCTCATGACATCTTGTTCACAGACAATGCAAATGAAATAGAAGATTAGATGATGAAATGACAAGGAGGTGAAAGTGATGTCTTGGGTCAGTGATGCAGCAGTAATAAGCGATTAATCATGTTTTGAATCCAACAAATAAGCCTGACAACATTTGTATTCACCTTGAAGATCATGTAGAGAAGGGAAAAAAACAGCTCAAAACTCATTGATTTTGGGTTTTCATAGGTACTGGTTTTTCAGGAAGATAGCTTTGTCATGCTCCCCAGGACACAGAGACTCCCCTTCTCACTCCAAATTTTTCTCTCCATATCTGTGAGAGATTCAAGGCAAAAAAAAAAAAAAAATTGTAGGCTGACATCAGGGACATAGTCCAGAAAGGCTACTCCTGAATATGTTCTGCCTCCACAGAGACTCAGGCTAGCATTCCACCCCGTCTCCTTCTGCCTTGACCTGGAGGCCTGGGGGAGGGCAGGGACTTGGTCACAGATAACAGAAGATTTTGTAAAATGGCACTCGGCACTGTGTGTTATCTGATATTTACGATGATCCAAAGCAGAGCCTTGTAAATGTCAGTATGCTTTTTATACCAAAGGCAGAGGAGTACCCATGTTTTATCATTATTTTGGAATGTTTGGGGGAAAAAATTCTAAAGGCGCAGAGAGTGCTAACCCTCCCAGTGGAGGAAGCAGCGTGAATGGTTGAGGGAATCATATCTACCAGCTCTATGGTCTTGGGCAAATGACTCACCCTCCCTGAGCTCCTGTGTCCTAACCTTTAAGGGGGGGCAGTTAATAATGGTGCCTCCCACAGAGGGCTGATATTAGGCTTAAGTGAGGTGTCGTCTGTAAAGCAGGTGTCATTGGGCCTGGCACATGCTGCGAGATTAATGCACAATAGCGATTATTATTATCATTATCTATACTCACAAGTATTATTAGTAGTAATAGTCCAATGCAGTATTATTAACAATGATAATAAGTATTATTAATCGTAATACTTAGTATTACCGGTAGAGATCCAGAAACTCCTAGCCTGTGAGGTCACTTGCTCGTAGTCATTCCAAGGTATGCTTGGACTTCCTCAGACCTGTTATTGTAAGCATTTCTGCAAATGGAAGCCCTCGGTGCAAACAGCATCCCAGAGTGATGCTGGGAGTGATTACAGGGGGAGGACGGTGACATTGCCGGGCTCCTGGGTATGCATCGGTGGGGCCCACCACTGCCAAGAACGTCTAATGAGTGGTCCCCAGGCCTTCCTGCTTCCTGCAGTCTCATCCCACCCCCCGGCAACAGGGGGAAGAGTTCAGACTCTTGCACAGACATGCACATGACAGCATTTGGAGCTGCAGCACCAGGAGACATAGACTAGTGTGGTAAGGGGAGGAAAAGCAGGGAGGTGTCCAGGAGCAGGGAAGGGAGGACGATGGAGGAGAGGGGGAAGAGTAACGAGGGTTCAGATGGAAGGTGGAACAGAGACTAGGCTACGGATGTTGTTTGGGGACAAGGGGCTGGGACGTGGCAGAACGCCTGCAGCCGTTATTGGCAAGCTAGGACACAGCTGGGAGAAACAGCCAGAGAGCTGTCCAAACTGCTGTTTCCAGGCATAAGCTGACCTTCCAGGACAATCTAGAGGAGCCGCATCCCTCTGAGACACGCCTTTTTAGCCTTTGCTTGGGAAATAAGAGCACAACTGCTCTGGGAGATGGCCAGTGGTACATATATCATATATTTAAATAGGGAACATCTGTGGGTCTCAAGTTTTGTTATTTTCTTAGAAAACAAGCAGGAGGGTGGAAACACAGTGGGATTTAGAACTAAAGGAGAGAAAAATTTTTGTTTTATGTGGTTTGGTTGTTTCCTATTGTTTGCTTGGAACCCCAGAACTAGGAAAGCCAAGAACTGTCCCCAAAGTTCACCCAACATGAGAACATCTAGTCAAGCAAAGAGAGATAAACCTTGCTGGAGCAGCCCTGCCCAGGTGGAAGAGAGGCTCCGTGGATAACTGAGAGTTGAGGAAGCCTCCATCTCACTCCTGGCTTTAACATTTTCTTGAGGATTGTTTAGAATGGTCTCCTTTAGAGAAGTGGAGGGAGTCTTGTCATTAAAACCCAACATTTTAGGGTGGTATTATTTTTTCTAGACTTTAGCACTGGAAATGACCCACCTGTTAGTTTGCTTTTTAAAAATAGAACTTGGGATGCCTGGGTGGCTCGGTCGGGTAAGCGGCTGCCTTCGGCTCAGGTCATGATCCCAGCATCCTGGGATCGAGTCCCACGTCAGGCTCCTTGCTCATCAGGGAGCCTGCTTCTCCCTCTGCCTGCCGCTTCCCCTGCTTGTGCTCTCTCTCCCTCTCACTCTCAGACAGATAGATAAATAAAATGTTAAAAAAAATAAAATAGAACTTCTCAAATACAGTTCATAAAGTCCCAGGACCTATAGTAACAGTTTTGAGGGTTTTCCCCCAAAAGTATGATTAGCCCTGCATTGAAAAATAAATCAGTCACCCATGGCAAGGTTTTTTACAGAGCAAATAAATTGATTTCACTCAGGAACTGTTGTGTCAAAAAAATTTTTGCCAGTTGATCCCATGTTGACATGAATGTATGGTTTTTTTTGGAAAAAAAAAATGAGATTCAAAAAATACCCTTTTACTCCTTTTTTGGTTTCCTATTGCTTCTGCGTATTAGTTAGCTCATAACCAGTCATTTATAGAGCTCCTCTGTATGCCAGTCTTTGTGATCAGAACTACGGGAAGCCACCCAGCCTTTAAGGAGCTTATGCTCTGATTGGTTGGAATTGGTCTTTTTGCAAGAAAGCTTGTACTTGGTGGAGGGTTTTCAGAAGGCTCTCTTGCTCTGGTATATTCTGGTATTCTGGTATATTTAGACTGACACAAGCACAGATTATTTCAGTATTATTTCACATCAGCAAAAAATGACAATTTATTGGACCCTCTAAACTGAAAGTCCAGAGGTAAAGTCTTGTTTAGGCTTCACTAGATCCAGGACAAAGATCCTGTTGTCAAGGCCTCGACTCATCGAGGTGGGCAAGATGGCTGCAGGCATCCCGAGACTGCTGACATCCTAGCTTAGCAACCCCAGAGGAGTGAGGATCTGGGAGTGTGGTTGTTAGAAAGCTCCTGGGGAAGATTCTCATGGGCTCAGCCTGGAATACATTTCTGTCTCTGACCCAGTCACTAGACACAAGGTGCTGGAGCACTCTGGTCAGACCAGGTCCCATGACTAATGGACCAGCCTGTATGACAATGTAAGCAGGGGTCAGTCCACCATGTCTCATCTTCTGTTATCAGAAGAAGGAGAAAGGGAGAAGTGAGAGGTGGTCATCATGGCTGGTTTCTTTCTAGCAGGGCAGGTGGGCCAAGAAGGACCAGGCTAAGGAGAACTAGGTCTGCCCGCAAGTGGGAACGAGGGCCAGGGATGCAGCTTCCTGCACAGGTGGTGGGAAAGTACATTGGACAGGCAGGTGGTGTCCTGCCAGAGGGCACACCCTCCTTCTTACTTTCTTTGTGGCCTGGACTCATTGCCCTTACAGCATTGCAATGGCTTCTTTCATCTGTGTGCCTGCGTCTCATGCTAGGCCTACAGAAGCAGACCACAAAAAGGCACAAGGGCCATCTTTGGAGTCGGACCAGCCAAAAGCTGAATCCCGGCTCTGCCACTTCCTAGCTGTGCAACCTGGGGCAAGTCGCTCCACCCTTCTGATCCTCCAGCCCTCGTCTGTCAAGTGGGCATAATAATAGTACCTACCTTCAGGGTTTCATTGGATAATGTATGGGAAGTGACCTTGGACAGTATTCAGCAAATGGAAATTACTTCATAAATGCTAGCTGCAGTTGATAAAGCAGGGACCATGTCTCATTCAGCTTTGGGTCTTTAGTACCTAGTTGAGGCTGGTATCCAGTAAGTATTCAGTAAGTGCTTGTGTAGATGGAATTGAAGCCAGGTGAGGAGTTGGCCACACAGGTACAAGAGGAGGTAGTGCAGGCAGGAGGATGGATACGGCGGGGGGGGCGGGGGGGGATGCTCTGAGAATCCGCAGCAGGCAATGGTGTCGGGGTCCATGGGGGAGCCAGGGGGCTGGGTCTCAGGAGCCAGACTCTTCAGTGGCTCTCAAGTGTCAGGATAGGAGCAGGGCACTTGGTAAAAAGGCACTCTCCCAGGGTCCGTCTTAGCAGGTCTGGGATCACCATCCTTGACGGGTGCCAGGGGATTCAGAGGGCCACCCCCTGAGAGACCCCACTGGTTTCTGGGTCACAAACTCAGATGCCTCCATGGGCCAGATGGGTGACGTGGACGGGTGAAGGGAGATGCTGGGCACCGCGGCCAACCAGAGAGCACAAGCCTCATCTAGAGGGGAGCCATACTCCCAAGTGGGGACTTGGTATTGCCAGGTCTCCTAGTTTTTTCAAGAGAGGCTGAAAATCAAGACTTACAAAGGGAATTTCCTGATTTTTAGATGCTGAGAAACAAGTCAGATTTTTGAAAACACCGAAAGGCCAAATAAAACATGTCTGTAGGCCAGAGAAGAGCTGCCACTCGGAGTCCTCGGTCTAGGGCCATGGTTCTCAGCCAGGGCGGTTTTGCACCCCAGGGAACACTGGGCTGCGTCTGAGATCGGTTTCCTTGTCCCAGCTTGGGGTGGGGGTGGGGAATGCTACTGGCATCTAGTGGTTAGAGGCACGGGATGCTGCTAACCCCCCTCAATGCGCTTGCCGCCGCTCCCACCTCAAAGAGTTATATGGCCAGAAAGGAAGTTGAACTGGCATGAGTTGTGGGCAGAAGAAAAAGGAAGGGCCGGAGACACCTGCCACCTGATTTTTACAGACTTATTTGGGTCAGAGAGACAGGGCTCTGCCCTTCAACCCCGAGGAGCCCCAGCTGCCGTGGCTGGGCCCTTGCTGGTCAGGTAGAATTGTTTTCTACAGTGTGCACACTTCCTGTAGAAAAGCAGCCTGCCACCCCCAACCTCTACAGGCATGAAAGTCATGCTAGAAATTCGGACAAATGAGTGCTAATACATTGCCACTTGGGTCCCCAAGGGCTGGGTGTAATGGTCTTTTAGACGTTATCAGGGTTTTGGCCCCCTGTTCCTGGTGGAATGTTTGGTTTGGGTTCATCATTCATTCAGTCATTTCTGGAAGTGTAGTTGAGAATATTTCCATTCCCAACCATAACAAAATAAAATGTCTCTGAGTTCTGTGCAGTTCAGTAATGATTTGCTGAGGGCTTGCTCTGTGGCCAGCTCACCGCTTGGTGCTGCGGGGCAGATGAGCAGAGACTTGGGCAGGTTCCATCTGGAGGCTTAACCATCCTGCGGAGAAAACACAAGAACCAGACCTGCAGCCCTTCCCCTGCAGTCCACCCTCTGCACACCAGTGTCTTCACCTGCCTCAAGCACTGTTCTGGTCACCATTCTCTCCCACTCAGAAACCTTCTATGGCTCCCAGTTCTATTCCAAATGAAGCCTGCACTCCATTAGCCTTGGTGATCTGACCCAGCCTCCATTTCAAGCTTACTTTCTGCTCTTCTGTTGTTGTGCGTGTCTCTTTGCAAACCAAACTTTGCCCTAGGCCCAGTCTCCTGCCCTTTCTCAGGCTGTGCCCCCCTCCCCCACCTACCATGCCATTTCTGGCCATTCATGCAAAGTGAGACGGCCTTGGTGGTACTCCCCCCATCCTCTTCATCACTTCATCCCACATCACTTCATCTTTCACCCTCTGTAGCTCTGTGGGCCTCCTGCCTTATTTATGTTCTTGACCCTTGACCTACCAAACTGGGAGATTCTCAAGGGGAAAAGCTGATTAAAAATTCAACTTTATGTTCCTTTCCTGGGCAACCTGCTAGTCTTGTCTCTGGCATCTGGTGGGTGTCCACTCAGCCTGCTGCTAGCTCTTCATCTGTGCCTGGCCTGGTGCCGGGTGCTCCCATAAGTGTCATCTCTCTGTATCCTCACAGGGACTCTGTGACACTCGTGACATCATCCTACTAAGGCTAGAGGAACTTTCACTTCATTCATAGACTCATTCAACAGACGTGTTTAATGAGCGCACCCACCGTGCCACAGGCTCTGTGGTGTTACAGGGACATGGGAGTGGGAAACCCGGGAAGCAGACTCTGAGACGGCCGAAGTTGGCATCTAGCAGAATGGCGAGGGAGCATTCTTGGGGTCCACACTTTGGGAGGGCAGGGGAGGGAGTGGGGAGAAGTCAAGCCATGTTGCAGGCAGCCTGCTAGACATCCTGGACAGCTCTATGAACAGGTCTAGAGATGGAGCAGCTCTTCAGAGCTGTCCCAGTTGAGAGGGGAGAGGCAGACCTCTATGCCCCCCTCTGCCCACATTTGTCTTCAGACAGTCAGTCCTTGGAAGGGATGTCACCTTGTCTACCGAGGCCGTCCCTGAAGGCTACTCTTGGCTGGGGGCAGTCTGTTGCTAGCCCTCCCAGCAGCTGGGATATCTGAGCATCTGCCATCAGAGAGAAAATCTCTTTGTGCTCATGGGGACTTCATTCAAGGGGGGAAAACAAATGATCAATGAATTAACATGTAAACAAGCAAGATCATTACACTTCCCTTAATAAGTTCAAAGAAGGACAGAAACAGGTGCTCATTTTATACACAGGGAAGCTGAGATGTCCAGAGGTTTAATGGCTTAAAGCCCCATCTCCAATCCTGGTCTCTGGCTCCAAAATTCAGCCCTCTCTACTGTATAACCAGGCCTGTGCTAATCACCTAGAACCTCAAAAGTCAAGCTAAAGAGCTGGTCTTGATCTTGTAGGGATTGAGGAGGCTCTGGAGGGAATAAAATACAAAATGACACTGGCAAAGGCATGCAGAACTGGGGACCAGAGTTAGCGACTTAGTTAAGGCACAGCTTTAGAAGTCTGGGTCCTGCAATGATGATGTGTTCTGGGACTGGTGGTCACAGATGCTTAGGATGATTTTGGCTGCGGGTAAAAGAAAACTGTAGCTTCAAGTGGCTTAACCAGCAAAACCACAGAAGTGGAAGTTGCCTGGGGTCAGGCTCTGGGTTCAGTTGAACCAGTTTCTCAGCAGCTCATGAAGGAGCCAGATTTCTTTTGCTCTGCTACCCAAGGTTACTTCCTCTTCTGGTCCTAAGGTGCCTGCTGGTCACAACTGGAGTCCTCAGTAGAAAAGCTAAAACCTTCACTCAACCATCTAAGTCCTTCTCTTCCATCCAGTTAAGTCACATGCTCAGCCCTGGACTAATAGTTCATACCAGAATAATCTACCGTCTCGAGTTGGGATGGGGTCAGCTTCCCTGGAAGCTGAGCGGGAGGAATCAATACAGCTGGAGGAATCAATAAAGAGCCAAATTCATGGCTCTCTTAGGAAGCAGAAAGAGTGCTGGGGATAGATATTGGGGAGAGAGTCAGCCTTACCTGCTACCTGACTCTCTGGAGAGAGTCAGCGGACAAGATTGAGCAGTTTGAGGGCAGGACATGATGACAGATTGGATTGAAGGGGAAAGACCAACAATTTTTTTTTTTTTTTTTTTCAGAAACAACTCCAAGGTTTCCCATTGCCATGCTTGGGATAGTATTATCTCATTGACCAAACTCAAGGGGATGGGGGAAATTTCAGATCTGATTTTGGATAATTTGAGTTTGATGTGACGAGGAGACATTCAAACTGTATTGTTTTGCAACAGCCGGAGCTATAGGTCTTTGAGCTGGGGCTCCAAGTACTGCAGGACAGAGCCCAGGAGAGGACTGCCGAAGTGGTGACACGGCTGCAGGTCACTGAGAAGTGGAAGCTAGAGTCAGAAGTGTGTGGGGAGCCGGCTGGGGCAGGGGCTGAGAAGGCAAGGCTGGTGGCAGTTTGAGAGGCAGGGCTTTCCTGGCAGAGCTGCTTATAGGAATTTATCGGACAAGGGTCTCTGCTCATGTGCACAGTGACAGGGTACAAGGATGTTCACCCCCTCATTGTCTGAAATATTAAGAGACTGGAGACAACCTAAATGTCCATTGCTATGGAGCTGTTTAATTAATTATGACACATCGGGTATATGGAACTTCAGGCAGCTGTTAAAAAAGGAGGATGCGGACCTCTGTGACTGCAAAGGAGGAATCTCAAACATATGGTTAGGTGGGAAAAAGCAAGATGAAAAGATGGGTATAGAATACTTCCATTTGTGTTAAAAAAAAGAATATATGCTATCCAAATGTGTGTTTGTGTATTCATAGACTGTTTCTGGAAGGTATCAAAAGAAACTTCTAATAGCAGTTGCCTCTGGGTGAGGTTCTGGGAGCTTGGAAGACTTATTTTTACTTTTTACCTTGCTGGCTGTTAGAGTTTCTTTAACCATGTGCATTTATTACCTACCAAAAAATGTTAGATCATAAAAATAAATACATAAGAAACTGGGTCTTGGGTGTCAGAGAGCTTAGTGAGACTTAGGACTGAGAGGAGGCCACTGGAGGGTGTCAGAGAGTCCAGAGTCCAGTCAGAGAGGCAAAAGTCAGGGAGAGGGGCCACAGGGGAAACTGAGGCACAGGCTGTCCACTTCCTTGTGAGAATCCGGAATAGAATGAGGTGGGCGTAGCTGGTTGGGTTCATTGAGCATCACTGCAGATGCATGGGATGCAACTGAAGGTCCCCCTGGGAGCTCTGCACAGGAGGTTCTGCTCAGGCTCTGCCGTGGTTTGGGGTTGGGTCCCCTATCTTTAGCCACCAGAGCTGCAGGGAGGTCTAAGCAGGTCTCTGGACTGCCCAGTGCTTTGGCTATCTTTTAAGAGACCTTCAGATGGGTGTTTTCTGGCAATTGAAGTACCAGAAGCTGAGAGAAAGGCTATGAGGTAGGAAAAGGAGCCTAGGAAGGTATCATGTCTGGTCCTGAGCCTTCATCTGCTACTGCTGAGTCCGGGGGTTCCTGACCTCTGTGGGGGAGGGAGGAAGGCTGGTCTCTGCCCATCAGCCGCTGGTGATGCTTGAGCTGAGGGAGCTGAAAGGGGGAGCAGGATGACTTGACTCTCAGGGAGCGGAGATCAGGGCTCCTGTTTTCTTTTTCTTTCCTTCTTTCCTTCCTTCTTTCCTTCTTTTCTTTCTTTCTTTTTTTCTTTCTTTCTTTCTTTCTTTCTTTCTTTCTTTCTTTCTTTCTTTCTTTCTTTCCTTTCTTTCTTTCTTAATTCAAGTATAATTAACGTACAGTGTTATATTAGTTTCAGGTGTACAAAATAATGATTCAACAATTCTGTACATTAGTGTTCATCACGATAAGTGTATTCTTGATTCCCTTCACCTATTTCACCCATCCCCACTGGCCCCCCGCCCCCGGCAACCACCAGTTTGTTCTCTGTATTTAAGAGCCTGTTTTTTGGGGGTTGTCTCTTTTTTTTTCTTTGTTTTCTTGTTTTGTTTCTTAAATTCCACATATGAGTGAAATCATGTGGTATTTGTCTTGCTCTGACTGATATTTCATTTAGCATTATATCCTCTAGGCCCATCCATGTTGTTGCAAATGGCAAGATTTCATTCTTCTTGACGGCTGAGTAATATTCCATTTTATGTATACACAACATCTTCATCCATTCATCTATCAGTGGGCACATGGGCTGCTTCCATATCTTGGCTATTGTAAATAATGTTGCAATAAACATAGGGGTGCTTATATCTTTTAGAATTAGTGGTTTCATTTTCTTTGGGTAAATACTCAGTAGTGGAATTACTGAATCATGTGGTAATTTTATTTTTAATTTCTTAAGGAACCTCCATACTGCTTTCCATAGTGGCTGCACCAGTTGGCATTCCCACCAACAGTGCACAAAGGTCCCATTTCCTCCACATCCTTGCCAAGACACGTTATCTCTTGTGTTCTTGATTTTCAAGGCTCCCATTTTCAACATGGAAATCTTCACATGATAGTCCAGACAAACAGGAAGAGTATTAACCAAAATAATAATAATAATAGTAATAATAATAAGAAACCTTGAGTAACAGAGAATCCTAGACTCTTCAGGCTGGGTGGGACCTGGAGATAATTTGTTCATTGTTTTCTGAATTGTCTCTCTCAATATACTAAATGTGTAAGTCACCTCAAGATCATCTAAACTGTATACTACAGCTCTCCTTAAAAAGCCCATGTACATGAGAGTATGAAAGCCTCTGAAAAGTCCTGTTGTAAGAAAACCTGTCTCCCTTGGTCCAACTAGCTTTTCCCAAACGCATTTGCTTACAGAAGCCTCTGCCCCCTTTTTTTAGTGTAGCACTCAGTAGTGACCCCCAGACCAAGCTTGGGAGGTGATGCTTTAGTTTAAGCTTCTTCTTTTGTAGATGTGGTAAGTAAGGCTCCAAGGCCACATGGCCAGTCAGTGATGCAGAGGAGGCAACAACGTTGATCTCCTGCCTTGTGTTCTGTAGGCTGTTAACCTCTATAGTTCATGATGAATTGAGATGCTAGATCATTATTTCTCAAACTGTTCTATGGAACCCCGCTCTCATGAGGTGCTAGTGAATATTGAGCTAGGGACACATCAGCTTAGGATCCACCCACAGAATTAAAGAAAGATGAACAGATTGATTGGTTGTGGGCTTCTCAGAATCATTAACATGGTGATGTCTCTGCAAATCACCAAGGCAGGGAGGTATAAGTTTCCCCAACTTATTTGGCCAGGGAATTCCTTTTGCAAGGGACCTCTCCCTGTGGATTTGTTTCATGTCTAGAGTTGAGTTGAGTAATTCAAGTCTAGATCAATAAGGTTTATATTGGTTTCTGTACCTATTCCCACCCCATCCCAAGAATTCCTGCCCTTTCTTTGTTGAAAAGGAAATTGGTCAACGCAACCAGTGACCTTCTCCCCCTCTGACATTTGTTCTTCCATATTGCAGAGCAAGGAGATTGGCCTGCAGATGCATGAGGAGCTCCTGAAGGTCACCAATGAGCTCTACACAGTAAGTCCTACTCAGGCTCTGCTGCTGGGCTTGGGATTGGGTCCCGTTTCTTCAGTACCAGGAGCCAAAGGGAGTCTAACCAGAGACCTGGGATGACCCCGGGCATTTTTGCTGTGTCTAGTGCCCGAGTGACAGGGGGTTGTCATGGTGGGATGTAATGGTTTACAACCCCAGCTTCTGATTCTATATGCCTGGGGTGGGGCCGTGGGCATGTTTAGTTTGTATACGTTCACAAGAGATCTGCATGACCTGCCAGCTGTGGGAATGTTTTACCTACCAAAGCAGAAGACACAAGGTCAAGGTGGGGACAGCATGGACACAAAACTTCCCGAGGCAGGGATGTGGGTTTGGGGTCAGGTGCAGTGGGCTGAAGTTGAGGTTTGCTCCCTATTGGTGATGGAAACTTAGGCAGATATGTAGCTCATCTGAGTTTCAGCATTCTCATCTGCAAAATGGAGCACTGTTCTGAGGAATCACATGAGGTGAAGGAGGTGAGCATGCCTTGTCATCTCCAAGGAATGATTTCAGAACATTACAGCTTGGCCCAGAACTGACCTTGCTACCTACATGGAGGCAAGATCTCACTGGACTTGGGATAGGTATTAGAATCCAAGAGGGTCAGGGAATGGGGAATGCAGGCACACCAAGTTATGATGCAGGAGTTTACTGATTGTGCCCTGAGGGCCGTTGGGCTTCTTTATGGAGGAATGTGGTGAACCTCAGGGACAACCTAGGGGAGTGGGGCCAGGTAGCCCCTGCAGGGGGAGCTCCAGAGCCTTCACCCTCAAAGACAGTCAGGGTAGAATAAAGCTGTTGTATTTTAAGTATGTTAGGGTTCCTTTTAAAGTTTCTCATTAAAAGTGGGGATTCTGCTGCTAAAATTATATTTGAGGAAGGGAAAGAACAATAGGTTGCTAGAAGACCCCTCTCTTTGGTGTTATGATCTTTTTGTAGTCACGTCCTGTGTGGCCAGCAGGTAGTGGACTTCTCAGAGGCTGAGAGCTATGGCCCAAGAGCCTGGACCTTAGGTTGGAATTCCTGCCTCAGATTCTAACCAGTGATGGTACTTCTCTGGGCCTCAGTCTCCCACTCAGTAAAATGGGGGCGAGAGCTCCTAGAGGTTAACCTATTGAGAGCTGAAACTCACATTTCAGTTATTTCAAGTTAAGTAGCACAACCTGAGCCCCGGACAGTTTTTAGCTGGGTCATTGCTTAGGGGAAAGGAAGAATTGCTACTTCTCAAGCGACTGAGTCAGCTGCACTGTGGGGGGAGAATCGTCTCCAGACCCTAAAGCCAGAGACCTGGGTTCAAATTCAGTTGTTAAACAGAAATCATAACACCTACGTCTTGCAGACCCCATGGGAGTTGAGGGATACCAGATACGTAAAGCATGCATAGAACAAAGAACAAGAAGGCATGGTGTATCAGAAGTTCTTGTACTACCATCATCATGATTTCTGCCTCCCTGGCAAGTGTGAAACCGGCTGTTGTGCCTCCCCGGTGGGGGAAGGTGGTGATAAATGTGCAAAGCTGGTCACCAGATGCGCCTTCCTTACTCAGAATTCTGCAGAGGACTTGGCTAGACCAGCGTTCCCCAGTCTAGGTTCTTTTTATGGTCCTCAGGCACCTCCTTGAATGGATCACTTTCCTCTGTGGCATTTCAACACCTGGGTCCTGGTGCCAGGGACTCCCTCCCCAAGCCACTCCCACCCAGGTCTCTAACCTTTCCTCTGGGCTCCAGCTGGGCTCCTCTCCTCCAGGCCCTCTGCATACCCCTGAGTACCACTCTGCTCTGCTTCTTTACCCCAGCCCCTCCCCCTGCTTACAATTGCCCTCTTTTCTTCTCTGCTTGTGTGTGTCATACTCATTTCTCAAACCCAGACCAAACTTCACCTTTGGAAAGCTATTACCTCCAGGCTTTGAATTCTTACAGCAGTTTAAAAAAACCTGTCATGTTATCCTCGTGTCCCCAGTTGGCATGTAATCTCCTGAGAGCCAGATCTTGGTCAGTAACACTGTACTTAATGCCCAGGGACTCAGTTTGAACCCAGTGTGTGGCCTCTGGCAGGTCACTTCACCTCTCAGTCTCACCTGTGATCAACAGACCTGGCAGGTTGTAAACCGGATGAAGCAGGCGGGGATTGGGAAGCTGGTGCTGGGGCCCAGCACGGTGCCCTGAATCCAGCAGGCGTTCCATGCACACTGGCCTCTGCTGGCCACGGGGCAGGGCACCTGGACAGAACTGCTGCTGGTGGCAGAGGCTTAGACCAGGCTCATGGCAGCCTGGGGATGGCCTCAGAGCTGGTGCTGGAGGAAGGGCCACACCTCCCCAGCTCTGTCCTATAGCCAATCGTGGAGGACTGGGGCCTCAGAGGGCCAGCAGCATGCCCCCCCCCCAATCATTTATTGACTGCACACAGAGTCTTCAGTGGTTGCCCAGAAGTCATTTAAATTCGAGCATTTGGGGCCACCTGCCGCAGACCCAGTGCTGCAAGAGGCACAGCAGCGGGCTGGGCTGTGAACATTTCGAGAGTTGTCTTTGAAGTATCTTGTACATCCCCAGTGTTTCCAGGGCGCTTGCTGAAGCAGAGGAGACGGATGTATGAATAAATGAAGGAAAGTGGTTTTGCTCACGAGTTTCGAGTCTGGGTGGGGAGACAAGAGTAGAGTACGTGAACTGGTGATAGAGCAGTCCAAGCCAGAGCGGAGTGCGTGCTGGATACATGGACTCCGAGGGGGGCACCAAGCCCGTGAACCCTGTGAGGGCTGCCCTGTGTTCTCCGCTGTGTGCCCAGAGCAGTGCTGGCACATAGTAGGCCCACACCTATTCACCGAGTGCAGAAACGGGAGGGAGAGTGTGTGCATGCAAGAGAGATCGAGGCTTCAGAAAAGTGCTGGCTCCAGGTGGGCTGCCGTGATCAAGGGTGAGTTTTGAACTTGGTGGCTTTGGAGGGGTAGGAATGAAAGAAGCAGAGGGGAAGAGAGGTGGGAAAAGGGAATTCTTAGCAGGGGCGGCAGGGCAGGATGCCAGCAGAACGAACCGATTACAGACCGATCTGGGTTTGAAGTCTCACTGCATCACCTACCAGCTTGGCCAAGCCAGTTGACATCTTTGGAACTCGTTTTCTTTATTGCCAAAACAAGGGTAGTAACAACTGTGGCCATTTTGTGAGTGCTCTCACACTGTAATAGGTACTTCATATGTATTATTTACTTAACGTATTTTACCGGTAAACTGAGGCACAAAGAAGGACCTTGCTTGAAGGCCTTTGTAGCAGTTTTCAGTGGCTGCACAACAAACTATGTCAAAACTCAGTGACTTAAAACAACAACCATTTTACTGGCTCATGATTTCGTAGGTCGGCAGTTCGGGCTGAGTTCAGGTAGGGCCACTGACATGACTGCAGACTTCTGGCCAATTAGAAAAAGAGTCCCAAGTGGGAAATACCCAGTGTGCCAGCACTTTTCAAGCCTCTACTTGTGTCCTACTTGCACATGGGCTATTGGCCAAAAGTCACACAGCCAAGTCCATGGCAGAGGCACGGAGAATAAACATCACCTCTTGATGGGAGTTACATGCCAAATCACAATGCAGAGGGGCATGCTTGCAGCCAGGGGGGGCAGCCACCCAGCTGCTAAGGACACCGTGGACCCCAAATCCCATGCTTCGTTATTAGGGATTTCTTTCAAGCACTTTCTAGTTACCAGGCCTGGTTACACAACTTCCCCTCCTCTCCCAGCCCTGGAGTCACGACCATTGGTGACTGGGGAACAAATGATGTTGAGAAAAGATTATCCAGTAAGCCTCACTTTTGTTCTTGTGATGTTTTCTAGAGGAGGGGACGTGGTCAGGGGGTACTACTGAGCACAGGATGATGGAGATAAATGCTAAGGGCCATCTGTCACCCACTTTAGGGAAAAGACTTGTCCCATCTGAGACCAGGGTGCAGAGGAGACTGCAGGGCTGGCCATTTGTTCGTTCATTCGTGCGTTCGTTCATTTGTTCATTCATTCACTCAAGAAGCCTTCCGTCTGACTTCATCACCTTGAGGTGCCCTCCTTTCTAAAACATGCCAGCATGTGTGCAAACACATGTGCACGTGTGAGCATGCGTGTACACCCCCCACACACACACACACGCCCCACCTCACCTGTTTTTCTCTGAACTCCCATCAGTCAGCCTGGCACAGTAGAGCCCTCGATCACATATGTCGGCCCGGGAGGGAAAAAGGGCAGAAGTTGAGAGTGTGGGCCAATGTGCTAATCCTTCCAGAAGAGGCAAAAACAAAACAAACAGACAACGAAAAACCCCACTGTGTTTTCATCCTTTAGCTAAAAATATGTTCAGGTTTTCAGGATAGTCCTAGATCATGAAATATATCTGTCGTGTTTTGAAGCGACAAATGCTGCAGCATCCCCCGGGTGGCCCTTTCTTTGTGCTCAGTTGTTGTGCTCCAGGCTTTCCCAGGCAGGCACGCCTGCCTGCCTTCCAGGCCCCTAGCTGCGGGAGGGGCCCCTGAGACTTGGCTTGGGGTGACGTGGAGGGGGCCCGAGGAGGGTCCACACCCAGCCACAGCTGGTGACAGGTAGAGACTGATTGGAGTAATGAATGGACTGTACTTTCCACTTGCTCAGGCTTTGATTTGATTTTGTGCTGGGCTCAGGGGTATGAAATCACCTCTGGGCCCCCAGGCAAATTTTTGTGAAGGCATCTCCTTTCTGATGTCCACCCTCAGGGATGCAGGTGGTGGAGAGAGCCTGAGACTAGGAGTCCAGCCTCCCGGGTTCTGTCTCCAGCTCCATGGTGGGCTCACCGCGAGTCTTCCTGGAATGACACCTCCATGTCTGTTGCCATTCATGGTTCCATCATGTCATTGGGCCTTCTCTCCTTTCTTTAATATTTTTCTTTAAATTGACTCACTTAAAAAAAAAATCTCCCTGTCCTAATGAATTAGTGGGAAAGTAGCCTTGTGCATTGGGAAGATCACAGGTTTTAGAGTCAGCCGGGCCTGGGTTCAAGGCCCTGTCCATTGTCACACCGTCTGACTATGGGGATGTTACCAACATATCTCTGGATTGTTCTGAGAAGAGTGAGTGGCAGAGAGCATAGCATGATGCCTGGCAAACACCAGGGCTAAATCGTTGTGTATTTTGTGAAAGAATGGAGCATAAATGTTTTTCCTATGCACTTGGGCATCTTTCCTCTCTCCTCCATCCTTCATTGCCACTGGGCCAGTCAGAGCCCAGAGATTGTTTTGCCTGAAAAAGGGCAATCACTCGCTGACCTTTCTCCCATCCCCGAGGCTTGCTCTCTATTATGCATACTCCATACTCCAGCCGGAGGCACTTTCCTTTTCAAAAAATTTAGAAACGGATAATACATGCACTTGGTAAAAAGCAGTGATTAAACAGTATAGAGTTACACAGAAGTAGGTCTCCTGTTGCCCGAGTGCCCCTTACTCCATACAACCTCGGTTCCTGGTTTCTAGTTCAGCAGTACCTTCTCGCAGAGATGTCTGCTTCATCAGCAGGCATACACGTATGCATGTATCCTGCTCACCCCTGTTTTTATGCAGGTGGTAACAACGGGACCTACAGTTCTGCATCTTGCTTTTGTAGTTATATTTTGGAGATTGGTTCATATCCCTAATAATTAGAGGCTCCCCTTTTATATGGTGCTTATCATGTGCTGGGCACTGGGCTAAATGCTTTACATATCTTAATTCATTTCATCCTCACCATGACCCGTTGAGGTGGCTGATAGTATTACCACCCCATTTTATTTTATTTTAAAGATTTTATTTATTTATTTGACAGAGAGATAGACAGAAGAGCACAAGCAGAGGGAATGGCAGAGGGAGAGGGAGAAGCAAGCTCTGCACTGAGCAGGGAGCCTGATGCAGGACTTGATCCCAGGACCCTGGGATCATGACCTGAGCCGAAGGCAGATGCTTAACCATCTGAGCCACCCAGGCGCCCACCAACCCCATTTTAGAGATGAGGGACTGGAGGCACTGAGAGGTCAGGTAGCCAGCCCAAGGTCACCTGGCTGGGGAGTGGCAGAGCCAGCTCCTAGTCTACTCCCCGAAGTTACTTATAGAAATATTCAACTATTTCCATAAATATATATAAGTCCTACATACCTTTGTTTTGGAAGGATATGATCTTTCACATTAGTGGACGACAAACAGCTTGGCATGAACAGAAGAGTTCCGGAAGTTAAATGAAGGTACGACAGTGTTCATTCTCGCTGGTGCCTGCACAGTGGAGGCAGTAGACATGTGAGCACTAAGCCAAGTTTTTCCTTCTGATAGGATTGAAGAGAACTGGAAGCGTTAATAACACATCTGTAACACCTAAAATCATCTTGCTGATACAGGTAGTTTCCATCTCATACTTTGAGAAACACTGAGCCAGTGCAAGTTAGCTGGGCTCCGGTCCTTGATTTGGCCCATCTGTGGCACAAAGGCAGGAGACTAGAGGAACTCTGAGGCTCCTCTCCAGCTTTTATCTTCATGTCATGTTCCCCTCCGAGGGAGACGAGGGCATGTCTCCAACTCAGGGTGAGGCAACGCGGGCTCTGCCGAACCATCACAGCCAGCTGGCCAGGGTGTGGCCCAGGTTCATCTAGGGATGGAAGTGGTCCTAAGAACAGGGGGACGAGGTTTCCCTCCAGACAACCTCCTGACCTCTCCCAGCTCTCCCTCCAAGACATTCGTTCACTCGCTCAGCATGCATTTACTGATCCTCCACTGTGTCCAGAGGATGGGACGTGGCTACACCATGTGACAAGTGTCCTTATGGGGACATGGACACAGTGGGAGGAGGCGTGGGGAGATGAAGTCCACCTGTGCATCAAGAAGGCCACAGAGAAGAGGTGGCATATGATTTGGATCTGAAGGACACTGGATTCCCCTGGGCTGGGGGAGCAGCACTGAAGGCAGCAGTGAAGCAGGAAGCTGGGAGCTCAGGGAGTCAGTGCTGTCTGTGGTGAGCTGGGCACTAACATGGGCCAGCTGGGCACAGGACTGAGGAGGGCAATGGGGAGGCAAGCAGGGACTCCTTCAGTAGCGAGGGATAGGAATCCATGCAAGCTGGCGGGAGTGAAAAATCAGTGTATTGAATCTCAGAGGTTCACACACTTGTTTGGCTGTAGGGGGTGTATTCTGTGAGGCGCACACACCGTTTTCCACGGAGTAGTATTGCCAGCACCTGGTATGGTACCTGGCATATCACAAACTGCTCAGTAGATACCTAATGATCCAGGTGTAGCTGTTCTCCCCACACCTTCAATAGGCTCACCAGATCAAAGGCAGGAGACCACACCTCGTCCATTTTATACTATTCCCTCCCTCACTTTCCCTCCTTCCTTTCTGTCTCCCTGTCCTCCTTTCCTCTTTTCTTCCATCGGTCCGACCGTCCATCCGTCCATCCATCCGTTTGCTTTCCTCTGTGATGTCTTCATGATCAGGCAGGCTTCTCCCACGGGGTGACAAAGATGATCCCTCACTGCAAGCTCACTTTTTATCAGCTCAGTGCTTCCTGGTGGAAAATTAATATACCTTTCCCAGCATTTCCAGCAAAGCCCCGGGCTGTCTCTGATTGGCCTGGCTGGGATCATGGGCTCCAATCACTGTGGTCAGGCTAACATCATGTTTACTGATTGGCCAGGCCTGCGTCTCATGCCCACCCCTGGGATTGGAGGGAGGTGTCAGTTTCCCATGAGCCACCAGGACTAGAACGCTGGAGGGGAATTTTGGGGATTTCCTCAAAGAAAATCAGGAAGGTGTTCCAGAAGGAAGAGGACTGGATGATCCTAGGCAGAGAAAAACAACAGGTGTCCACTGAGGGGGAGTATCTGGGGGAGAATATGGAGGTGACTCCATCGGCTAGTACGCAAGCAAACACCTGATACACCTGTAAGCTGTTCCTCAAACCTGTTTGACTCTTGCTCTTTCTGGGCTTAGTGCTCACACTGCTCCCTTTTTCTGGAATATTCTACCCCCACTCCTGCCCTGTTCACCCAGGTAACAGCTACTCTTCCTTCAAGGTTCAGTTTTGTTTTGTTTTTTAAGGATTTTATTTATTAGAGAGCAAGCGTGTGCAAGCGGGGGGAGGGGCAGAGGGAGAAGGAGAAGCAGACTCCCTGCTGAGCACGGAGCCCCACGTGGGGAGTGGGGGCTCCATCCCAGGACCCCGGGATCATGACCTGAGCCAAGGCAGACACTCAGCTAACTCAGCTACCCTTTCAAAGTTCACTTTGGATGACACTTCCTCCAGAAAGCCATCCTTTAGCACCCTCTATTTCCCTTATCATAGCACTTATTATATGTGATAATAGCTTGTAAACTTGTTCATGTCCCCTCTAGAGAGTGTATTCTGTGATGGTGGAGACCCTGTCTTTCACATTATAGTATTTACTAGTATAGTACCTAGCACATAATGAGCTGTTCAGTAAATATTGAGCAAATATTTGAACAAATATTTGAATAATATTTGAACAAATATTGAACAAATGAATATTGATCAAAGGTGTAGCTGTCTCCCTACTTCCAAATGTATTCACCAGAGTCAAAGGCAGTAGAACTGTATCGTCCCTACTTTATTCTCCCTCCTCTCTTTCCTCTGTTATTTCCTTCCTTCCATCCATCCATCCATCCATCCATCCATCCATTTACCCACCCACCCATCTGTCCATTCAACCATCTTCCTATCTATCTATCCTTCCATCCATCCGTCCTTCCACCTACACATCCAGCCAGCTGTCATTCATTCATTCATGCAAATATATACTGATACTTGCTGGGTACCACTCTCTGCTTTAGTACAGGGAATATGTTCATGAACAAGGTCCTGGCCCTCTGGACTTTGCAGTCTAGTTGCAGTGAGATAGTGTGTAGACGTGCAAAACGAGTAAATAAGATAACAATTATAAATTCTAGAGAGAATGTAGGCCACGCAGAGTATGGGTGGTCATACTGAAATTTGGGACTCGCTTTTCCTTCAAGGATGTCTTTGGCATGCACTGGCCCAGGATTTCACCCATACACAGCTCTTGGATGGCTCAGAGATGGCCCTGCCTCTGGGGTAGAGAAGTGCGCGTGAACTTCACTGTTGAGAACCTGTTGTCAAACAGCGAATTCTTATCTTGCTCCAGCATGTCCCTTTTTTGATGCTGTCAACTTCTATATTTCCTTTGGCTTCTTTTGCATTTAAACGAGGGTCTGAAGGACTATGCATATATTACTTTCTTGTTTTTGTGATCTGAGGATTTGGGAAGATGCAGAAAGCAAAGTGTATGCAGCAGAAGGCAGCGTGATTACTACAAACAGCAGTGTCCACAGCTCAGAAGTCCTAGCTATCTGGCTTGCTGTGTGACTTTGTACAATTCACTTGTGACTTCTGAGCCTCAGTTTCTTTCAATGATGGGTTAATACACCAAGATTTCTGCAGAGCCTTTTGAGAACGTATGAAACTGATCTGTGTCGAAGAACAGTGGTCTCAATTTATATGTCCCTACAGGATCCTTCTCAGCCTGTGCTAGACTTGTTCCAAGGGGTTTCCCTGATAGGGTCTGGAGGGTTGGAACGTGAACATCCCATTAAGCCAGGCGGGTGCCTCTGAGGGGCTCTTCAGAGGGGCCAAGGTGAAGGCTGGGTCTCAGTGCCTTGGCCTCAGCTGAACTCTTGCATCCACCTCTGCTGCCTTTCCAGCCCTGACATTGCTGTCAGCCAGTCACTTTATAGTCACAACTTATGGAGCACCTTCCTATCCACCCTCATTCTGGTCTCCACCAGGTGGCACAGAGAGGATGAGCTGCTGCCAGTCACCCAGCAAGTTTAGAGGGGAGGGTTGGGTCTCAAAACCAGGTCTCCTGAGTCCCTGTGGGGTAGAGGATCCCTTCATCCCTATTTTGTGGTTTCTGAATCTGTAAAGCAGGGGTCATGTGGTGTCTACCTCCTAGGGTTTTTGTGAGAGATAAAAGAATTAATATATGTATAGTGCTTAGAACAAGGCTGGGCATGTAGTAAGTGGTCAGTAAATGTTAGCTGCTATCACCATTATTGGTATCATATTGCCTCCCAGGGTTGGGGTGAAGATTAATTGAAATGCTCCTTGGGGATAAAAAAAAAAAAGAGGTTTGCAGACTGTGAAGTAATTGATAAGTTTAAATATTATTTAACGCATCCTGGACTGGCAATATTGAGCAGACTCTTCCAAGCTATTGAGCTAAGGACCTTTCATGCTAAAGCCCGTGTTTCAGGTAATTAAATAAAGGAAACATCTAGAGGATTCTAGATATAGTTAGACTCATTTCTGAGAGGTCCCCAGGTAAACTCTTTGTGGCAGCTGTCTGACATAAATCACCCTGGGCAATCAGGTTCATTGTTATTCTTAGGATCAGGAATTACCAATTGGATCACTGAGAGTTTGGCCCCAGGGTCCTCTGGCTATGTTCTCCAAGCATGGGACTTTCGTAACTCAGTTCAGAGAGTGTACTGGGAAGCTTGGTTTGTTGTAGAGCAGAAGAGTACTCTGTGGTTCGAGTGGAAAACTAGGCAAAGGGAAATGTGGGAGGCTGAGAACACCCAGCTGGGATGCTGACCTTGAGTGAATAGATGGATGGATGCATGGATGATTGGACAGGAAGATCTAATTACAAATAGAAATGCTCTCTCTTCCTCTGAACTGCTCAACACAGATGATAGATTAGTGGTGAGATAAGCAGACTTCAGCAGCTGAAACAGAAAAAGTGGCTTTAGCAGGAATCATTGAACCCAGAAAGGGGTGAGTCCAGAAATGAACACCACCAGCAGCATGGTAGAGAAGCAAAGAAACCAGTGGTGAATGTGGAGGAAAAGAGAAAAGCTTTGAGAACGGAAAGGCAGGGGCCTGAGAGACAGACTTCAGCAGGCAGTCCCAAGTCTTAGCCTCCTGACATTGAGGGAGCCCTGGCCAATAAAGATGGTGGAAAAATTGGCAATTGCTTTGGTTACCTATGAGCCTGCAGTCATTCCTTTTGGCCACTAGATGTCGAGAACACATCAGTCTGGCACACTTTGGTCCCCTGAGTTTGGAAATAAGCTTAGTGGAACTGGCATAAGGAGTGGATGAAATCTTGGAGAATGGTATCTCTAGAGGCTTTAGGGCAACTCAAAAACTCAACCATGGGTGGGATACAGGAGAGGTCTTCTGCCAAGACCAATGAAGAAAAGTTGATTGCATCTTTTATTCATTTATTGTTTTGAAATTTGGGAAGGTTTTCAAGATGAAAGAGGAAGGAGAAAGATGGTATAGAATAAAATTTTGCATATTAGCTAATGTTCTTTAGAGTTTGTAAGCATTTTCCTGAAGTCAAGTGAGTAAATTCAAGGTTCTCAAACCCTCAGCCCAAATCAGGGGTGATGATGATGGTGGTGGTGGTTTTAGCAGCTGATGTCTACGTGGCTCTTACTGTTCTTAGCACTTTACCTAAATGAAATCATTTAGTCTTCATAACAAATCTATGAGGTAGGTGCTGTGGTTATTCCCATTTTACAGATGAGGAAGTGGAGGTCAGAAAAGTTCCGTGACTTGCCCGAGGTCACACAGCTGGTAAGTGGCATCATCAGGATTCAGCCCAGACATTTGTACCAGAGTTCATACTCTACAATACCTACCATGTTCTACAACAGATGCTCCCCCCATTAACTCCTGGCCTACTTTCTTGCAACAGATCACTGCTGTGATTTAATGGTAAGAGTTACAGAATAATTCTTGATTATAATAAAGTCACTTCGCAGGACTTCATACGAGAATGAATAAGGTTATAATGCTGGTCAGGAATCCATTCCAAGTTCCCTGATTTAAATGGCCCCGCTAGGGAGGAGCATATCCCAGCCCCACATAGAAGCTTCTGTTCTATTAGCTGCTGTAATTATCCAAACAAGAGAAGAGAACAAACAAGGCTCAGGAGCCATGGAATCCGGAAGTTTCTTGTGTTTCTTAGCACAGAAGGATGATCATAAAGTTGATATTGCACAGGAAAGGTGTACTCCCGGTTGGGGACTGGGAGATAGAGTCCTATTGGTATGGGGCTGCCTGGCTTGCTCTAAGGCTGCCCAAACTGTTCATACCTGCTGAGAAAATGGTATTGAATTACGGAAACAGTATGATATGGTAGAAGGAGTGGTGGATTAAAAGTCAGAGACCAGATTTCTAATTTGGTTAAACGTACTCTTCCTATACGACCCTCCATTCCACTCCTAGGTATTTACCTGAGAGAAATGAAAACGTATGTCCACACAAAGAATTATACATGAACACTTTTAGCAGCTTTATTCATAACAGACCAAAACTGTGAACAACCCAAGTAACTATTAACATATGAGTAAATACACAAATAGTGATATAGATATACAATGCAATACTATTCAGCAATAAAAAACTGATACAACATGGGAGAAAAATTATGCTGAACGAAAGAGGGCAGTCCCCAAAGAATTTATATGCTTTGGTTCCGTGTATATGAAGTTCTAGAACACACAAAACTCAACTACAGCAACAGAAAGCAAATCGGTGATTGTCTGGGGCTGGGGGTGGGGGTAGGGATCTTTGTGGTGTAGTGGAAGTGTTCTGTAGCTTGATTGTGGTGTTGGCCCCACGGATGCAAAGTTTGGAGATTACACTGATGATATTGTACAATTGTGGATAAGCCACTTTGTCCTTCTGGGCCTGAGTTTCCCTATTTGTAAAATTTGGTGGTTGGATTAGATAACGTCTAGGATTTCTTCTGTCTCAAAGACTCCCTTGTTATAACAATATCTGACTTTTACTATGGGAGTAGAAGAGCAAAGTGTGGTTTGCTTTGTGGGAATTCGTTGTATAGACAAGGATGAGTTTATTTCAGAAACCATAGAATAGCAATTAGTATATCCAGTAATACTCCTTTTGGGGACAGAGCCATTTGCAGGCCAATAAGGAAACAGCTGAGAAAACAATTTTCATGTTCCCATGGAAGTTCCATGAGTACCTGAGGAGGGGCCTTCCCAGGGACCCTGGGCGGGGAGGAGGAAAGAGACAAGAGTCATGGCTGGCAGGGCCAAAGAGGGGAGCTGAGGGAGGGCCAAGTATGTCCTATCACCTCTGAGACCCCCAAATGCACGGGGGCTTTTAAATGTCCTCGTCCATTCCTGGCATTCAGTAAGGACTTCATGATGTTGCTGAGGATGATAATGGCATGAAGCTGCTACTGATGATCATCATCATTTCCAGTCCGCAGAGCTTGTGTGCAAGTAAAGCACCATGGGGAGCTCAGAGTGTGTGGTGGGAAGAGGGCGGGGTGCAGCTTACTGGCACGCAGAACCTGAAGGGGGCTGGGAGCACCGGGACCGCATGCCGGGCTGTGCAGGCTGCTGATTTCCTGCCCATGTGTGTCCCCAGGTCATGAAAACCTACCACATGTACCACGCAGAGAGCATCAGCGCAGAAAGCAAGCTGAAGGAGGCTGAGAAGCAGGAGGAGAAGCAGTTCAACAAGTCGGGAGACCTCAGCATGAACCTGCTGCGGCATGAGGACCGGCCCCAGCGCCGCAGCTCTGTGAAGAAGATTGAGAAGATGAAGGAGAAGGTGAGTGAGGGCCTAGGAGAAATTGGCAGGGCAGGGAGGGGGGCATACTCCCTGCTGACAGCCTGGGCTTCCCCCCTCTGCACGCTGAGGGGTGGGAGATAGAAGCATGGTACCAGCAGGCATGCTTTTGGAGGTCATTGTCATGGAGGAGGCAGGGCTGGCCATGCATCGCTAGCACTTGTTAGGCCTGGCCTCGTGCCGGGATCAACAGGCAGGGAAAGCGCTCAGCTGACAAGAGAGCTGAACTGTGACAAGACTCACACGCAGCAAGCACATTCTCGGATGGGCAGGAATCACCAGGCATCTTTGGGGGCCGGGGCTTGCTCAGGAGGCCATCTTGTGGCTGGAGGGCTGGTTGGGGCTGAGCATGTCCCAATAAGAGGAAACAGCACTGGGCTACCAACCAGCACCTGGGAACCCAATAAAGAACCCATTCCAGAATGCTGCTCGCAAGCCAAAGATGGGAGATTTAGAATCACCGTGTCTTGGTGCTGGACAAGTGCTTTAGTAGGGCACAGTGAAATGAGTGCTAGTTTTGGAGTCACGCAGTCTGGGTTTTGAAAGTGCCCCATTTACAGTACTTCTCTGAGCCTCGGTTTTAAAATCTGACCGTGATGGCAAATGACACTTCTCTCTCAGGTCAACTCTGATCGATTGGTAGTAGCTTCCCAGAGCTCTGTGTTGAAGATTGTGAAGCTCCCTCCAGGCATTAGTTAAAAACAGTGCTGTGATCAATTAATGATGTCTGTGATGGCCAGGGAATTTAGAGGGGCAGCACACATGCTGTTGTTACCCTAGCCTAGGTTACTTCTAAAGTTTCTTTGTAAAAGCTATGACTTTCTTGTTGAGTTCTCTGCATTTATTCATTCCATGCAATCAGTAAACATTTCCTGAGCTCTTTCTATGTGCCCAACATTGCACCAGATATTTATTTGGGCTTCTCTGTGTCTCATTCTATGATTACATGATCCTGTAGCTCTTAAAAATGATAGGAGATTGAGTAGAAACAAAATTCACCAGGGCCTGGGTGAGCTGGAAAAGTAGCCATAGGCAAATAAAATAAGGTCCCAGGGTAATTTCCAAAGGCAAAGAAAAATAAGCTCCCCAATAATTAGGCAGAGACCCAATTAAAAATGGGTAAAGGATTTGAATAGACATTTCTCTGAAGAACTTACAAGAGTGGCCAAGGAGCACATGAAAACATGCTCAGCATCATTAGTCATTAAGGAAATACAAATCCAAACCCCAGTGAGATACCTCTTCATACCAACTAGGCTGGCTAAAATAAAAAAAGGTGACAATCACAAGTGTTAGTGCGGTTGCGGAGGAATTGGCACCCTTATACTTTGCTGGAGGGAACATAAAATGGTTTAGCCACTTTGGAAAACAATTTGTCAGTTCCTCAAAATGTTAAACATAAAGTTATCCTATGACTCAACAATTCTACTCATAGGTGTCCACTCAGAGAAATGAAAACATACATCCACACAAAAACCTGCACATGAATGTTCCTAGCAGCATTATTCATAATAGCCAAAAGGTAAAAATAATCCAGATGTCCACCTGGATGAATAAAGTGTGGTTTGGCCATGTGGTGGAATATTATTCAGCCAGGAAAAGGAGTGAAGTACTGATACAGACTACAACACAGTGTACCTCGAAAACAGTATGCTAAGTGAAAGAAACCAGTCACAATATTAGGATTCTATTTATATGAAATGTCCAGAATAGACAAATACATAGAGACAGAAAGCAGATTATTGGTTGCCAGGAGCTGGGGCAGAGCAGAATGGAGAGTGACTGCTAATGGGTAGAGGGTTTCTTTTTGAGTTGATGAAAATATTCTAAATTTAGATAGTGGTGATTGTTGTACAACTCTGTGAATATACTATAAATAAATAAATAAAAATAAGACAGGCAGGCAGGGAATTACAGAACTACAACATGGGGGATAAATAGAAGGGAAGAGAGACCACCTGCTGGGAGGTCTGGAGACTAATTTAGTTCAGAGTTATATGCTAATTATCCATTTGGCTTTTGGACAAGCCACTTTTTTTTTTTTAAGTAATCTCTACACCCAATGTGGGGCTCGAACTCATGACCCTGACATTAAGAGTCACATGCTCTACTAACTGAGCCAGCCACGTGCCCCCAAGCTACTAAATCTTTTTGGTTTTCATTTTCTCATCTGTAAAATGGGTGAATTAAACTAAGATACCTTTAATATCCTTTCTAGGTATAAAATTTTATGAATCCATGTAGGGCTGAAAGTGGTCTGGGGCGTCATTGTAGCACCCTGGAAATGGGTGAGGAGTATCAAAGCTCTCTGTGAGGGGGCGGGTGCATGGCTCGTATGGGACTGTACTACCAGGAGAAGTCTGTTTCCTAGACTAGGCGGACCCTGGGGAAAGGTCAGAGGAGATCTCTGAAGAGAATTCAAGGGTTGACATGGAAGCATCTCTACTAAATAGCTAGAAGAACTTGATCTGGAATAAAAAAGGTGCTTTTTAAAAAATTTTAAATTTTAAAAAAATTTAATTCCGGTATAGTTAACATTCAGTATATTAGATTCAGATGTACAATATAATGATTCAACAGTTCTGTACATTACTCAGTGCTCATCATGATTAGTGTACTCTTAATTCCCGTCACCTATTTCACCCATCCCCCAACCCACCTCCCCTCTGGTAAACACCAGTTTGTTTGCTATAGAGTTGTGTTTTTTTTGTTTGTCTCTTTTTGTTTGTTTGTTTTGTTTCTTAAATTCCACATATGAGTGAAATCATACGGTATTTGTCTTTCTCTGACTATTTCACTTAGCATTATACCCTCTAGGTCCATCCATGTTGTTGCATGTGGCAAGATTTCATTCTTTTTATAGCTGAATAATATTCCATTGTGTGTATGTATCTATATATACACACACACACACATATATATATACACACACACACCACATCTTTATCCATTCATCCATCAGTGGACACTGGGGCCATTTCCATAGTTTTACTTGGAATAAGGAAGATTTAAGAGTGCCTAGGTGAAGGGGGGAAATCCTGTTTCTTTAAGGAGAGCTGTTTTTCTGCCCAGAATGGGACTCATCACCTGAAAGGGGCAAGTGGACAACTCTCCAACCCACTTTCTCTTTACCTCTACCTGCCCAGGCTGGCCCAGGACAGAAGCAGCTTCCCAGGGATGCCATCCAGTTCCCGGCCAAGACTAGCACCTCTAGCTGCCCACTCTGCCTCTCCCACCATTCATGTCCAGACAGCCAGTGAAAAGTGCTTAATGCCTACTTTGTGCAGAGAGTTCTGGGTGCTACAGGCCCAGTGATGAATAGGGCAGATCAAGTCCCTGACTTCCTAGAACTTACTTTCTAGTGGTGGACACCAAAAGCCAGCAAGTCAACAAAGAGGTAAAAAATAGAATTTCAGGTGGTGAACAATGCTTATGAAGAAAAATAGAGCAACCAAGATGTCCTTCAGCAGGTGAATGGTTAAGTAAACTGTGGTACATCCAGACAATGGGATGTTATTCAGTGCTAAAAAGAAATGAGCTAGCAAGCCCTGAGAAGATATGGAAGAGCCTTAAGTGCATATTACTAAGTGAAAGAAGCCAATCTGAAAAGGCCACATACTGTATAATTCCAACTAGATGACATTCTGGAAAAGGCAAAATTATGGAGACAGGGAAAAGATCAGTGGTTCCCAGGGGCTTAGGTGTCAAGGAAGGATGGATAGATGGAGCACAGAGTATTTGTAGGGCAGGGAAACTACCCTGTTTGATGTTATAATGATGGATATATACATCATTATACATTTGCCTAAACCCATAGAATATAAAACACCAAGAGTGAGCCCTAATGTAAACTATGGACTCTGAGTGACTATGATGTGTCACTGTAGGTTTATCAGTTGTAACAAATGTACCCTCTGGTGGGGGATATTGATAACAGGGGAGGCTATGCATGGGGGTGTATGGGAAATCTCTGTATCTTCCTCTCAAATTTGCTGTGAACCTAAAACTGCTCTAAAAATATAGTCTTTCAAAAAGTAAATTAAAATGAGAATAATCACTAAAAATTGAACAAAGACTGAATAAATGAAAATAATAGAGCAGGGCAAGGGAGTGCAGGGGGAGGGGCAGTGTGAACGCTGAAGCCTCGCTTCCAGACAAGAGGCCGCTCTGACCACATGACCTTGGGTAAGGACCTGAAGGATGTGACGAAGCAGGCCACGTAGGGACTTGGAAGGATGGCTTGCCAGGCAGAGGGAACGAGTCTGAAGGCCTAGAGGCAGGAGTGAACTTGGCCTCTCAAGGGAAGGGCAGAGGAGGCTGGGCAACACGGAGCCGGAAGGAAGAGGGTTCGAGAGAGGGACGAGAACCAGGTCAATGCCTCAGCTCTCACCTCTACTCTGTTCTCCTTCCAGAGGCAGGCCAAGTATTCTGAGAACAAGCTGAAATGCACAAAGGCCCGGAACGACTACTTGCTGAATCTGGCAGCCACCAATGCAGCTATCAGCAAATACTACATCCACGACGTCTCCGACCTAATCGACGTGAGCACCTGGGGAGTCCGGGACTAGTCCCGGGCCGGCCCTTGTCTGAAGCTGATGTGCATGTCCCTTGAGCCCGGGGCAGGGTAATGGGCGTTTGGGGCCTGGGAGATGAGTATCACCTCCTGGTTTCTACGCCCATGGGTGGGAGTGGGCCTCTGGCAGCCCCCACATGGTTGGGTCAGGCAGGCCTCTATTCCACCTGCCCTTTTCAAGTACCCTCCTCTGCCCCAGGCCCTTTGCTGGGTTTGGGGGTACAGGGGTGATCGCACACCATTTCCCAGGGTGGTGTAAATGAGTGTAGGTTTAGGGGTTATTATCATGGGAGTAATCAGGCAGTTTTAGCCAATGAAGAGTGGAACACTGACTCCTGAGTAGCAGCTGTCTAGCTTTCGCTGGAGGGGCAGCTGGTTTGGAGAAAGAACATCACGAGTGGCATCATCATGGAGAGCTTCCTTCCGCATCATCTGTGTCGGAGCTGGGGCTGCTTCCTGTGTCCTGCCCATCCCATGCAGACAGGGGTCTGGCCCGCAGATGCTCAGGAAAGGTTCCATACTGGTGGATGGATCCTGTTCCTCTGTCAGGAAGTCAGAGGGTCACCGCTTTTCCAAGGCTGCAGAAGGGACCCATTGCCACCATCCCCAGGAGAGGGAGCTGCTCAGCCCTGCCTATACCTTCCCATGCCTGAGGCCAGACCCTTCCTCTTTCTCAAAACTTTTCACTCTTTCCAGTCCTCTCCTTTCTTCATTTACCACATTTTTCTTGAACATCTACTAGCCCTTGAGCCACTGCAATGGACAAGAACTTGTGGGTCTGTCCTCATGGAGCTTGCGGTGCCTAACCCTGACATGTTAATAGGCAGCTGCAAAGCCAAATGGCAGGTATCCCAGTGAGGGAGGTGGAGGGAGATGTGGACCCCCAGAGGAGGGATGCCTGGCATAAACTCTGAGTGGGGAGAACATCACGGAAGACTTCCTGGAGGAAGTGACCTCTAAACTGAAACCCTGTTCCAGGCAGAGGGAATACATATGTGAGGGGCTAGAGATGAGAAAGAATGTGATGACTTTGGGGAGCTAAGAGAAGTTCTGCTGCTGCCCAAATCACACTCCGCAGCTCCCTCTGAAGGCTTTGGGGTGATTTGTGCAGTAGGAGTCCAGAGTGTACAAGGGCCTCCGGGATGAAAAATTTGACTATGGAATGGGAGGTCATCTTAAGTCACTGTGATGGGAAAGGGAATGCTGGCGGCCCCCACCTCCATCTAACAGCCCTTACCCGCACCCTTCTGTTGTGTGCCTCTCTCCAAGTGCTGTGATCTGGGCTTTCATGCCAGCCTGGCCCGCACCTTCCGGACCTACCTCTCGGCTGAGTACAACCTGGAGACCTCTCGCCATGAGGGGCTGGATGTCATCGAGAATGCAGTGGACAACCTGGATTCCCGAAGTGACAAGCACACAGTCATGGACATGTGCAACCAGGTCTTCTGTCCCCCGCTCAAGTTTGAGTTCCAGCCCCACATGGGGGATGAGGTGGGTTTCTCCCAGGAGCCCATGCTGGAGGCTGCTTCTGCCTCTTCTCCCAGGGGCTCCCAGAACATCAGTGGGAGGGGGACACCAGCCCCCGTTCACATACGGGACATTTCTCTCAGAGGCCTGAGGTCAAGTTCTCAGTCCAGGGGCTGCCCAGCTTAGGCGTTTACCACTAATATCCTACTTTGCTGGCTGAAGTATCTCGCCTGCAGAAGTGCAGGACCTCCGCTCTCCCTCAGATCCTTCCCAGTTATGTGTAGACCCCAAGGGAGTCCCGCATCGCCACACAGGCATCTCCCCGTCTTCCGTTGGGTGACCTCGGATCACGGGAAGCTGGGCCTCACCTCAGTCACTCTGGCCGGCAGCCTTGCCGGGGCACTGCCTGTCCTCCAGTCCAGGAGGCGTGTCTCCAACTGCGCTCCCTTCAGTGCTTGTGCCGCTCAGCTCCTTGCCGTGTTCTGGAATAGATAAATAAGTACCTGGGGGAAGGCACTTGTTACTGGCCGCACTGGTTCCTCCAATTGTACAAAGGCCCTCATGCAAAAAACTCCTTGAACTTTTCCTTTGCATCCCTCCCCACTTTCTTCATTTGCAAAAGAGAGGCCTTCTGCGGGGCCTCCCCACAGCCTCTGGCCCATCCCTCAGCCGTTGCGTCCAGCCCTTTGGTCCATCATCTGGACCTGAAAATTCTGGCCTCAAACTCACCACTGGTGACTGCCTAGTTAGTGGTACATGACAGTCAATCACAGAGCCCTGTTCTCCCTTATGATCTCCCCTGAGTCACGCCAGACGGCCCAGCCCACAGGGTAGTAGCAGAGCCCTGGGTGGAGTGGGTGCAGGGAGAACAGTATTTGCGTCCACCTTCCACTCCCGCGCCCCCTGAGAGTGCTCTGCCTCACTGAAGCACCTTCCTGCTGGGGCATCGGAGTGCTCCACTGAACGTTTCCATTCACCGTGCTTCTCATTGGCGTCTGTCCGGCTCTTGCTTTACCACAAATTCCTGCCTTGAAATGAGCTAGTCTCACTTAATGAGATTACATTAAAGCTCTTGGTAAACCCTCAAGGGCTGCGCACATCTAGAAGGCCATGACAGAGAGGCCACAACTTGCAATGTGAGAGGGTGGCCCTCGGAGGAGGAAGAGCCCCAGTTCCCGTCTGGTGTTGCCAGGTGCAAGCTGTGTGATGTTGGGCAGGTCACTTCACCTTTCCAAGCCTGTCTCCTCCGCCGTTGGTAGGGATGTCAGTGGTGGCCCCTGCTGTGGCTCCACCCGGGTGGTTAAGAGCCCCGGGCAACCACAGGTGGTGGCTGTCCTTTCGCAGGTCTGCCAGGTCAGTGCTCAGCAGCCCGTCCAGACGGAATTGCTCATGCGGTACCACCAGCTGCAGTCCAGACTGGCCACTCTCAAGATAGAGAACGAGGAGGTGAGTGGGCCCCTCTGCCCTGCAGGGGATTTCCTGACGAAGGCCTGGCTTGTGCTGGAACTCTGGCCATGGAACGCATAAGAAATTAGGGTTCATCTGTAAGATAGATTATTACACGATGGGGGGGTAGTGCCTGGGTGGCTCAGTCAGTTAAGCATCCGACTCTTGATTTCAGCTCAGATCATGATCTCATGGGTCATGACATGGAGCCCTATGTCGGGCTCCGCGCTAGGTGTGGAGCCTGCTTAAGATTCTCTCCCCCTCTCCCTCTCCCCCTCCTCCACTCTCACTCTCTCTGCCCCTCTCTCTAAAATAAATAAATCTTAAAAAAAGGTTGGATTATTACATGACCATTAAAACTGGGCACACCAAGAATCTTTAGTGGCGTGGGGGGATGCTCACAGATGTTAAAGAAAAACAAAAAGTAGAACTCTGTGTTCAGTATTATCCTAAGGATGGTAAACTAGAGTAGGATCCTATGTGTCTGTGTTTATTCACAAGAAAAAAGCCTGGAAGGAAATACTTTGAAATGTTCATTGTGGTTATATCTGGGTAGAAGAATTACAGGTGATTTCTGTTTTCTTCTTATGCTTTATCTAGCTAGTATCTGCGTTGAGTTTGTGTTATTTTTATTATCCAAGATAGTTACATGTATTTTAAATGACACAATGAAATAAGCCAGGGCACACTAAACGTGTCATGGATTGTGAGCTCCAAGGAACATCTGTCTTATCATGGCCAGCGCGCCTCCCATGGAGCTGGGGACACAGGATCACCACTGGGAGTGTACAAATGGAAACACAAGCTGCGGTGGTTCTATTTTGATGTGGACTGAGGAGTCCAGATGGGAAACATCCTATTCTGGCCTGGATGCCTCCATGCGGGGAGGGTGTCGACCAGCTGGAGGCCCCTGGAGAAAGGACACCAGGATGCGGGGAATGTCACCTAAAATCTTGGTCAGGTTTATCACTGAGGAGTGCAATCACAGCTGGAGGTGGGGAGTCATGGTCCCTGTTTTCACATCTCAAGAGGGCTGTCCTGGGCAGAGAGGGCTGGTTTGCTCTGTGTCTCCACAAAGGACAGAGCTAGGATAGACATGAGACAGATTGTCACGCGGGATGATAACGAATCAAAGCTGCCCCTGGGGAGAGGTTATACAGAAACGAATTATATATTTATGTTGCACACCTGAGGAGAGAAAGGAGATGAAGAAAGTGTTTTCTGTATTTATTTGTGTTCTACATCTTCCCCTGAAGCATTTTCAGTTGTTTACATGGAACAGTATATGCAAATCAATGTTGATGGGGTTTAAATTGGAAATCAGGGCCCCAGAGAAAATGAAGCAAATGTTCCTCTGTATGGGCCATGTATAGCTATGGAAATGCTTAATTTTGTACCTGAACTTCTGTTAGGCTATCTTAGAAAGAACTGATCCATTCATTTATACATTCAATGAGTATTCATTCAACCGGTATTTATTCAAGTATTTATTAAGCACATACTATGCTCCAAACACTGTGCTAGATGCAGAGTAAAGTGAATGAACAAGACACCATGGTACCTGCTCTCATGGAGATTATATTCTAGTGAGGAAAGATAGATAGATATAAACACAAAAGCAAACAAACCGACAAATGAATGGGTACACACAATATCAAACAGTGATGCCCGCTAAGTCAGGAACAGTAGTCAGGGAGCTCTGATGTCACCAGGAGGTGACATTTCAGTTGA
The DNA here is from genome assembly GCF_004348235.1 of Phoca vitulina. Lineage (NCBI taxonomy): Eukaryota > Metazoa > Chordata > Mammalia > Carnivora > Phocidae > Phoca > Phoca vitulina. The sequence continues at coordinate 39,231,763 of NW_022589716.1, read as the reverse complement.
GATCTGAATGACAAGAAAGACTTCGGGTGACAACAATTTAACAACGAATGTAGACACAGTCTCCCCCCTCACTGTTTTTGGAGTGACCCTCCATCAAAGTATAGGGCACAAGTCAGTGAAGGGATGTTGCGAGGTCAGGGCTCGTGTGCTCTGCATGTGTAGCCTTCTGTGGGTCCCACTTGACTCCAGGAGAGAAGTTGGAGTCCTGGAGGACTGGCTCAGCATGTGTCTTCCTCATTCTCTTTTCTCAGTCAGCCTTTTGATAAGTCAGGGGCGGGTAGCCAGAGAGCCTGTCCACTGAGGATGGCCCCTCATCCTATCTAGACTTTGTCCCCTCTTCTCTCTGGATGAGCCCTGAGAGTATTTCTAATGTCATCCCTCTTCAAGAGACCTGCCTCCCATAGAAGGAGCTAGTTTGGGGCCATATAATCAGGAAAAGAAACAAACCTAGAAACCCAGGTTCCTTGTTCGTCACAACATTCTCCAAGGTTCTCCTCAGCAGAAGCAATCCAATAAAATGACTTTAGATTGGGCAATGTGGGTTCTCACCCCGGCCAGCTCCCTGGCCTTACTTTTCACATCAGTATAATGGGAATGATCGTCTTTGTCCTGCCCACCTCCTGTAGGCTTTACATGGAAGAAATAAAGTGGGCAAAGGGACTTTGAGGGGTCAAAGGTGTTCCGAGGCAGAAGGGTTTTTGTTGACGTGCTGTGTTTCTCCAGGTTAGGAAAACCCTGGATGCCACCATGCAGACCTTGCAGGACATGCTGACCGTGGAGGACTTCGATGTCTCTGATGCCTTCCAGCATAGTCGATCTACAGAGTCTGTGAAGTCGGCTGCCTCCGAGACCTACATGAGCAAGATCAACATCGCCAAAAGGAGAGCCAACCAGCAGGAAACAGAAATGTTTTATTTTACAGTAAGTGGCGTCTTGGACCCAGAACCCACTGTCTGCTGACCTGCTGGCAGTGACTTTTGGGGAGCAGCCCAAGCTAGTGGGAGCCAGCAACACCACATGAATCAGTGAGAGCTAAAACGTTCCCAACATGCTTCTCAAATTAAGGTGTCTGGCTTGGCTTTGTAAAATGCAAAAAAGTGAATTACCAGTGGGGAGCATCAGCATTGATCCTGGATTAATGGTTATTACAGCTAACCTAGGAAAAAAACCAGAGAGTTGTGTTCAGTTAAGGTGTGAGGAAAATGGCAAATGGAGCCTGGGGGAAGCCCCAGGTAACAGCCCTAAAGTTTAGTGTATGGTTGTCATGTTGAGGTGTCTTAAGTTGGGATGTGGGCTTTGGAAACCATGCCCTGGGGGATCTGTGCAAATTGCTGGTGAGTTGTAAGCCCTTCATGTAAAATCCCAGATCACTTACATTCCATTCGGTTGGGGCAAGGAAGAACAAGGATAAGGGGCCTTGGGGCTTTAGTTCAACATGTGTTTAGTGAACATAGAATTTGGGGGTTGTAAGGGACCTCAAATCTTCTATCTGATGCTTGATCTCATTCAATCATATTCCTACCAAGAAGTCATCCAGTCTCTGCTTGAATAGCCCCAGGATGAAAATTTCCCTCCTTCCCCAAATAGCCCTTTTGTTTTGGCCTCTGGCTGGCTGTAGATATTATAATGTCTTCCCTCATCTCTGTTATCTTCAAAAATCTGCTTCACTAGGATTTCTGGTCATTGATCTTGATCCTATTCTCTGGGGCAACCCAGAGAGACTAATTCCACAAGACAGTCTCTGGCTTGCTTGTAGGGAGCTGGGTTTTCATGTCTCCAGGCTAACCATACCTGGTTTGTAAATCCTGCCTCATTAGCTTTCATTTTGAGTGGCCTCAGCGCCCTAGACTCTTTGCCAAACATGTTCCTTTTGTTGATGCCTGTTCTAAAGTCAGCAGCGGTCTGACCAGCACAGGATAGAGCTAACCTTCCACCTCCTTCTGCCCTAATGCTTTTCATATGTCCTAAAATCATATTCTTTTTGTTTTGTTTTAAAAATTTTAATTCCAATATAGTTAACATGCAGTGTTAGATTTGTTTCAGGTGTACAATATAGCGATTCAACAATTCTATACATTACTCAGTGCTTATCAAGATAAGTGTGCTCTTAATTCCCTTTATCTGTTTCACCCATCCCCCCCCCCCACCTCCCCTCTGGTAACCATCTGTTTGTTCTCTGTAGTTAAGAGTGGTTTTTTGCTTGTCTCTTTTTTTCCCCTTTGTTCATTTGTTTTGTTTCTTAAATTCCACATATGAGTGAAATCATATGGTATTTGTCTTTCTCTGATTTATTTCACTTAGCATTATACTCTTTAGATCCACCCATGTTGTTACAAATGGCAAGATTTCATTCTTTTTTTTTACGGCTGTGTAATATTCCATTGTATGTATATGTATGTGTGCGTATATATACATATACATGTATATGTGTGCATGTGTGTGTATATATATATATATATATATATATATATATATATGTATACCACATCCTCTTGATCCACTCATCATCAGTGGACACTTGGGCTGCTTCCATAATTTGACTATTGTAAATAATGCTGCAATAAACATAGGAGTGTATATGTCTTTTCGAATTAGTGTTTTTGTATTTTTTGGCTAAATACTCAGTAGTAGAATTACTGGATCATATGGTGGTTCTATTTTTAATTTTTTGAGGAACCTCCATACTGTCTTTCACAGAGGCTGTACCAGTTTGCATTCCCACCATCAATGCACGAGGGTTTTTTTCCACATCCTTGCCAACACTTGTTGTTTCTTATGTTTTTTATTTTAGCCATTCTGACAGGTGTGAGGTGATAGCTCATTGTAGTTTCAATTTGCATGAGTGATATTGAGCATTTTTCATGTGTCTGTCAGCCATCTGGATGCCTTCTTTGGAGAAATGTCTGCTTATGTCTTCTCGTTTTTAATTGGATTATTTGTTTTTTGATGTTGAGTTGTAGTTCTTTATATATTTTGGATACTGACCTTTTATCTTTTAGTTTTATTGATTGTTTCCTTTGCTGTGCAGAAGCTTTTCATTTTGATGTAGTCCCAATAGTTTCTTTTTGCTTTTGTTTCCCTTGTCTTAGGAGACACACCAAGAAAAATGTTGCTACAGCTGATGTTAGAGATATTACTACCTGTGCTCTCTTCTAGGATTTTTATGGTTTCAAGTCTTACATTTATGTCCTTAATCCATTTTGAGTTTATTTTTGTGCATGGTGTAAGAAAGTGGTCCAGTTTGATTCTTTTGCATGTAGCTGTCCAGTTTTCCCAGCACTATTTGTTGAAGAGACTTTTTCCCATTGTATATTGTCTCCTTTATTGTAGATTAATTGAACATATAATTGTGGGTTTATTTCTGGGCTCTCTATTCTGTTCCATTGATCTATATGTCTGTTTTGGTGCCGGTACCATACAATTTTGATTACTATAGCTTTATAGTGTATCTTGAAATCTGGAGTTATGGTATCTTTAGTTTTGTTCTTCTTTTTCAAGATTACTTTGGCAAATTATTTGGGGCCTTTAGTGGTTCTATACAAATTTTAAGATTATTTGTTTTAGTTCTGTGAAAAATACTGTTGGTACTTTGATAGGGATTACATTAAATCTGTAGATTGCTTTGAATAGTGTGGACATTTTAACCATATTAATTCTTCCAATCTATGAGCATGGAATATCTTTCCCTTTGTTTGTATTGTCTTCAGTTCTTTCGTCAGTGTTTTATGGTTTTCAGAGTATGGTTTTATGGCTTTCACCTCCTTGGTTAAATTTATTCCTAAGTATTTTATTTTGCGATTGTAAATGGGATTGTGTTCTTAATTTTTCTTTCTGCTACTTCATTATTAGTGTATAGGAATGCAACAGATTTATGTATATTGATTTTGTATCCTGTGTCCTTACTGATTTCATTGATCAGTTCTAGTAGTTTTTTGGTGGAGGCTTTAGGGTTTTCTATATACAGTATCATGTCATCTGCAAATAGCGAAAGTTTTATTTCTTCCTTAACAGTTGGACACCTTTTATTTCTTTTTGTTGTCTAATTGCTGTAACTAGGACTTCCAGTACTATGTTGAATAAAAGTGGTGAGAGTGGACATCCTTATCTTGTTCTTGATCTTATGGGAAAAGCTCTGTTTTTCACCATTGAGTATGATATTAACTGTGGGTTTTTCATATATGGCCTTCAGTATGTTGAGGTATATTCCCTCTAAACTTACTTTGGTGAGGGTTTTGATCATGATTGCATGTTGTGCTTTGTCAAATGCTTTTTCTGCATCTATGTTTTTATCCTTTTTCCTATTGATGTGATGTATCATGTTGATTGATTTGTGAATATTGAACCATTCTTGCAGCCCAGGAATAAGTCCTACTTGATTGTGGTGAATGATTTTTTTTAATGAATGGTTGGATTTGGTTTGCTAGTATTTTGTTGAGAATTTTCGCATCTCTGTTCATCATTGATAGTGGCTTGTAGTTCTCTTTTGGTAGTGTCTTTATCTGATTTTGGTATCATAGAATGAATCTGGAAGCTTTCGTTCCTCTTCTACTTTTTGGGATAATTTGAGAAGAACAGGTATTAACTCTTCTTTAAATGTTTAGTAGAATTCACCTGTGAAGCCATCTGCTCCTGGACTTTTGTTCGTTGGGAGTTTTTTGACTGATTCAATTTCATTGCTGGTGATCAATCTGTTAAATTTTCTATTTCTTTCTGATTCAGTTTTGGGAGGTTATATATGTTTAGGAATTTATCTGTTTCTTCTAGCTTGTTTAATTTGTTGGCATGTAATTTTTCATAATACTCTATTATAACTAAGATTATATAGATATATAAATATACATATGTTTAATATATATATTTTTTTAAAGTCAGTATCAGTTAAATCTCTATTCCCTACGTACTGTCATTAAACCAGGCTACCTTCCTCCTAAAGGTGATGTCTTGGGTTGGTACCAATTAGATCCCCTCTTGATGGATTTAGTTCATGGCTCCATACTGTCAAGATCTTGTTCCGGTTGTTCAACATATGTGCTGTGTCTTCAGACCTTGTGTTGTCTGCAGAGTCAGTGAGTATGGCTTTCACACCTTAAAGTTTGTCAAATAAAAAAACCAGGGGGTATGCCAGGGCCCAGGCCAAAGACGGAGTTGTTTAAAACATGCCATGGCTGATGTTGATCCACTAATCAGCACTTTTAGCTTGTGGTCATTTAACTAGTCACAAACCCACCCAGTTCTGACACCCAGCTCCACCTTGTGATAGGCCTTGTTGAATCCCTTGTTAAAAACACGGATAGCGGCTCTCTGCTCCTCCCCCTTCGACAGATAGCCGCATCTTCTGGTGCAGTGCCAGCCGCGTCCCCGAGACACGATGGTGAAGGTCGGAGTGAACGGATTTGGCTGTATTGGGCGCCTGGTCACCAGGGCTGCTTTTAACTCTGGCAAAGTGGATATTGTCGCCATCAATGACCCCTTCATTGACCTCAACTACATGGTCTACATGTTCCAGTATGATTCCACCCATGGCAAATTCCACGGCACAGTCAAGGCTGAGAATGGGAAGCTTGTCATCAATGGAAAGTCCATCTCCAATCTCCAGGAGCAAGATCCCGCCAACATCAATGGGGTGATGCTGGTGCTGAGTATGTTGTGGAGTCCACTGGGGTCTTCACCACCATGGAGAAAGCTGGGGCTCACTTGAAGGGCGGGGCCAAGAGGGTCATCATCTCTGCTCCCTCTGCCGATGCCCCCATGTTCGTGATGGGTGTGAACCATGAGAAGTATGACAACTCTCTCAAGATTGTCAGCAATGCCTCCTGCACCACCAACTGCTTGGCCCCTCTGGCCAAGGTCATCCATGACAACTTCGGCATCGTGGAGGGACTCATGACCACCGTCCACGCCATCACTGCCACCCAGAAGACCGTGGATGGCCCCTCTGGGAAGCTGTGGCGCGACGGCCGAGGGGCTGCCCAGAACATCATCCCTGCTTCCACTGGCGCTGCCAAGGCTGTGGGCAAGGTCATCCCTCAGCTGAATGGGAAGCTCACTGGCATGGCCTTCCGTGTCCCCACCCCTAACGTGTCCGTCGTGGATCTGACCTGCCGCCTGGAGAAAGCTGCCAAATACGACGACATCAAGAAGGTGGTGAAGCAGGCGTCAGAGGGCCCCCTCAAGGGCATCCTGGGGTACACTGAGGACCAGGTTGTCTCCTGCGACTTTAACAGCGACACCCACTCCTCCACCTTCGATGCCGGGGCTGGCATTGCTCTCAACGACCACTTTGTCAAGCTCATTTCCTGGTATGACAATGAATTCGGCTACAGCAACCGGGTGGTGGACCTTATGGTCCACATGGCCTCCAAGGAGTAAGAGCCCCCTGGACCACCAGCCCTAGCGAGAGCAAGAGGAAGAGAGAGACCCTCAGCTGCTGGGGAGTCCCTGCCCCAACTTATTCCCCAAAACACTGAGAATCTCTCAACCTCCTCCGTTTCCATCCCAGACCCCTGAAGAAGGGGAGGGGCTTGGGGACCCCTACCTTGTCATGTACCATCAATAAAGTATACTGTACTCAGCCAAAAAAAACAAAAAAAACCAAAAAAAACACGGATAGCATTTCCTCAAGCATCACTGTTTGACTTTGTTGTTTTCAAGAAAGAAAATGAAGCTGGTCTTAGTGAGTCAGCCCATGCCAGTTTCTGGGCTTCAGCACTTCCACTGAGGACCTACTGTGTGTACAAAGAGAATTTTATGGGTTACAAAGATTAAGTAAGGAGTGTGTATGAATATTAATTCCCTTTGGCAGCAGAAACAAAGAAATCTGGGTGGTAGAAGCAGAGAATGGGGTCTGCATGCTTGAACTTAAAAGACAGAATTCACCGATGTTCATGATTAAGGGTCATGGATGTTATATTTTAATTTTAATATTTACTCTATTAATCTCGTTGGTGAGTACACTTCATGACCTGATGTTGTGACATTATCTTAGGCATTTTTGAGGACATAATATTCCTTTTAATGCAAACATCAGTACAATCTGATGGCATTCTTTCCATCATGAGTCACATCTGAAGCCCAGATGAAGCTTGGAAAAAGTAGGCAGAGTTCATGGGCCCCAGAGCCCTGGGGTATAGTTTCCACTAACCAGTGAATAACCCACCAAGGTGTGCGTTCCGTGATTGGGATTCGAGCTTCAACTGCCAGGGGCAGCAGGGCATGATGGAGAAAATACCTGCTCAAAACTCAGCTCTGCTTCTTGTGACGAATTTTTAAACATGGGATAAGAGTAGAGGGTGTCAATACTGGAAGCATCCAAGAGAGCCTGGGGGAGGGAGAGCAGTTATCACACTGAAGTATGCATTTGAATCATGTAGGAAGCTTGTTAAAATGTAGGTTCCCAACATACCACCTGCCCCGAGGTAGGCCCTGGAAATATGAACACGTCTGAGCCTCCATGGTGTCTTCTTCAGGTGTAAAATTAGGGGTTCGACTCACAGTCTTCTTGAGCAGGAATCTGCTAGCCAGTCGGGGAGGAAGCCACTGGCCTGCATCACACTTGGAGAAATGCTGCTGTCAGGAGGCAGGGGGTCCTCTGCTCAAGGTGCCACACTAAGTGGCCACAGCTCTGAGCTTCTGTCTCCTTCTGGTTAGAATGGGAATGATGATGCCCCCCACCTTTGCTATCCAGGTTTGTGATGCAGACCAAAGGTACAAGCCTGAAAACTGCTGAGTGCTCTACAGGTACAAGGGGGACTGGATCTTAGTAACCAGAAGACAAGGTCCTAGGAACCAGGGACTCTGGCTGAGGAGAGAGGACACCACCATCTCCTGCCAGCCCCACTGTTCCAGAAACCTGCCAAGTTGGGGCCAGGGTGGGGTGACCCTTGTCTTATCTGAGCACATGTCAGCCCCCACGCCATGGGCCTTTACCCTACAACTGCCTTCCAGATGCTCCTTTACAGGTCATATTGAGGTGGTCCCAAGCCGCTGTGGTTCACTTGTTTGCTCCTCTGCACCCCTTTCTGAGCCTTCTGGCTGGGGATAAAATGGATTTCCTTGTGAGAAACTAGCTGGCAGCTCTGGGGCAATCATACCACCCTGTGCCTTCATTTTCAGGGCATTTGCAATTGCCGTTCCGTCTGCTGAGAACGCTCCATCCCCCATGTGCCGGTGTGTCCCCATACGGCCCCTCCCTCCCCTCCTTCGGGCTTGGGTTCACAGGGCAACTCTGCCGTGAGGTCTGCCCTGTTTGTAGTCCCCCCATCCCTGCCTAATTTTTATCCACAGCATTCACCAGCAGCTGACCAATTGTGTATTTTACGTTCTTTATTAGCTTGTTGTCTCTCTTCCCTCTCTTCTGTGTCAACCCCCACGAAGTTTCTCAGCACTGGCTCTATGCCAGGCACAGCGGTAGGCACTGGGGGGCCGAAAACCAACTGGGTGTAGACCCCGCCAACAGCGGCTCACAGTCTGGCAAAGACACACCCCAGCAGAGGGGTTTCCGGGCCTGGGTTTGGGTGATACAGGGTGGGCCAAGGAAAGCTGGTACTTGTGTAGAGAGAGGGGTGGCCGAGGCCCAGCTGGATTTGGGCGCAGGTAGATGTGTTTCTGTTCTGGTGGCTCCTGTCCATCTGTTCTGCTCTGACATGCGTTGTGCTTGACAAGACCCCTGAAGGAGAGGCAGCCTGGGGGCCCCAGGGACCCTGGGCAAATCAGTTCCCTATACCAGCCTCACCTGTCTCCTCTGTAAAAAGAAGGAAATTTTGTCCCCCAATGCAGTTCACGTTATTTTAACAGGAATGTCTTTAGGGGCCTGCAAAGCCCCTCCTCCTTCCGAGTGGGGCCAGATGAGAGAAAGGCTCGTTAGGAGGTTCCTCTGTGACGGATCTGATAAAGCGCTCTCGCCTCAGCTGTGTGCTTCCAGAGACGGTTCCTATTTTTATTGCTCGTGACCCAGAAGCACAGCAGAGCCTGAGGACTAAAGAAGCTGTCTGCTAGCCCACCCCCTCCCCGCTGCAGTCCTCACCTGACAAAGCGCCTTTCATCACTCACATTGCCCCCGAGCTTTCTTTGTGTTCCCCAAACTGGCCTGAAATGCGTAGGCCGGGACAGCTTGTTCGGTAGAGCTGGGGTCTGATGGAGAAGAGCAGAGGGGCAAGTCAGAGGCCCCTCTTTTCCCCATGCTGGGGTCCTGGAGGGCGGTGCCATCTCCTTTCGACCTCCCCGGTGCCCAGAGGTTGGTTCCAGGGGTGGAGACCGTGTGACTTGGCCCTGCAGTCTGTAATGCCCATGTGCCTTGTGTCTTACAGAAATTTAAAGAATATGTGAACGGCAGTAACCTCATCACTAAGCTACAGGCCAAGCACGACTTGCTCAAGCAGACCCTGGGTGAAGGTGAGTTGGTTGGGGGGCAGAGGCCTGTGAGGAGTGCCTGTTTTGTTGTGGCCCCTTGAGCTGTTGCACTTGGGGCTCTTGGCAGAATGAGGCCTGGTGCCAGAGCCAGTGGGCAGGACGGGGCAGGCTGGTACAGATGCCGATAGGGGTCTAGTCTGGCTGCAGAAAACACGGGGAAACCAGAAGTGTTAGTTTAGGTTCTGGGGGAGGGTCCAAGGCAAAGTGATGAAAGGGGTCCCCAGTAGGAAGGGAGTGGGAATCCAGGAGCACAGAGGTCCGCATGGATGCTTGTCAGCAGATGCTATTTGCCAGGAATACTAGTGGAGTGCCTGGCCAGGAGGCTTGGTCCAAAAAAGAAAACTCCATATATGGAAGGCAAAATTTGGTCCTTGAGGGATGTGGGGAGTAGGCTTAAAACTACACAAAGTCTTCCAGTGCCAGTTGGAATAAAATCCCAGCACTCTCGCCGTACGTGAGGCCTCACATTGTTTGCCCTCTGCCTGTTTCCCTGAGCTCATTTATCATTCTGTACTCCTTTACTGTGCTCCAGCCCCACTAAGCTCCTTTCTGCCCTTCAAAACTCATCGAGCTTATTCCTGCCCCACGGCCTTTGCATCTGCTGTTCTCTTTGCCTGGAATGCCCTTACCCCAGATCTCAGTATGGGTGGCTCCTTATCCTTCAGATGTCACTTCCTTAGTGGAGACTGTCCTTGTCACCCAACCTCAAGAAATCACCACCTCTGTCCCAACACTCTCTCTGATTTTCTTCATCTCACTCATCACTATCCTATTTATTATTTGTTCATTTGCTTATTATCTTTGGTCACACTCCCACCCCAACAGTATCATATCTTCAATCGGAGTAGGGACTTCCTTATTTATTTTGTCCACCCCTTTATCTCCAGTGCGCAGAAGAGTACCTAGTCACAGTACGCACTCAGTTAATGGTCACTAAATGAATGTTGCATGGAAAAGTCATTAGGACATAACTAGGCCCCAAGGTCAGGGATGGTTTGCAGCAAATCCTGGTAGCCCTGGAAACTGATGTGTGGCTCCTCTCTGAGGGGAGGAGCTGACCTAGGGTTTCTGAAGTTGCTAGATGCTGCTTGGAGCCCCACATCCAGATATATTCTTGTATTCTGTTGGCGAGGGCAATTGGCTGAACGATGTGTTCTACCTAAAGGAAAAAAGGCATGGGGTCCAGGAAATAGGAGACCAACATGAGAGAGATGAAGGGAATTTCCAAGGTGATGATGCCAGGAGATCCCAATATGACAGCCTGAAGCAGGCCTAGAGATCACCTGAGTTTTTCAGGGAAGGAGGAGTGTGACAGATGAGAGTCAGAGTGGGGCATGGGGCTGGCGCTCATTGGCCGTTGGGGGTTTGCCACCCACAACGTGTCCTTGCCCCCCACTGGATCACTCTCTTCTCCAGAGGGGTGCACATTCTAGTGGCTGTGCCTGGCCACCCAAGTGTTCCCTGATGCTGTGCAGTCGGCACCAGTCCAGTGGGTAGCTGGAATCTGCAGAGGCTTGGCATTTGTGAGCCCCATGCTTTAGAGGAAACAGTGAGAAATTAAACCATTTCCCAGCCCCAAGGCTCTTATAATCTAGTGAGGAGACAGTTCACAAATTCATAAAAAATCAAAAGCAGTAACATTAAGTCACACAGAAACACTGGTTGAATTGCCAGATGAACACGACAGACTCTGAGGGTCTGAGCCAGGAGAGGAAGGGATCACCATGGGCCCAGAAGAGCCAGAAAGGCTTCAAGAAAGATGAATAACTAGGGTTTGGAGGAAAAACCAGGGTTTTAAAACTAATATCAGTAGAATTTTTTCAATCGGCTTTATTGACATGTAACTTCCATGCAATAAAATCTACCTATTTTGCGTAGAAATCAGTTTTAAAAAACATACACCCAGATCACGATATAGAACATTTCTGTCACCCCAAAAGCTCCTCTGTATCCCTTTGCAGTTAATTCTCCCTCCTCTGCCCCAAGCAACCACTGATCTGCCTTCTATCAGCAGAGATCAGTGTTGTGACTTCTAGCTGGGGAATTTCTGGGAGTGATGGAAATGTCCTGTATCCTGATTTGGGTGCTGGTTGGACACGGGTACATACATTTGTCAAAACTCATTGACTGGGGGTGAGGGTGGGGAGGAGTGAGTTGCAATGAGCTTTTTCTTCATTTTCCCTGACACCCCACTCCATTTTGCCCATCCCTGACATTGCCACATTGGGCCAGGTGAGTGGGACTGCAGAGGAGTAGGGCAGCGAAGAGGGCACCAAAGCAACGAGAATGGAGGGAAAGGGAAGAGCCAGAAAGTCCTAGAGAGGAGCTCAGATGGGGACAGGGGCAGTTCCCACAACTAGCGTTGAAGAGGAGGATTTGTTTATGGCCTCAGAGCCATGCACCAAAAGGCAGGTCCATGTGCGTTGGTGGCTACTTGCATTTTCAAAATCAGGTGCCCTGGATTTAGAAAACCAGATTTTCTTTTTAAAAATAAGATCCCAGGGTGCCTGGGTGGCTCAGGCGGTTAAGCGTCGGCCTTTGGCTCAGGTCATGATCCCAAGCTACACCTTGCTTTGAGATGTGATTTACCAGTCCTCCTTCTGAGTTTTAGGCTGAATAGCAATGAAAAACTGCAGGAAAATGCAGCTTCTGAAGTATAAGGGTCGCTAAGAAAGAGCCATCGAAAAGAATCTCCAGAGTCCTGTTCCCTAATAACCCAGCCGTGGAAAAGCCCCACTGTGCTTCTTTTGAAAACTGGGATGGGCCTTGTTAGACTGGTCAATTCTGGAGAGGTTTTGCATTTTAAAAAAAAATAGACTTTGTTTTAGGGATGCCTGTGTGGCGTAGTCGGTTGAGCATCTGACTCTTCGTTTCAGCTCAGGACATGATCAAGGATTGTGAGATTGACTCCAGCGTCGGGATCCACGCTCAAAGTGGAGTCTGCTTGGGATTCTGTCTCTCCCCCACCCTCTGCTCCTTCCCCCGCACTCTCTCTTTCTCACTCGCTCATAAACAAACAAACAAACAAAATCTTTAAAAATAAATACATAAAATAGAATAGACTTTGTTTTAGAATAGTGTTAGATTCATGGAAAGGTTGCAAGATAGTACAGTTAGTTCCCATACACTCCACGTCCAGTATTTCCTGCTATTGACATCAGTGAGTATGGTGTATTTGTCACAAGTAATGAACACTGGTACATTGTTATCTCTAAAGTTAATGAATTACCAAATTACTAAAAGAACGGCGGCTGAGACCAAATCTTGAGTCGCTTTTGTATCCCCGCTGCCTGATACAGGTAGATGTGGATTCTTAGGGCACTGGGTGAAAGGGGAAGACGTGCACTGACTTAGATGGGTCAAGTGCTTGCCCACTGGGCAACGGGGGCATGAAAAAATTGCACAGGCCAGAGCAGGCTCAAAATCTCAGCTCCTTCGTCCTTCGGAGTGTCAGCGGATGATTCACCTCTACCTGCACATACTGACTCTTCCATCCAGTAGAAGGCTCTTCCAAGAGTGGGCTGGGGTGGGGTTACACCTCCGTCAGTGGCCTTTTTATGTCCTCAGAGGGCTATTTTGTATTGGGAGGGACACTCTGAACATTTTGGAAACAGGTGAGAAATACGGGGCCAAGCAGAATATTTTGATTGAGAAGATACAAGGTTGTTGTTTTTTTAATGAAGTGTATCATGTAATCCATTTCTCTCAAGTACTCTTGACAGCATAGCTCAAAGCCACAAGTTAGAGGAAACAGAAGCACTCGCTTAGAAGCAAATTTTTTTTAACATGATTGATCCCAGACACACAAGTCAAAATGCTTCTAGGTGTCCTGCAAATTGGCATTCCTTGTTGTAAATGTCACTGGCACGTCTTGGGAACAAGAACACACCCGTATATGCCCTTGGCTGTTGCTATGCTGTTTTATTGGCCAGAGGATTCTTAGTTTATTATCATGCCTGAGTTTTAGATCTCTGACCTTTTTACTGCTCTGGGTAGTCTGTAAGCTCCAGGGTTTATACCCAAGATACGGGTGGCTTTTCAATTTACTGTAGCCCCTCAAGAATGAATAGTGCATTGTCTATAAAAGGGACGGGACATAACCTTTTCAGACCAAGATTTAATAGCACATTACAGAGCCAGTGTCCACCAGGACCAGACAGTCTGACCTTCTGAAAATGACTGAACCACTGACTATAAAATATATTTTTAAAAATCCCAACAGGTTTCAGAAGGTAAAGGGTAGAAAATTTTTGATTTCTGAGTTAATAGAAAAAATATACATATAATATTTTATGAATTTTTATATTGATATAATTTGAAATTATATTTTTCATGTATTAAGTTAAACACAATATGTTATTAAAATTAATCTCACTTATTTCTCTTCACTTTTTGTAACACGGCTGCTAGAAATTGTGGCTTCCATTACATTTCTTTTTTTTTTTTTTTTTTAAAGATTTTATTTATTTATTTGACAGAGAGAGACACAGCGAGAGAGGGAACACAAGCAGGAGGAGTGGGAGAGGGAGAAGCAGGCTTCCCGCCGATCAGGGAGCCTGATGCGGGGCTCGATCCCAGGACCCTGAGATCATGACCTGAGCCGAAGGCAGTCGCTTAACGACTGAGCCACCCAGGCGCCCCTTCCATTACATTTCTATTGGACAACCCTGGCCTAGACGTTCTCTGCTGCACCATAGCAGGAACGAAGTACTGAATCGTGCTGTGTGGGTGAACCCCAAAAGCGTATGCTAAGTGAAATAAGCCAAATGCACAAGATAGCATGATTCCATTTTTATAAAATGTCCAGAATAAGCAAATCCATAGACACAGAGAATAGATGAGCAGTTGCCGTAGGCTGGAGATGGAAGGGGGGGGGGAGGTCACTGTGAATTGGCACAAGGGCTCTTTTTCGTGTGAAGGAAATGTTCTAAAATTGAATTGCAGTGATGGTTGCACAGCTTGACTATTTACTAAATAATTGAACCATACATTTCAAATGGGTGAATTTTATGCTCTGTAAATTATACTTCAACAAAGCTGTTAAAAATAAAAAAGAAGGCAGTGACTAGGAGTCTGGAATTCCAGGGAAATGGAAGATCTGGAGATAAGAGTAGGGAGTCCTTGGTAAGCACTTTGGTCATGGTCAGGCAGATAAGGTATGTAGAAAGAGATCTGGGTACACCTCCTGGGGGCATCCCATCATTTAGAGGTTAGAGGTTGGGCAGATGAGAAGACAGCAAGAGAAACAGAGGAACAGCCTGTAGGGCAGGAGGGACACTTGGCAAGTGTGGAGTCATGAAAATCAAGGAGAAAGCTTTGTAAGAAGAAGAAGGGCGATTCACTGAGTTGTTGCCCAGAAGTCAGATAAGAGCAGAGAAGACAGTGGATTCGTCCACACAGAACCGGCAGTCTCTGTGGATGGTGAGGCCAGAAGCCAGCCTCAGTGGGGTGAGCGGGAGGAAGCAAGAGGGCTTCCTAGACAGCTCCTTCAGCAAGCTTTGCTGTAAAGGAGAGAAATGGGGATGGAGTTAGAGGGAGAAAGGGGGCCCAGGGGAGGTTTCAAAGCTAGATTATACATATCCAGAACATGTTTATAGGCGGATGGAAATGATCCAGAAGAAAGGAGATTGGTGATGGTTGGGGTGGTGGGGGGTACTTGCAGAAACAGAGCACCCGAGAAGGGCAGAGAGGCTGGGACTGAGAGCATGCGGAGGTCTGGGCCTTGACAGAGTCCGGATGCTTCTCCGGGGTACCGGAGAGGAGAGGAGGTAGAGAGTGAATGAGCAGGCACAGGTAGGTGGGTGCGTCTTAGGGAGGCATGCCAAGACCTGTCTTACTGATTTTCTTCTCCAGTGAAGGAAGCAAGAAGGTCTTCAGCTGAGAATGAATGCAGGAAGGGTTGGAGTGGGGGGGTGGCTGGGTTGAGGAACAACAAGAGGTATCTTATATCTGTTGCTCTTCAGGGCCAAGTCTATGATGGGTGCTCAACCAACCTTTCTTAGTTTGTTTGTTTTTAAGATTTTATTTATTCATTTGTGAGAGAGAACAAGCAGAGGGGCTAGAGGGAGAGGGAGAAGCAGACTCCCTGCTGAGCAGGGAGCTCCACTTGGGACTCGATCCTGAGACCCAGAGATCATGACCTGAGTCAAAGGCAGACGCTTAACCGGCTGAGCCACCCAGGCGCCCCATCAACCAACCTTTGTTGATATAAAGCAGTGCATGAGTTCTTGAGCTTTGGCACACACAGAAGGGATCACCTGGGGGTGCTTATTAAAATGCAGATTCCTGTCTTCTTAGCTCAGAGATTTCTGATTCAGAAGGCCCATGGGAAAGCTCCCAAATCTGCATTTTTAATAAGGTCCCCACCCCAGAAGATTCTGATGCAAGTGGTGATTTGAAAGTCACTGAAAAAAATATACATGAACAATACAAAATGAAATTTATGTGAGCAGAGCCTTACAGATAGGAGGCCCTGGGGATTTAATAAGACTTGGTTCTTTCCAACAGACCATTTCTTAGGCATAATTCAGTTTCCCATTTCGCAAATAATTAAGTTCAGTTGTTCCTTGTTTTTAGAAAAAGATGAATGTTTGCTGGTTAAAACAACAACAACAAAAAACAATTAAACATCAGTGTATACTTTATTTTCCAGGAGAGAGAGCAGAATGTGGCACAACCAGGTAAGAGTTGGGGATCTTGTTTTTTGCACCTGCTGCCTGAGGTGGGGATGGGGGGTGCAGGAGAGGCAGGAAGGCGGGAAGGTGGGAAGGCAGATGCTGCTGAGAGCTCAGAGAAGCTGGGCTGTTTTTAGAGCAGGATAGCTCTTCCCCAGTGTCTCCAGGATGGTGTGGCTGTGCTGAGAGAGAAGGCTGGCTGTTCTGCTTGTCCTAGCATCGTGCTGGTGAAGCCACGCCCCCTACAGGCCTGTGGTGGGGAGGGCGCCTTTCCCAGCTGCTGTGGGAAAGTGGGGTATGTTCTGTTGGCGCTATCCATCGGGTGGGACAGTAATATATATTGCAGAGTGGCTGAGGACAACCAGTAGAGGCCAGAGGCTGTGGGGTAGCTGTTGACCTGTCTCCCCATCTGTTCTTTGGCTGCTGAGCAAGCTGCCCAGCCCAGGCAGAGGGCCCAGCCTGGGGTCCCCATTTGCCAGGGCTTTGGATTTGGCTCGTATGGCACACATCCGGCCATATGCATGCGCATAGCCACGTAAGCGCGCCCAGATGCCCCTGCTGCCCGCAGCCTGGCTTCAGACCTCCTGGGCACTTGGATGGACTGATGGGGGCGTCCCTTGCTGGGAAAGTAACAAATGGGCAACTTCTGCTTTCTCTCCAGCTTGCTCAACATTACCCTTTGCGCTTTTCCCTGAGCAGACCAGAGCCAGTGAACACTTTCCACGCAGCAGCTGGTAGCTGAGGGGTTGACTTTCAGTGACTGGACCTTTCCTCTACTTTCAGAGTGTTTAAGATCCCCAAGCAGCCCTGTTGCTGCCCGAGTTGTTCCTTAGAACCCATGTCTTTCCTTTCAAGTTCCCAGCACATAGTTAGGCCACCGCCCAACACGAGTCGAGCCGGTGGCCCAGAGTCCTGGAAAGCTGTTCTCCTTGGCGAGAGGAAAGATGAACCCTCAGCTCCCTCCTGTTCATCTGGAAGAGAGTTGGCTGGGAAGAGGCTTGGAAAGCTCTGAGGTTTTCACTTTGCTGGGCCCAGGATGGGGGAGACAAGGGGCTTTCCAGAAGCTTAGCTGTGCAGCTGTTCCTCTGGGCCGCGGCAGTTTGGGAATATCAGGATGATTCATAATGCCAGGCGAGGACCTTCCCAGAGGGTCAGCAGATGTGCAGGGTCACTTTCTAAGAACTTTCCAGAAACAAACTCCTTATTTATTTATTTAGTTAGTTTTTCTGGCAAGAGGATGTTGTCGTAGTCCCCAAACAACAGAAGCCACATTTTACACCAAAGTCTGCAAATAGGAAAACAGATGGGGGACGAGTTGAGCCATCCCTCACTTCCTCCTAATTCCTAGAACTCATGCAAAGGAAGATGATTCCAGCAGATTGCAGGAGAGATCTGTAATCAAACCCTTGGCTAGGTCCCAGGGTCTAACTCAGAGAAAAGTTGAGGGTTTTGTTGGTTTTTTTTTTTTTTAATTTTAAATAAAGCCATCTGAGATGTAGTCTTCCACACCCTCTTTGACCTAGGGCCTGGGAAATGTAAGCTGCGACTACAGACCTCCCACTTAGACATACTACACTAAACTGCAAACCCAGCCATCTGTACTCTGGCCCTTGGCCAAGGTCAGAGGCAACTTTGTTAGTAAACTAAACGCTTTCCCTTACTTCCAAAAATCATTTAAAATTTGTGTGCAATGTGCTGCCAACTTGGAGTGGTTTTTAATTTAATCCTAAAGGCCCCTGGGTGAGATGTTTCTATGCTATGGCTCTCTATATCTTCCATGGTTTCCTGCCCAATGTTAGTGTCATTTTGGATGATCCTTTGAGCAGGTCCCCTCAGCCAAGTTGCTGCTGGCCTGTGTAGACCAACTTTTGGATATGGGCTGCAACGCGGTACTTTTTTTCTCACATTTAAGAACCTGATCTTAGAATAATCCCAATTCATAACCCTGTAACTAGATGGTCCAGATGCAATAATGCACTTGGAAAGTGCGTGATAAATGGGACAGCGAGATGCAAACGTAAGGTTTGATTGTGATTATTCTAACTACAGACTGGCTTCCCTAACCCAGTTTGGCTTGTCCCTACGGTCAGGATTAGCGATAAAAGCGTGTGAGAGTTCTTGTCTAAACAGATGCAACCTGACACATACCCACACGCAGCTTCCAAGGGCCTGACTGCCACTGAACTACAGTATTGCCACCATTTTGGATGTTAACACCCACATCTATGGGGTTATCTAGGGAACATTTTAGTCACCATTCTTTTGGTCACAAAATAATTTTGAGGCCAATTCCTATGTTATCAATGTATGTTAATTTTCGTCTTGGTTGAAAGACAGAAAGGGGACATTGGTCTCTGGTTTCTCTCTCTTCCTCTCCGTGGCTTTCTCTGTTCCTGTTTTCCCTGCCTCTCTCTTTCTTTCCTTTTTGCTCTGCAACTGAGCAGCAGAAGAGATGGAAGGCTTAGGCTGCCCCACTTTCCTTGGCTGAGCTGCCCCCCTGCTCCCCACTTTGTGCCCCACCCAGCACTTCAGTAAGTCAAAATCGATTTGATGTCATACAAAGTTGGGATAGCTACGTTTCCTTGTCAGAGATTTCCGGTCAGTGCCCAGAACACCACACAAAGAAAGAAATCCCAGTGTGATTTGAGCAGTCCTTTTCCTTCTGGATTGGGCAGGAGAAAAGGGGAAAGTATCCTTTTCCCCCTTCATTCCATTTTGTAAACTTAAAAAAAACTCCTTAAGACTTATTTTAAGAAAACTCTCCAGCTGGGTGTCCAGCCCTTGCACTAAGAATCTCTACTTTTGCTGGCCATGGGAGTTTAATAGATAACTCAGAGCAACTGCTGGGTGCTCTGTGATAAAATCAACTTCCCAATTTCCCACTCACACCAGAATCTTGAGGAGGAAGAGCTGAATTCAGTTCTCAGCTTCAGTCACATATTATTTTATGTGACTCTTAGAAAGTTTCTTAATCTCTCATGGGCTCATTTGCCTTATGTTTAAAGTGGATTTAATCAGTCTTGCCTACCTCACAGGGTCGTTGTGAGGGTATCATGCAGTGTGAGATAAGGAAACCATCTTGAGAATGCTCACAAATAGAAACCCCAAACACTAGAGGAACAAGGTGGTGCAGTTGCTATCCTCAAGTTATTCCTAATCCCAAGATTTAAAACCTGTGGCCTTGTGTCACATTTTTTTTTTTTTTACACTCTCTTTTGGCATTTGGAAACTCAAAAGCAGATCAGTTGTAAGAAGTACCACCCCCACGTACCCACATCCTCAAAAAATTGGTAACTGATGAAAAAGAAATGACATGGACTTAGCTAACCAAATTGACATAGATCCAAGATGGGCTCGAAATAGTCTTGCCTGTTGTTTCTTTTTAAAATTTTGGTCTGTGCTGTTATTTTGGTTCCAGTGTTTGGGTGGCATGATATTTGGATTCAGCTGTGTCTTTGCCCATGCATGTCCTGGATCCAGCAGCATTTGCTCAATACTCAAACATGTAGGAGAAGCTCCTGAGATTTCCTTAGATGGCCGGGCCGCTGACAAGGACAGGCACAACAAGGCCAGTGAGCAGAGGCAGTGTGAATCTCTTTCACCTCGATTGGCTCCACAATCCATACGATTTCTTGCCCATTCACAGAAATCAGTCAAGACTTGGGAGACCAGGTCTTTGCTAGTCACGTGTGGACATTATCTGTACCAGGCTGGGTCCCCACCTTGTTGCTCCCCAAATTGTGAACCAAGCCATTTGAAAATGAATTGCCTCTCTTGGTTAGGGGCCCTCCTCCTAACCTCAGAAAGCCCTTTGCCCTGGAAGGCTAGCAGCATTGAGTCAGGCCAAACTTGGGTGGCAAAAGATGAGCAAATAAGCCAACACAGGTATATGCATGGTGAGCAACGCTGGAAACTGGTCCAGTGTTTGTGGCTGTTTCACTGTTCCTGGTGAACTGTGGTATGGTTTCCCCTCCCTGGAGCCAAGAGTGGAGCACAGGGAATGGAGATCCTAAAGTAAAGCAAGACACTTTCAACCTGACCCAATAGGTCCTCTGCTGGCAAGGGTTAATGGGATGAAATGAGTCCTTGGCTGGAAATTAACAGTCCCTAAGACTCCATCACTGGCCTGGTGGGAAAAATCTTGGCGTTGGAGCCAACGAGGCCTGAGTTTGGGGCCTGGCTCTGCCAGTTCCCCTCTTTAGGCCTCAGTTTTTGCCTCTGTAAAATGGGGCTGTCCGTACAGGGTTGAACTGATGTTAAGTGTGATAATGGATTTGAAAGTGCTTTAATCAAAATTGTATTTGACTAAAGCACAGGATGTAATCATCACCCCGGGTCACCCGGGGACCCCAAAAGAGCTGTAGCCTCCCTCCAGGCATCAGTTATCTTCATCTCTAAAATGAGAATAATAATTGCCTGGCTCTTAGATCAATGCAATAAAGATTAGTCAAGTGCATTTGAAATGCCAAGAGGCATTAGAAAGATCAGTGCCCTGGTACATTGGGAGTTGAGACTTGGTTATGAATTTAAGCCAAAGTAATGAAAATTAACCCTTCCAATCATCACTGAAAGTCTCTTGCTTTCTCAGGCTGCAGATTACATCTCTCTCCCCTGGTTCCTCCTCCATCTGGTCAGCTTTGCGGGATGACAGCCTCTGATTGGAGTTGCAATGGTTTCCTGGATACATACTATTTCCCCGCTGTGAACTAGAATGCATTTGTGTAATACGAGCGTTGCTCCTGCCTGACATTGTGGGAATTAAATTAAGATTCCCCTTAAACATCCAAAGGCCTTCAGATGGAGCATTGGACACCAATGTGCTGGGGGTTCAGGGGTTTCCATTTGCATTTTGTGTTCTCCTTCAGTCATGGGTTTTAAGAGCGTCTTTCCCAGTTGTATGTTTGCATTGGTTGCTTTCTTGATTTCTTTTGTTCCGTTTTCCCTAGGCCCCCCTGTCTTCCCCCTAAACCACAGAAAATGAGGAGACCTAGGCCTCTCTCAGTGTGTAGCCATAAACTATTTAACGGCTGTATGGAAGCGTTTATTAAGGTACTTGCTGGGGAGCCACGGAGTCCGCGAATGCGCCCAATGTAATGGCAGCCTTTCTCTATCTCCTCCCTTTGGCCCACAGCCCTGCCCCGACCAACCAGAACTTTCAGTCCTGCCCTGAACCAGGCCCTGAGGCAACCTAGTTCCTCACCGCAGCCTACTCTTACCTTTAGTCAGGACTTCAAAACAGAGCTGCTTTTGTCTCTGACCAGTTGATCCTAAGTGCTTTCCAGTGATCCTCAGCCCCAGGGGAGGGATAAGATCCTGATGAAGCCCATGAAGTCCAAGTGGGGTTGAAATGCCAGCGCCGTGGTCCCTGCCAGCCATGTTCTCTTGCTTCAGGAACTGCGGTCCTAGCTAGCCCCAGGGACAGTTCGAGAAACCACCTTACCACGCTTCGCATCCACGCCTCCCAAGAAGTGGTTGGTTGGAAGCAACACAAAGAAAATCCCTGCGGGTAACAGTGGGTTTTTTTTTTGTTTTGTTTTGTTTTTTTTTTTAAAGATTTTATTTATTTATTTGACAGAGAGAGACACAGACACTGAGAGAGGGAACACAAGCAGGGGGAATGGGAGAGGGAGAAGCAGGCTTCCTGCTGAGCAGGGAGCCCGATGCGGGGCTCGATCCCAGGACCCTGGGATCATGACCTGAGCCGAAGGCAGACGCTTAACGACTGAGCCACCCAGGTGCCCCTGTAACAGTGGGTTTTTACACAAGTAATTTTTTTTTTTTTGGTTGAGAATATACCGACAAAGAAAACACATATAATTTTTAAGAGAAAACTCTCCCACCTTGTTTTGCTTCTTGAGGTAGTCCCTTTAGAATTCCAGGTGAACCCTGTACATCCTGATTTAAAAATGAAAGTGTTTCAGCCCAGTGAGTTTCTCTTTTTCTTGCCTCCTGGAGGCAAAGGGCACAGGATCAAGGCATCCCAGATAGAATGAGTGGCTCAAGGCATCTGAAGCTGGCCAGAGAGTTGAAAAGGGCAGCAGGTGGGGGAGATGCTTGAGGAACATGAGTTAGGGGGAGCAGGGGGGAAAGGTCCCTGCCAGTTATTCGAGAGCCCTCCATTATCCAGTGAAGACACTTTCTGCAGAAAAGAAGACTGGTGTCAATCAGGAGAAATGTAAATGCTCTTGGGCTTTGCTGGCGATTTTGGAGCAGTGGAGGCTGCCCCTGCTCAGGTACTCTGTCCTCCGTCCTGACACGCTGTTCACGGGATTTACAGGATGGGGTTTGGGGGGCGGGCAGGCATGGGACTGGGTAGGCAGGGCCAGCAGCCTGGGTCCCAGCTGTCTCTGCCTGTGGGCTTAGTTCTGGGGAAGGGACAGTAGGGGAAGGGGACAGAGGAACAGTTGGGTACCAGTTGGGACTGTCCAGGGGCGGGGAACAAGGGCTGCTTTAGGCTACCTCAGAGGAGTGAGGCAGGGAGGATCCCAAAAGGAGGGGTGCCCCTGGGTGCATCAGGAAAGAGGTACTGTTTGGAGGGGACCCTGAGTGAGCAGTTTGCCATCCAGTAGATCATGGGAAAATGCAGCTGTGTCAAGAGTCCTTCTTTCTTTATCTTCCCTCCTGTCTCCACCAAGACTTCATCTCATTCACCCTTGCCCACGAAAGCCACTCTCCATAGCCATGAGGGGACTGAAGGACACATGAGCTATTCTCTCTGCCCTCAGGGAGCGTATAGTGCCGCTCAGGAGGTTTTCAGCACAGAAAACTGAGAGAATAGGCGATTCAGGACGAGCAGTCTGTGAATGACCACGTGGAAGCAAGTGCTGTGAGAGCGCAGAACATGAAGAGCCGTGAGCCCCAGAGCTCAGGAGGCTTCTGGCCGGTGGGTAGGGACAAAGTGGAGAGGAGCGGGACAGGAGTCCCTGAAAGGAGGAACACAATGAGTGAAGGCTCTGAGACAGGCACACCTTCCCAAATTTGCTCAGCTCTTTGGAGACGGATGATCAGTCCGGGCACTTGGAAGGAACTGACTCTTAGATGACAGGACTTGAAAATTAGGTGTTCTGTTTAATGAAATAGTCTTTTTTAATAGAGAGCTCCTACATAAAATGTGTGACTGTCAGACAATCTGACTTTATTCCTCGTGATAAGCACATCAGAACTCAACTGCATGTTTGCCCCTTGGAGGAGGTAGTCACCTTGGGAAGCCACATTCTTACTCTGAATACATTGTCATTGGTGCCGTTGGTCAGTCTTCCTTAGAGCCTGTGGCCTGGCCCTGGTCGGTGGTGCCAAAACTTCATATTCGAATGGACACCCTGGCCATTGGAAGGAAAAGCGTCCTTCAGTTCAGCTTTGCAACACCTCTGATGGTACAAAATGGCAAGAGGCATAGGCTACAGTGGGGCTGGCTGACTGGCTCTGAAAAGCCGCTTAGCATGGGTCATGTGGTCGGAATAAGTCCTTGGGGGACTAGTGGAAAGAATAAACACACTCATTTGACTAAAAAAAAAAAAAAAGGTGTATTTGTTCAACACGACTGCATTTCTTTATAGTCACACTGTACTTATACCACATACTGTCAGGGCAGTTAAACTCTTCCACGCGCCTGCTCTGAGCGGGCAGTGTGGAGAAAAACTCTCATGCAGCAGGGGCTCGCCCTCAAGGACGATTAGCTTTCAGAGAATGAAAAGGCAGTTATAATATATTCAGCTCTTCAACTTTTGTGAATGGAATTTAATTTTCTCTTATGATTCACGTGCTATCTGGAAGAAAACTCTACACGAACGGAGAATGCCCAGCTTGAAATGCCAAACCTGTGAAAGGTTCTTCAGTAAAATGACATTGCTCGGACTCCGTGATGATGAGGGTGTAGTGGGACAAGGCAGCATCCCCAAGTTAAGAATGACGGATACATTGATAGATTTCTAGGATCGTTGGAATTGGCCCTTTTCAAAATCCTTCATTTTTTTCCCCCTCTCAGACAGAAGGAAACCCAATTTTTCTTATAAATTTTGAAGACCATTTCAATTTTATTATAAATTTTGGGAGGGAGAGTCCCCACCCTGTTTCTGTAAAATGAGAATATTGATTACCTGCCTCATGAGTGTGTGATGAGTTCAAATGAGCTAATCTGTGCCGTGTTTCTAGAGCACTCCTGGCCCAGAGTAAGCACCATGGAAATGCTAGCCATTACTGTGGTCACGAGCTTTTAGGAGATTGCTCGTAGAGTCCCATCCGACAGGCTATTTGCTCAGTTCTAGGATTCAGGTAGGTTTAGCCAACATATAATTCCACTTGTGGAGATGCTGGGGACCGGCCAGATGACACCAGCTAGAAGGCACGCCTCCTCCACTGTCCTCTCAAGGAGCTTGGTTGAGACATAGCTCCCAGCCCAGACCCTGACCTGCTGCAGACATGGAAGAAAGAGCACACAGGGCTCCCCTGAAAATGGGTGACTACAATGGCTTTCGTGAAAGCAAAGGCTCCAGTTCTACCTGCAAGATCATAAAAGTGTTTTGACCCCCCCCCCGCCCTCCCTCCCCCAGGCCTTGCTCAGCTTTGGGGTTCCCTGCGGTATTTTCAGTACCAGTGTGAGGGTCGGGGAGCAGGAAGGAGAGCAAAGCCAATGGATACCCAGGAAAAGCTACCCAGGGTGTTTGGTAGGAAAGCATGGGAAGCTGTTTGAATTTGGAATCAGGTGGAATCCTGTCAGGTTGTAGCAGAGGGCACCTAATAAACCCAATCTTGGTGAAATTAGCTTTTTACTAAGAATGAGGTTTCCTGAATTGACTTGCAGGGACAGTGTTCCAGTAGATGCCTGAAGGTGTGTGTCCCTCCTTCTTGTGGGCAGCTGGGCTAACCTTAAGGTGTCTTAGGTGGGCCCTTGCCCGTTGGTGAGTGAACAGCCCCTGTGTTGAGGAGAAGCTAAACGGACGAGAAAGGGGCTCAGCACACACCGGCCCTGTGCTTGACAAGGACTGATAGAGGCCCCTTTGCCACCAGGTGTCCGAGGCAGGCACACCGGCAGGCTGACCAGGGGCAGGGTGCAGAGCTCCTATGGGCCCAGAGGCGCAGGGGCGGCCCTCCCCACCAGCAGGCTGGTTGGCAGTCTCCCCAGGACCGTTGCTGGCTGCCATTGCATTTCCGCGTTCACGGACTCTGAAGGATCTGCTTACTCTAACTGATCTTACTCCTCCGTAATCTTTTCTTTTTCTCCTGCTCTGCTGCCTGTTTATTTTTTGTTATCAGAGGAAGAAGAAATGCTCGAACCAGGAACCAGGTATTTACTAGAAAGGTCCGTTAGCCCCATTCAACTGGTTGGAACCTGTCTTTAGTACTGACTTCTAGAGCAGGGCCCACCTTGCCTATTGCCACAGGGTCCATTTTATCCCCCTCTCCCTGACTATCGTTAACCAAGGAGAGGATTCACAGGTGGGGTGTGGAGGAACCACAAAGGCATCAAAATTCGTGGGTTTTTCTGTCTCTTTACAAGAACATATTACGTGTGCCTTGTTATTTCCTCATCTGAGGAGGTTAGTAATTTAATTTGGCCCGTTTTAATGAAAGTTTAAAAAAAGATTTTGTGCTCTTTAAGTGATTCAGAATAATAGATAACTAGTCATGGAATCCAAGACAAAACTAGCCCTTGCCTCGCTCTTTGTGGCTGTGGGCCCATCTAGGAAGATGTAATTGAAAATATATTCACACCCCCTGCCATGCGTATGTTTAGAACTGCATCTTATTCAGCCTTTTTGACTAAGGTTGGCCACTCAGTGGTCAATGGCTGACATTAGCTGTTTCTGGAACTTTTCCTTATAACATGTTTATTGTCAAATAAAGTATCTGCCTGGATGTTTAGGTTGTAACCTCATTAGACCTGGCCTTCCTTTCTCAGAGCTCAATAGGACCCTTGGGGCCATCCTTGCTTCCCGTAGTGTGTTCTTACTTCAAGCATCAGGTACTGCAGTGCTAGAAGGAAGCCTTGATCCTCCCTTTTTGTCCTTGAGCACTGGGAGGATAGGGTTGAGTGGGGCAAAGTGGAGGGGAAGGCAGAGCACTCTTCAAGAGCAAACTCCAGCCCTCTCCGAGCAGCGGGCTCCCTCCCCTTCCCAGGTGTGCCTGCCAAGCCTTTGAGCCCTGATTTCTTCCCAGCTAAGTAAGAAGACAGAGCATTTCTTTAAAATTATCATAGCTATGCCTTTCTCTGCACATAACTGAAGATTTTCTGTTTTAACTGTTTGTGGAGACTTTAGGATTAGCAGTTCCTTGCTTATTTTCCTACTAATCCAATGGTACTAATATTCTGGCTTGAGTGTATAACCTATGTTTGCAATGTCTTTTTCCCTGTGGTGGTTGCCAAGCCCAGTACAACTCACAATTTTTTTTCTTAAGGATTCAGGACAAGCTATACCGCTTGTAGTCGAGAGCTGCATCCGGTACATCAATTTATACGGTAAGCTCAATCTTGGGGCAGTGTTTTCAGCTCTTTCCAGAACAGGTGCTGGGCTGTTCTCATAGGAAATGAGATTTTAATTCATCTTGGAAGATGTCCTGTCACTGCCCTGCTTCCTAGAGAGAAAACGCTTCTTGGCACAGCTGCCATGCTGAGTGCTCTCTTGAGCCTTGTATGTCTGGGGACGAAGGTGGTGGTGAGAAGACCCAGGAACTAGGAAGACTGAGGATCAGGGAGGGCATGGACAGGAGAAGCGTCTCAGTTCCTTCGTGACTCCACCCAACCTCAGAGGTCTGTGTTTTGAGCAGTTAACTGGCTCTAGTCAGCTCCAGAAAGGAAATGTAGTGTCTGGGATGTGCTAACCATGGTGTCCCCAACACTTCCCTGTGCTTCCCTCTATTCATTCATTCACTCCTCCAAAAATTTATTTTCAGAGTGCATAGCAGGCACTGTTCTGACAATGGGAATAGAGGCATGAATAAGACAGGTAAGGCGCCGGCCCTCGGTAGCTTACATTACCGATTAGAAGGGCAAGGAAATAAGCAGATAAAGAAATAATATAATTTTAGGTAGCAGTAATGCCAAGAAACTAATTAAAAGGGGATAGAGAATGGCCAGAGGGTGGCAGGGCTGTTTTGGCTAAGGTGGTAAGGAGAGACGTCTCTGAGGGGGTGATCTTTGAGTAGAAGAAGCCAGCCGTGCATGGTAAGCATAAAGGTCTAATATGGGAAGGAAGCAAGTATGAGTGAATGGGAATATGCCAGGACGGTGGGATAAAAGACACAGGTGATAGAGATTCAATATTGGTTAAGGAATGACATAAACACACTTTTATTGAGCACATACTATGTACAAACCAAACTTGGGCTAAAGCCTGCCTTTTAGAGGTAAACACTTTCCTAAATTATAATGTGGAGAGTTGTTTTATATAGAAAAACTGAACATGAGGGAGATCACAGTCACCCCATGAATTCCCATTCAAGATGAGAGAGGCCCTTTAATTCCTTCGATTCTATAGGTTACTGTTCAGCCCTATAGGCTCTGATCCTGTGTTGTTACTGTTATGTCAGCTATCGGGGTCTCCTCCTTGTTATGGCCTTATAGAAGCATATTTTAAAAAGATTATTTTTCTATAATAATTTGATGTCCCCCAAGCTCCTTGATCCCAGGCCAGCATGCACTCTAGACTCGAGCTTTCCTGGAAAGAAGATGTCTGTATAGGTAGGGGGTGAAAATGGTCGAGTGAACAATATTGATCATTCTTGTTCAAAATCTCTGTGGCTGTTACACTGAAATGGCATTTGTAAACTCAGGCCAAGCTCCTTGGTGCCAGTGTCCCTGGCGAACTTGGTAGGCAAAGTGCACCTTGGCTACCACTGGTCCCGTGTGGATATCAACCTTAATTTATGGCCCCCAACAAGAGATCACAGACACATGAAACAGGGTGGTGCAGAGTATTTTGGCCAGCTGAAGTTCATTGCAAAGGCTACTTTTGGGCTTCTGCCAGGAGATCTTTATTGGGAACGACTCTCGTAAAGAGTGGTGGGAGAAAGAGACAAGCAATGGGGAGAATCATCAATGTCCCCAGAGGTCTGATGAGCTCAAGGCATCATGGCATTTTCTGTTTGTTTCTTTTAGGACTCCAGCAGCAAGGGATCTTCCGAGTACCAGGATCTCAGGTCGAAGTCAATGACATAAAAAATTCCTTTGAGAGAGGTAGGTGCAGAGTCACCGTCTCAAGCTTGTGTCCCTAGGAAGCCAGGATGGGTGTTGATGTGTGTCTTAGAGCCAGCAATGTGCTGGGGCTGGCTCGGAGCGACATCTTTCCAGCTGCATTCAGTGCCTTCCACCTTGGTAGCTTGAAATCAGCGAAGGCAGGAGTATTTACACCGCAGAAATTGGCAAATGCCAAGATCTTTTCTTTGTCTTTTTCCATCTCAGGAGTTAGCTGTGAAACATTTACCAGCACACATGGGCAGCTCTGTCCAGTGACTGTGCAGTAGTTGCTGGGGAAGAGGGCCTAGGAAAGCACTTGCAGTTATGATGTGAATCAAAAAGGCTGCTGCTTTTTTAGAAAAGTTGGAAGAATACAGGTAACACTGAGTAGCTCTTAGAATATCCTAATTATCTTTTTTTTTTTATGTAGTATTTGGCAAACAAATATTGTCTGAGGACCCTAATCCAAACCCATTTCCCTGTAATAGATCACATCCCAATTTACTGAGCATGTTCTTACCCCTCCTTCTACGCAATCTTCCTAATAGTCTTGGAAGGTATTTGGTTTGTCCCTGTTGGCTGTGCTCTGAACAGGCCTTCCCCCCGGTTCCAGCTCTGGAATTCTCCCTCCTTATTACCCGGCTTCCTCTGGAGGGGCTGCCTCCTGAGCAAACTTACCCCTTCCCTGTTCCCCCCCAGTTCCATCTGCCGTCTAGCTCTAGAGTGGAGGAAGCACTCTGTGAGCCCCAGGAAGTCAGTACCACAGCCCCTAGCACAGACCTCTGTGGCCCGTGGCACTCTGGCTTTGAACCGGGTTTAGAGAGCAGGATTTGACTGGATGTGGTGATCAGTGGCCTCCTAATGTCCTGCGGAGCTTCTGTTTTGGAGTCTGCTCCAGGATTTTGGGCACTTAGAACCAGAGAGCCCCAGAATTCCCCGGCTGCAAGCTCCTACTCATACATTTGTTGCCTCCTAACAAGCATGCATTCATTGGGCCCTCCACTGCACTAGGTAAGGGACCAGGGCCTAGAAATACAACAGGAACAAAAGACAGTCGTGACTAGTAGGGAGCCAGTTTAGCAGACAACGGAGTAAGTCCTGGGTGGTATGGGAACCCCTAACCCAGCTTGGGTTGGGGGGGAGGAATAGTAAAGCCCGAGAAGTCTTCCTAGAGGAGGAAATGCTCAAGCTGAGGCTTAAAGAGTAAGAGCCAGAAAAAGGAGGGAAAGGTAATTCCAGACTAAGGAAACAGCATGTGCAAAGGCCAGGAAGCAAGAGGTATCTCCCATCTTCCTCCCTGATGGAAGTGTCACTCGTCATTCTCTGAGCTTCTCTTGACAACACTGGGCAGCCCAATCCAAAGTTTTGTTTCTTCACTTCCCCCAACTCCTTAGCACCCCTGCTCCCCTGTGTTCATTGTAAATGAACAGAACCAGGGTCTGGAATCTTTGCTGGTTCCATCTTCTTGGGCTAATCACATTATACAGAATTCCTTAAATCTCATGGGTAAACTCACTGCACAGTGCATCCAGCCTGGCAACAGCCCCTGCCTCGAATTTCCCTGCTTCCCTAGGCTCTGTAAGTAACTTTCTTGTACCAGGCAGCCTGGCCCTATCCCTGCCCCAAGAGCACTGCTTTCTTTCCTTCTCGAATATGATTTTCTAAGGTCAGTGCCTTCTGTCCGTGGCTTGGGTGCCTGTTCTGAACAGGCCTTGGATCACCTTGGGCAGAGCCCTGCTGGGCAGGGATCACCTGACCCAAATCTCAGCTGCAAAAATGTTTTCTTTTTCTTTGCCTCAAGTATGCAAATTGGCTCTTCTCCCTCTCTCCGTCATTCCAGAATGAATCTCATTCTTGCGGCAGCCTTGTCTTTTTGCTCCTCCTGAGCCTATGGTGAACTGTGGCTTATTCTTAAAAAAAAAAAAAAAAAGTTCCCGGTGTATCTCTTTTAGAAAAATCCATTCCTGGCTTCTCTGGGCTGGCTAGTGCCCAGATTTCCCACTTACTTTTTCTGTTTCTTGAAGTTCACCGACCAACTGCCTTGGGTTTGGCTCCTTACTCAGCTGACCCCCAGGGTCACCTCCCACCTCTCGTGAAACTAGTAGCTTCTCTCCCCGCCTACCCCCCAACTGCTGCAGACAGCCAGGTGACCAAGGCTGGGGAGGCTCAGTATTTCTCTTCTCACTCACTCCTCCATCCCACACACTAACTTACGACTGAATTTTCTCTCTAAACCAGCACGTTGTGCATTTTTCCTTTCTTCCTTTTATTTGTTAAAATGTAAGTCCCTCAAACCTTGCAGGGTGTCTATCGTTTGCCATTTGTTCAAGGAGATTTGGGTCTTTCTCTTCCTTGGCCCCCTTCCTGCTCTCTTGGGTGAAGTTCTTGCCCACATTCCTTGTATAAGGCTGTTGAAAGGAGCACAGATCTGTTTTCTTTAAGGTTCTGAGAAATTGCAACATGTAGGAAATTCATTCTTGGCTTATTATTCCTAAACCCACTTTCTTTTTCTTCTGACATGAGTCAGCCAGGGTTTTAGTTGAAGTGGTGATGTTAATGATACGATTTTTTTTTTTTTCTGTCAGTAAGCCTTAAGCTTATCACGCAAGTTTTGAGCTCTTTCTGCAGTCTGGCAAAATGAAGGAGAAACACCACAAGAGGGCAGGAAATCAGTAGCCCCGCTGTGGAGAGAGCCCTGCTTTTCTGTTGTCTCTCAGGCCAGTTTTCCTGGGAAAACTCTGTTTTTCCCCACAGACCCAGCCACTGTCCCCTTTGTATGCAACGATGAGAGAGCTGCCAGGGGGGCCTCCTTACGTGGAGGGGCGGCCGGAAGGGGAGTCCGTGGCCCTCTCACCCGGTGAGGCTCAGGATAGGGTTTAGATCTGAGGCTGAAGTCATGGCATGTAGGGTCTGACACATTCTAGTGCTGGCCCTTTAGAGATCTAGATCCTGTCCCAGGGAGAGGAATGTGACCGGGAGACGCTGGGAGGGGTTGTCCTGTTGAGGAGCCACAGAATAGGCTTGGGAGGACCTGTGGCCACAGAGAGCTAACTGCCCTTGTGTGAGAGGCCACCTGCGAGCTTCCTGCCATGCACCCAGTCTGGCGGCAGATTTCCTGAGAGCCTGTAAGCATACACTGTGTTCACACTCTGCCCTGGGGACAGCCCTGCCATCAAGTCCTCGGCAGTGCCCAGGTGACCTGGCTAAGAGGGCGCTGTGGGCAGGGCTGCTGGGGAACAGTTCCACCGCCCCCAGGACGGTAGCCAGCCAAGTGTGAACACAGCTTTTTCTCAGACTAGCCTAGAGTTTTAGCTGTAATTCTCCTCAAGGAAGCCATCATTCCCACAAACCATACTGCTCATCCTGAGCTCTGGAATTCCGCTCGTTTCTGGAGCCACAATTGACTGGCCTTGCAGAGAGCCGAAGGCCTGGGCTAGGAGGAGAGAATATTTGGAATATTTGGATGGTTCCTTTTATGGACTGAGTGCCTTCTGGGAGGAAGAGCAAGAGCAAATGGGGTGTGTGTGTGTACACATAGGTAGTATATGTATGTATATATAAAGCCCATATGTGATCGTGCTTGATGAGGGGAGCTGACATGCACTATGAAGAAGAAGAATCCATGTGCTTTTGAATCATGAGACCCCAAAGGTCATATGTGGTAATAATAGGGAAATAGCTAAGTATAGTCCAGAGTTTTTGAACTTTTCTGGTCCCTTAAAGGGGCCTCAAGAGGTGCTACAGGACCCGAGAGGGGGCTTAGGAGGGAGGTATAGACCTCTCCTCCCAATTCAACTAAGACAGCTTTGTTGTATGTGTTGAGCATTCAGAGAAACTTTTTTCTTGAAAAAAAAAAAAAAGAAAAGGTTGGGATTCTACTCTAAAGGAAAAGGAAGGAGGGAAGGAGGGAGGGAGGGAGATAGGCATGTAAGCGGACAGACAGACACTGGTCAAAGGAAGACTATCTCCCAGGCATTACGAGACCTGGGAGCTGCTGGTGTGTGTTTTGACTGTGTGAATGTGGGCAAGTTGTTTTGCTTGTTGGGTGCGAGAGAATGGTGGTGTTGGAACCCTGCCTTCCTCGGCACCATGCAATGTTCTTGTGAGGATTAAGAGAGATCATGTGTGCGAATGTGCTTCTCACTTGAGAAGTGCTATATCAGTATAGGAAGTGATTTTTTTGTGTTTTCTCTCTTCCTTCCCCACAAGGACTCCTCCTGTTCCCCTGTGGGGATATCTGAGAGGTTGACCTCTGGAACATCAGCATCTGGGCCACCACATACAGTCATTCAGGCTGGGCACTGTGCGGGGGTGCTCAGTCAAAGAGGGCAGGGGGGAGCTGAACTCTGGTTCATACTCTGTAAGCCACAAGACCTGGTTCAGGAAGGAAGTAGGGGGGCCCTCTCTCATTTGCACTAAAGCACGTTGGGGCTAGCAGAGGCCCTGGCAGTGACATGCATTCTTTTCCTATGAAGGTGGAGTAAAGAAATCCAAGTATGAATTTCCAGCTCTGCTCTTCACCGCTTGCCAGTCTTAGAACATTCTGTGGGCTATTCTGGGAGCAGGAGAAAAAGCTCATTGTGCAGACATCTGTCAGCACCTTCAGGGAGGGGCTGGATTGCTCTGTGTTTCCTTTCACCTCGTCCGCTGGAAACTTGGGGGGATCTTAGCTGAGCAGCCCCGGATTAAATTGAAAAATGCTGCTCTCCTGAGATACCATTTTCCCCTGTCCAATGGGCAAAAAAAAAAAAAAAAAAAAGGAAGATTGAGAGCATTCCATGGGCAGGGCTGTGGAAAAAAAGCATTCTCCTATGTTGCCAGTAGGAGGATAGAATGGTGCAGGCCCAGTGGGGGAGAATTTGGCTCTGTCTAATGAAATGTACCCTTGACCCACAATCCCACTTTGAGACTTGACCAGAGATGCACCTCCACAAATACAAAAACACACACAGGAGATTATTTGTTGTGGCAATATTTGTAAGAGCTAAAGATTGGAAAGAAGTCACATGTCAATCCGTAGGAGATTGGTTGACTAAATCATGGTCGATCCATGAAATAGAGTACTTTGCATCCACTTAAAAAAAAAGAAGAAGAAAAATGAGAAAGATCTCTATGAACTGATATGGAGGGATTTCTAGTATTTATTGTGAAGCAAAGAAACAAGTGTATGTTGCAATATTGTATACTACTTACATTTTGTGTAAAAAATGAAGGGAAATAAAAAATTCTCATATATGTATTTGCTTATTTTGGGAGAAGAAAACACAACAGGGCAAACCAGAAATTGATGAAAATGGTTAAATGTAAGGTAGGGAAGGGAGAAGGAGAAGAGTAGGGCTTGTCTGCATATAACTTTTTATCTGGTTTTGACTTTTGGAAAATGTAAATGCTTTATATTTTTAAAACTGCAAATTTTTTAAGAAAGAATTTCTAAAAAAAAAATCAGTCCCTAAAATTGAATAGAAATAGAAACAAGCTGTGTATCAAATTGATCATCACACAGAGAGTAACTTTTGAACATGTGCTCTGGTCATACATTTTTAGCAGCTTTAATGAGTTAGATACCATAAAGCTCACCCATTTTTAAATCGTACAATTCAGTGGTTCCTGGTATATTTATAGAGTTGTGCAATCATCACCATAATCCAATTTCAGAAATTTTTCATCATCCCCAAAAGAAACCTTGTACCCATTTGTAGTTACTCCCTAGACTCCCTCTACCCCAGCCCCCCACGCTAGGCAACCACTAATGTACTTTCTGTCTTCTGACCACACATCTTTAGTAGGATACATTCTGAAGACTAACCCCTTCCCCCCCAAATGAAAACAAAAGCCCTGCAAAGAAATCTTAAATTTTATGTAGTAGGTTTATTGTTAGTGGTGATATTGCTATTAAAATTTCAAAACTATGTTATGTATATTGTAGGATAAGGCAGATACAGAAATACATTATTAATGTGACTCAGAACCAAGATTTTTCACTAAGAAAAATGAAATACAAATATAAAATAAATGAAGGTAAAGAAAATGTTGAATCTTAAATATGAATTAGAAATAACTGTGTGAACTCATGAAAAAAAAATATATGTATTCTCCCTCTATCCACTGAAAAGGTTTAAAAGCTTTTTATAGCACTCCTGTACCAATGAGCACACCTGGAACTTAGATCTTGGTCTCTAAATGCCATCCCCTATAAAAAGCAAACAGAGCGTCTTGGAGAAATGTTTGATTCCAGATCTGGGTCAAGGAAAGTATAAGGTGATCCATGAACATCTTCTGTTGCAGAAAGCAAGGATGTGCTCAGTGGAGGTCACCTATAAAGGACATTTGTCCCTGGCAAAATTGGGGAGAATCTGAGCATTCCAGAGAATAGTGATGGTAATGGATTATGACACATTAAATTAAAAATTACAAAAACAATCCCACAAAGATGTTAAATAATAACAGTAATAATAATAATAGGAGAAGTAAGGGGGCATGGGGAAACCTCTTCTTTATGGAAGAATGCTAGCTAATAAATGTAGAAGGAATGACAGAATTAGAAAATCATCATTTTGCAACCCCAGGATAATAATTGATTTAGGCTAAAATCATCATTGGAGGTTAAAAGCATTGGGTGAAACATGTTGAGCACAATGACTTGCACATAGATCACTTATATTTTTCAAAAATATTTTATATTTTATGTTATTACAAAGGGGAAAATAGACCTTTACAATGCAGAGATCTGGAGGTCACCCCCTTAATCCATGGATCAAACTTCGCATCACCAGGAGCAAGACAGGCTGATGTTATGTGCCTCTGGATCCAGTGAGGTGTCCACAACATCACCCATGTACTATTCTTGCCAAAAATGTTTAACTTAAATCTAATCATGAGGAAACGAAGACAAATCCAGAGTGGGAGGCATTCCATAAGGCAGGTGGCCTGGACTCCTCAGAAGAGGCAATATTATAAAAAACTTAACGATTAAAAAATGTTGGGGCCTCTTTTACATTCAAAAGACTAAGGAAACATAACAACCAAATGAATTGTGTTGATTAGATCTTAGCCTTTGAAAAAATTCTATGAAAGACAGGACAATTGGGAATGTTTGGATGTGGGCTGTATATGAGATGGTGTTTTGGAACTATTGTTAATTTTCTTAGGTGTAATGATGTTATGTGGTTATGTAGGAGAATATCCTTATTCTTAGGAGAAACATGTTGAAGTATTTAGCAGTTGTATTTTGTGACATCTACAAAATACTCTCAAATCATTGAGCAATAAATATGAGTAAAGAGAGAAAGCAAATATGGCAAGAGGAGTGTAAGTTAATGACCATGAATGAAGGGTGATTTCAGTATTTTATTTTTACAATATTTCCGTAGATTTGAACATTTTCAAAATCAGTTACAGGGAGAACTCTAAACTTGCTCTGTCAAGGAGGTTGTCCCATCTGCTTCTCCTCTAGCTCAGGCCATCCCTCCTGCCATCTGCACATTTCCTGCCTCCTTACCAAGCTGAATTATTATCTCCTGTTTCCTCTCAGGTGAAGACCCCCTTGTGGATGATCAAAATGAACGAGATATCAATTCAGTCGCTGGTGTTTTAAAACTGTATTTCCGAGGACTGGAAAACCCACTCTTTCCTAAGGAAAGGTTTCAAGATTTGATATCTACTATTAGTAAGTATTTCCTAGGTGGAACGGTAGAGTGATCAATTGTGTGACATACCTTTATTAAAGTTGTACTATGGGCTCATCTCTGTGCTAGGCACATGGGAGGGAGAGTACGAAAGGAGCAGTATGGCCCTCGTTCTCATAGAATTTAAAATCTAGTTGTAGAGATAACAAGACAGTTTATAATGGAAAATGGCATGGTACAACCCTGGGTATGGAAGGAGCTCAGAAGAGGCAGAGGGAAACTTGGTTTTGCAGATCACAGCTGAGAGAGAGTGATGTGAGCTGAGCCTTCCAGGAGGAGTGGACACGGAGTATCCTGTGAAGAGTATGGGGACACACAGACTAATGGGACCAGTAGGAGGGTATTCCAGGCGGTGAATGGTGCAAGAGGCTAGAAGGGTAAAATAGAGCAAGAGGGGAAAGACCTTGCAAGGATTTTAGAGCTTTTCCCCCTGGGTAATAGGGAGCCATAGAGGGCTTGGGAGTCAGGTCAGCAACATAACAGACAAGTAAAATGGTGAAAATAAGTTGACTGTGGGCTTCTTCTGATGTCACGAGCCATCAGAATTCTCCTTGGCAGGTATTTCTGTGGATGAAGGCAGAAGCCCAGTCTAGGGGGCTGAAGTAAAAGCACCTTGACTGTAAGATGCCCAGATCCAAGGCAACATTTTGGGAATTTTTAAAAATAAACTATTAATATTACAGTATGAGAATCTTAGTATTTTAGAATAAACTCTGATTTACAGAAAATTGCCCCACGCCCAGTAGTACTAGGGATGCCTCTCACAATGCTCTGAGAGGGATTTGCAGCCGGGAAAGTGCTCCAGCAGGTGGGAGACTTCAAGCCTCTTGCCTGCCTTGTACAAAAGACCCTTCCTCTGTTCTGCTCCCCTCCACACTACTTCCTGCTCATCTTTCCAGATCCACTTCAGGCTCCACATGACCCTCAGAAATTCCAGGCCACAAAGGCCCAACCCTATCTGAGCCTCGTGTCATGTGTTCAGCCCTGTGTCACGTGTTCAGCTAGTGTCACATGTTCAGTCCCATTAGTCTAGTTCCTGAGCAGAGCCCTGAGTGGCCAAGGCTGTTGACCGCTGGTACAAGCCCATAACATTGCATACCTTGGATCACACCTTGAATCACACTGTGGGGGGGAAAAAAAAAGATCCCTTCTCACTTCCCTCCCAAACCCTGTGATTATATCAAGGAGAAAATTTCAGAGGTCAGTCAGTCTCCCTTCTAAACATAGAGATGGGGCCTCAGTCTCAGAAACTTTTGTATAGAACAGTGCCTACCTAGAATTTAGTGATATTGTTTTGCTTTCATTATATCTATTTTTATGTTACCTCCTAATTATAGCAAGTGGTCCTGGTTTCTCATTTACAGAGTGAGGTAAAATTTCCTCTTTAAATAAATGCATTTAAGAAAACGATGTACTGAAGTGGAGGGGACTAGGGCACTGATGACTGAAGCTGAGGACAGGGAGCGACCTGTATAAAGGGCAACGGAATCAGTAAATGTCCAAGAACCTTTAGCTCTGTGGGGAGACTTGGGTGAGATGCCTCAGTGCCAGACTTTGAAGGTAAGCTAGAGTGTGCTGGACAGAGTAGAGAGATCACCAGTGTGTACAAAAGCCCAGGGGCAGGAAGGCCCTCTGTGAGAGGGAGATCGTGGCTAAGGCCACCTGGCACAGAGTTTCTCAGTGGGGGTGCTATTGGCATTTAGGGTAGAGCAGTGCCTTATTGTGTGTCCCATACATTCAGGACACTTGGCACCTTGACCCCTGGATCCCAAATGCCAATGGTACTCTCTAGTCACTGTGACAACCCCCAAGAATGCCCTGTGGATCTGTAAATGCCCAGAGGTGCACTACCACCTCATCTGAGAAGCATGACTCCGTATCATCTTCAGATACTTGGGGAAGGGGCAGCAGCTAGGAGGTGAGGCAGGCGAGGTTGGCGGAAGCCCGCTGTGAAAGGCCTGGGATACGGAGGAGAAACAGGAGAAATGGTGTTTCAGAAGGAACATGCTGACAGAATGTGGAGGCTGGAGAGAGGGGCTCTGTGAGAAAACATGTTTTCTGAGAAAGAAACTGGCATAGACTTGGGCATAAGCCCTGCAGACACACATCAGAACCCTGGCAGCTCAGTCTTCGTGCCAACTTTCCCTCTCCACAAGGCAGGGCCCACAAAGCCTGTCTCCTTACCAAGCCCAACTGGCTGCTCCTGCCCCTGGCCCGACTGACAAAAATACCAGTGTCTCTCTGTCTAGGACGGGCCTGAAAACCGGGCTCAGAGACAAGATCCCAGGCATCTGCCAAGCTCATTGGCCAGTACAGAGCTCTAGAGTTGGTTGTCTGTTCAACACTCACTTCTAGCCTACTATGTGCCGTGCCTGTGGTGCAGCTGGCGTTCAAAGAGGTGAACGGAACATGGCCCGTGCCTGCGTTCGTCAGGGCTCATAGGTATCAGGTGACAGAAACTCGATCTATACGGGCTTCATCCATAAAAGGGAATGAATTGACTCACATACTTGCTGCAAGTGGCCAGACGAGGGTCACAGATCAATCCCCAGAACTGAGAGAACTGGCTCCCCCGGAACCATGTGGCCTGATCTAGGAGCAGATGTTGGCTGCCTGGCTCTCTGAGAATGAAAGACACCCTGAAAAGCCCCTTTGTATTACAGAACTGGAGAACCCAGCTGAGAGGGTGCACCAGATCCAGCAAATCCTCATCACCCTTCCCCGAGTGGTCATCGTGGTCATGAGATACCTCTTTGCTTTCCTCAACCAGTGAGTTGCCCGGCCAAGTGGGGGGGGGGTCCCTCCTTGCCTCAGCTCTGGCCTCCTTTGGGAGGGGGTGTCCTGAGGCTTTTGCAGGTGCAGCTGTTCCTAAAACAGAACATGGAACCCTCCTGGAGTTGAGTAGAGCCCTCAAAAGAAAGAACCCACAGGGGGGAAGATTCACCTTTCCCAGGTGACTTGTGAGTACCTCCTTTCTTGTAGCCTCTCACAGTATAGCGACGAGAACATGATGGATCCCTACAACCTGGCCATCTGCTTCGGGCCCACCCTCATGCACATCCCTGATGGGCAGGACCCTGTGTCCTGCCAGGCACACGTCAATGAAGTCATCAAAACCATCATCATCCATCATGAAGCCATCTTCCCCAGCCCCCGGGAGCTAGAGGGACCTGTGTATGAAAAATGCATGGCTGGAGGGGAAGAATATTGGTAAGATTCCGTTCTTCTTAATATTGTTACTATCATCATCACCATCGTTGTTGCTGTTGAACAGGAACAGTAAGAAACCCTTCAATTTTCTTACTGCTTTATAGTCTGTACTCCCATATGCATTTCCTCATTTGAGCTTTGCTGCAGCCTTATATGAGAGATAGTTGCATCAGCAAGACTCTCTTGGTTTATAAGGGGCAGAAATACAAATCAAACTGGTTAAGCTAAATGGGAAGTAATTGGTTTACTTTACTTAACTAAAAAGTCTAGCATCATGGCTTCAGGTATAGCTGGATCCAGGAGTTCAACTATTATCATCAGGACTTGGTCCTGCAATCCCCAGCCCGTGGCTCTTCTTTCTTCTGTGTTGGCTTCATTCTCAGGCAGTCTCTCCCTTGGTGGCTTCAGGAAGGCATCTGGTAACTCCAGATTTAGAGCACATTCTCTCAGCAGCCCCAGTGGAAAAAGGGCTTCTTCTTCCCAAGTGTCCCAACACAAATCCAAGAATTATATCCCCTTGCTGAGGCTCGGGTCTGGCGAACAAATCACATTGGTTAGGAGATGTCAAGCTGTCATGGGCCAAGTGAGTCACAAACCCATCTCAGGCAGCAGGGGAGTGGATAATAATCCCCACCTCAATCAACCTCTTGAGAAAGGAGTTTTTTCCAAACACAGTGAGTTCACATTCTTTGAGAGTTCCACGCCAGGTCAGCAGTTGGTAGTTGGGCACCTCTGGGTACCTGGTGCTACATGGGGTCTTGGGAGAAAAATGTTAGAACCAATCAAAATCAGGGCTGACTACTTTTCCCAGACTAAGACCTTAAAATGTGGTAAAGATAGGAAATGTTCTGAAATGTGGATTCAGAACACCAGCTGACAGAGACCAGCCAAAGGGTTCCTATTCATTCTTTATTCCCAATCCAGGACAACACACAGCTGTATATTTAGTATTCCCCATACTGCTTTCAGCTAGGTGCCTACAGGGGAGTTTGTCTTTTGATTATCACAGCATTCCTGGACTCTTAAATCGCTTCAAAAAAGGGAGACATTCCAGCCCCCCCCCCCTTTTTTTTAAGATTTTATTTATTTATTTGACAGAGAGAGAATGAGAGAGAAAGCACATGAGAGGGGGGAGGGTCAGAGGGAGAAGCAGACTCCCTGCCAAGCGGGGAGCCCGATGCGGGACTCGATCCAGGGACTCCAGGATCATGACCTGAGCCGAAGGCAGTCACCCAACCAACTGAGCCACCCAGGCGCCCCAGCCCCTTTGTTTCCCATCCTGTCCCCCATAGAAATATCGGGCTCTACTGTCTTGTAATCACAGCTCTGTAACCTTATTTGAGGCACCAGGAGCACAGCTGTCCCTGTTTTGTCACAGAAACATTAAACAGCCAGCAAGCCTACTTTCTGGACAAAGAGAAGCTTTTCATGCAGTGTTTGCAACCATTATCGGTTCTCTTTTCTTGTTGCAATATATATCATTAGTGTTCTGGGAAGGTCCTCAAGATCTGTTGTACTTACCAAAGAACAATATACAATAACCACACTTCTTAGTCCCATTTGTGTCCCATGAGAAAGGAAAACTATTAATTATATTGGAGGTATTTTCA
This sequence comes from Phoca vitulina, assembly GCF_004348235.1. Lineage (NCBI taxonomy): Eukaryota > Metazoa > Chordata > Mammalia > Carnivora > Phocidae > Phoca > Phoca vitulina. The sequence goes on along the minus strand of NW_022589716.1, from coordinate 39,191,004 downwards.
AAGCCAAAAAGGGGGATTTGGCTGAGGGTCTCACTGTAATGGACAACATTCATTCATTCATTCATTCAACGAATGGACAGATTGTTGCTGAGTGTCTGTCCCAGGCCAGGCCCTGGGCAGGAGGGCAGGGATGTGACCTGAACAGGATTAATCCCTGATGCAGGGAGCTCTGGGGGAGGAGGAAACAGGCAGTTCCAGAAGAGGGGCTCCCTGAGCCAATGTAGCGAGGTCAGGAAGGGCTTCTTGGAGGAAATAATGACTTAACGGAGGCCTGTAGGATAGACTAGAGTCATCCAGGTGAAGAATGGGCAAAGAATGTTCTGGACTTAGTCCTGCAAGTGGTTGGAAAGTGGTTCTGTGTGGCCACAGTGTTGCAGATGCCAAGGGAATGGTGAGGGAGGAGTCTGCACAGGCCAGCAGGAGCCAGGTTATGAAAGGTCTTAAGCCATTGTGCAGTATCTGGACCTTATCCAGGAGGCAGTGGAGAATTTTTCATAATGAAATTCGTATCTTCTCAAATGCCATTGCAAGTGTCACCTCCTCCATGAAGCCTTCCCTGACCACCCAGTGCAGGTCCCCTCTGCTGTTCTTGTCTCTGCTCATTTGTTCCTCCATAGCACATTTCAACTTGCAGCAATTTTATTTCCTGGCCCATGAGGGCAGAGTATGTGTCCACTTACCCATCAGTGTGTCCCTCCTACCTAGCATAGTGCCTGGCATATATCAGGACTCCATCACTGGCTCAGTTAGAAAACCGACTATGTGAATAAACCCTGGCCTCAAGAAGCTTATCATTTAGAGAGGGGCTAGTGGCTGGTGAAATTATCGAGTGTATTAATAACAAATCTGACAGGCCTGGATTCACTTTACCTCCTCCCATGCCCATCATGGCTGCCAGCCTGCTGGTGCCACGTGGACTGGCCCAGGCTTTTGCACACAGCATCCTGAGGCAGCCCTGAGAACCCTGCTCCTTGCGAGCCTCACTCCACCTTGCTGGGCATGTCACGTCCTCTGTAAGACATGGAACCAGGTTAGATGAATGACTCACCTCACTTCCAAAGTTCCTTCCTGTTTTGGCCCGTGGTCCTTCCAAGGATAAATGCCAGGGTTTTACACTGATCTCTGGGTCATATGGAACTCCTAGGAATTGGCAGCCTGGCAAATTCCAGGGCTGGGGGAAGCTGGGGGAGGTTATTCAGGATAGCTTCCCAGGGTTGGGAGATTAGGAGGGCCCATGGGTGGTCAGATGGATAAGATAGGATGGTGCAGGCCTGGGCCTGACCTGAGTCAAGCGCAGAGGTGGGCGGGGCTGGCACTTAAGGGAAGCTGAGGACAGCATGAGGGTACAGAACCCAATGCGTCGCCTTCTCATGTTTCCTTGCAGTGATAGTCCACACAGCGAGCCAGGGACTATCGATGAAGTTGACCACGACAATGGCACGGAGCCTCACACCAGTGATGAAGGTGAGTTAGGGGGAACCTGGGGCCAGTGAGCTTACCTGGAGCCTCTCATGCTGACTCATGCCTGCGTAACCTCTGGGCTGGCCCACACAACCTCCTCCAGCTTGGCAAGTCGGCACATTGCCCTCCAGAATAGATGGGGGACCCAGAAAGATCTCGGAGACATGTGCACTCCCATTCGCCACACTCCTACCCGCCTGTCTCCTCCCTTTCTGTGTCCTGCCTGGCTCAAGTGCAAATCCTGAGTAACAAGAGTATGCTAAGTAGGAAGCACTCTTTGTCCCCTGTTCTGCCCCCACAAGGGATCTGTTCTGCCCCCAGCCTGTGCTAGGACTTGGGGTGCTTTGATGAAAGACACATGGGCTGTTGAGGAGCTCCCAGTCACGTTACCTGACACAGTAGGAGCAGCTCCCCGTGACCCACAGAAATAATGCCCAACTACAGCTGTGTCCCCAGTGCGTGGATGCCCCAAAGATGAAGCCAGGCAGTGATGACCCAGGGAAGTGCTGGTGGGAGAGAGGGAAGGTGGGCCTGGGCTTTGAGGGACTCATTGGAGCCTTCCACCCCTTCTAGACAAGGAGATTAGAGTTGGGTTCATCTCTAGGGAACCTGGACCATGTAGACAAGCAATCTGGATAATATGGGCCCAACACCAATGAATCCATTCGACAGAATGGGCATGGTACCCAGGCCCAGGGTCCTTTTAAGGACTCATGAAAATGTTTTAGTTTCTTTTAAAATGATGAGGAAAAAGGAATATGATCCAGCCTGTATTATATTCATCTTTATATCAATTCAGTTGTAGAATATAATTTTTATTTTTTATTTTTTTTAATTTATTTATTTGACAGAGAGAGACACAGCGAGAGAGGGAACACAAGCAGGGGGAGTGGGAGAGGGAGAAGCAGGCTTCCTGCCGAGCAGGGAGCCCAATGTGGGGCTTGATCCCAGGACCCTGGGATCCTGACCTGAGCCGAAGGCAGACGCTTAATGACTGAGCCACCCAGGCGCCCCTAGAATATAATTTTTAACTTTTTTTAATGGAGGAAGGGACCCATGAAAGTCATAACACAATCCTGTATAGACCAAGCATAGCCCTCCTTTCTCCCTGTGATAATTTTACTTTGAAAAAATCATTATGTAGAGGTTTTCTTATGGGCTTCTGTGTTTCCCTCTGGGACAGTCCTAGGCCCTGTTGGCCACCATTTTTGTCAGGAGAGCTGGTATGTAGTACTAAGGTGTGGTTTCTGGGAGCTGGTGAAAGAGCTGGTTTCAAGACTGATCGGTGGGTTTGCACTTGCTTATGGCAGATATTCCAACTCAAAGTGACCTAAGCATTAAAGACCTCAGACCTGAAAAATCCCAGGTTGGGCATAGCTTCAGGCGTGGCTGGATCCAGCTTAGTTGATCTTGTCAGGAATTTGTCTCCATCTTCTGTTCTGCTTCCCTCTGTGTTGGCTTCATACTCAGGTAGGCTATCCCTGTGTGGTGTGGTCTTTGGCAGTTCTGGGCTTTCACTGTTCTTTTGTCCAAAGTCCCCGTGGAAAAGAGCTTCCTTTTCATCATGGTTCCAAGAAAGCTCCTGGGATAGAGTCTCAGGACTGCCTGGATTCACACATCCCACCAAGAACCAATCACTGTGGCCCAAGAGGGAACCCATGGGTCAGGCCTGAGTCACAGGTATGGAAGAGCAAATCTAGGTGTGATGTTCATTCAGTTCTGCCAGAATCCTCAGAGGCTCAAGTCATCCCGAGCTGAGGAAAATGTCCTGCAGAGCCTTTGTTTGGGGATGTGAAGGCTGCCACCTTCGGCTTGTTTGTAGCGATTTGGTTTTCTCTTTCCTTCTTTTCTGTCTCTTGCCCTATTACTTCCAGCTCTTCTCCTTCTCCCTTCTTGTCCTGTCTGTTGCTTGCTTTATTTCCCTGTGTGTGTGTGTGTGTGTGTGTGTGTGTGTGTGTGTGTAGCTCCTTCTTGCTCTAGATCTTGCTCTCAGTCTCTCCTCTCCCATTGGGGGAAAACAGCTTGATTTTTCAGCATTCAGATCTGTTAAGACTGCTGCTGGTGAGGCAGATGTGTGTCTGCAGGAGGGTGGGTCAGGTGCCCTCTGAGGACCCTCGCAGCCCACCTGCCTGGGGGCTGAGGTCACTGCGGGTCATCCTGCACATGCTGAGTTTCCCCACAGTTCCTTAGCCTGGGGGCTGGAAGGCTGCTGTGGGGCCCAGGACTGAGGAGGAGGAGGGACAGAGAGAACAGCTCTTGGTGGGTGCATGAGGAAACAGCCACAGGGCACACCCAGCAGGCTTCACCCCATCAAGGAAAACCCCTCATAAAATGCTGCCTCCCTCCTCTTGGAGTAGAGGCCTACAGTATCCCCAGAATAGGGTAAGTCAGAGCTTCTTGTCTGGTTCCCCAGAAGGCCCCTTCTCGATTGTTCCTTGTCAGGTTGCTGGTTTCTGAGCATAACAAAGGCAGAAAGATCATCCTGGAAGGGCAACAAGCCGGCTTCAGGAGAGCCAGTTCCATGCTCCCTAAAGGTCCTCACTGTTTCCTGTGTGTTGGTGGTGGCTGCGGAGTCAGGAGCATTCATCGGAGGAAAATTAATTGCCTTTCCTAAATGTTTACCTACACGCCTGCCCCAATCAAAACAGTCACGGAAATACTGAGTTGCAGGAACAGTTGAGGGACACTAGACTCTGAGAAAGGAGACCTGGATTTGAAAGACAGGTAGAGACCTTCATGGCCCTGTGATCTTTGGGAAGCCATGTAACTTCAGACCTCAGTTTCCTTATCTGTAAAATGAGAATGACAGCACCAAGAGAATTGTGGCCTAGGTTAAAATGAGGTGACCTATCTGAAGGAGCTTAGTGCAGTGTCTGGGACAACTAGGTGGGTAGGAAACATTACACTGTGTCTGGTAGAAACCCCCTAATTCTGATCAAGAAACTGAACCCGGGGATTTTTACGGATCTAACTGCTCATTGGCAGCCTAAACCTCCTGATACCTTTGTCTACTTTCCTCTAAGACGTTTCATTTGGGGGATCATCAGTGTCTTTGTTTTTCTTGAAAATAGCCTTATGAACGGAGCCCAGTAAACTTCGAAGGTCAAATTGGCCAGAAAACCACGACACCATGTCTTTGTAATAGATGGTTCACCCAGTGAGTGACCATCCAAACTGGAGGAAAAACTTAGTTATCTGGCCTTTCCTTTCTCAACATATTCTGTACCTAGCTGATGCCTGCTGCCCTGCCTGGAGTCTCTTAGCACATCATGGGTATATATCTGGAAAATTCACTTGTGCTTGCTCTTTGGTCTCCAAGATTTTTAAAGAAACCATGGTTAGGCTAAGAACCCTTGATTGTCAGAACAATGCCAAGTGAAAACATCGAGGCAGCCTGTCAATAGCAGCTTTATTAATTGGAAGCTAAATGAGGACCTAGGCTGCCAGGTCAGGAAACTACTAAAATCAGTAACAGACACATGATCATGTAGTTACAATACGTCAGTTTCCAATTATAATTGCATCACCATTCTCTCACTGATATTTTCCCGAAATTCTCCCAGTGGCCTCCCACTCCTTGCCCATCATCTACATCTGAAAAGCCATTAAGCCATTAACTCTTTGGCTACATGAGGGGTCCATAAATGGGCTTTAGGAAGTCCATTGTGAGCAACATTTTGTTTCTGTTGGAATGCGTACCTCTGAGAAGAGTCCATAGTTTTCATCAGATTGTTCCAGGCATCTACCAGCAATCAGGGTAACATTTCTATTGGCCTGCAGTTCATGATATTTCCTTTAAGAAAAAAATGTCAAGCACACAGAAAAGTGGATGGAAATTGTGCAGTCATGCCCATAAACCCACCACCTAATTTCTACATGTGTTAACATTTTGTTATATTTATTTTATTGTGTATCTATCCATCCATCCATCATCTTATGTTAATACATTTTTAAGAAGATTTTATTTATTTATTTGACATGTACACAGAGAGAGAGAGAGAGAGAGTGCACAAGCAGGGGCTGTTCCTGTCCCTGTCCCCTGCATTGGGCTCCTTGCTCAGCGGGAAGTCTGCTTCTCCCTCTCCCTCTGTGCTCTCTCTCTCTCTCTCTCTTGCTCTTTCTCAAGTAAATAAGTAAAATATTTAATAAATAAATAAATAAAAGTAAAAAAACAAATAGCCAAATTTTAAAATGGGCAAAGGATCTGAAGAGATATTTCTCCAAGGAAGATATACAAATGACAAGCACATGAAAATATGCTCAGCATCATTAGTCATGAGAGAAATTCAAATCAAAACCTCAGTGAGATACCACTTCACACCCACTAGGATGGCTAGAATCAAAAAGTCAGATAATAACAAGTGTTGAGAAAGATCACATACTGCTGGTGGTAATATAAAATGGAACAGTCACTTCGTTTTTGTTTTTGTTTTTGTTTCTTAAAGATTTTATTTATTTATTTGACAGAGAGAGACACAGCGAGAGAGGGAACACAAGCAGGGGGAGTGGGAGAGGGAGAAGCAGGCTTCCTGCCGAGCAGGGAGCCCGATGCGGGGCTCGATCTCAGGACCCTGGGATCATGACCTGAGCCGAAGGCAGACGTTTAACCGACTGAGCCCCCCAGGCACCCCTGTTTTTTTATTATTGAGTTGTAAGCATTCTTTATATATTCTAGATAAAAGTTTCTTATCAGATATATGATTTGCACACATGTTCTGTGTGCTTTTCACTTTCTTGATGGTGTACTTTGAAGCACAAAAGTTTTCTAATTTTGATGATGTCCAATTCATCTATTTTTTTCTTTTTGTTGCCCATGTTTTTGGTGTTATATCTGAGAATCCTTCAGCAAATCCAAAATCATGAAGATATACCCTACATTTTCTTCCCAGAGTTTTAAGTTTTAGGTCTTATGTCTGGCAGTCCATTTTAAGTTAATTTTTTATATGGTGTGAGGTAAGGGTCCAACTCCCTTCCTTCTTTGTGTGTGGCTACCCAGCCATCCCACCATCATTAGTTGGAAAGATTATTCTTTCCCTCATTGAATGATCTTGGCTCCCTTGTAAAAAATCAGTTGACCATAGATGTAGGGGGTTATTTCTGGACTTTCAGGTCTATTCCACTGAACTATATGTCTGACCTTGTGCCAGCACCACACTGTCTTGATTACTGTTGCTTTGTAGTAAGTTTGAAATCAGGAAGTGTGAGTCCTCTAATTTTGTTCTTCTTTTTCAAGATTTTTTTTTTTTTTTTTTGGCTATTATGGGTTCTTTGCAATTCCATATGAATTTTAGAGTCAGCTTGTCAATTTCTACAGAGAAGTCAGCTAGCATTCTAATAGGGATTGTGCTGAATGTGTAGATCAATTTGGGAGTACTGCCATCTTAACAGTGTTAAGTCTTCTGATCCATGTGTGATACATCATTTCAACTCAGCCTCAGTTTCCTCATCTGTAAAATGAAGATAGTGCTACACGTGTTGTTGTGAGGATTAAATGTGATAATGTAAGTAGAACACTTAACATATAGTAAAGCTTAATTTGTTCATGCAAATAATATGGAGTGCCAACTCATCCCAGCAACTGTTCTAGAAGGGGGAAAATAGTAGATTATAAAACAAAAATCCCTGTCCTAATGGACCTCACATTTTAGTAGGAAAGATAAAAAATAAACAAGTTTTCAAACTGTAAGTGCACACACACACATGCACACACACACACACACAAGTTCAGGTTGTGCTAAGTGCTTTGAAGAAGAATAAAGCAAGAGAAAATGTTAGAGTGATTTGACAGCACTTTTGTAATCGAGGGTGGCCAAGTCCTTTGGCCTTGCTGAGGCAGAGACATTTGAGTACAGACCTGAATGAAATTAGGAAATGGCACACAAGGGTCAATAAATATTTGTTGAATGTGAATGAATGCAAACATCTGGGAGAACAGTATCCCAGGGAGAGGCAATAATAAGTGCAAAGGTCCTGTGGCAGGAAAAGGTTTGGAATGTTTTAAAAACATCAAGAAGGCTCTATGAATATTTATGTTAGAGTGTTTAGGCATAAAGTGTACTGATGTCTGCAACTTACTTTAAAATTCACTAAAAAATAAGATGGATAGATGGATGGATGGATAGATATGTGATAAAGCTAATACAGTAAAATGTTAACAGTAGAATTTAGGTGACAGGTATATGCATGTTCACTTTCAACTTTACTTCTGTGTTTGAAAAATGTCAGAATACAGTGTTGGAAGAGAAACATTAAGAAGGCTAGTGAGGCCGTGAGGGAGGGACTGAGAGAGAGAGAGAGCAGTAGGGAGCGAAGCCCTGAGCACAGAGGGACCTCAGCAGCTGTGAGAAGACATTTGGGGTTGGCCCTAAGCACAGAGGGAAGCCTTCAGAGGGATTTCAACAAGAGAGTTGCATGATCTGATTATGATTTTAAAAGATCCCTCTGGCTGCCCTGGGGAGAAATGGCTCTACCAAACACACATGGAAGGGGGAGGCCTGGTAGAGGGACAGCGGCGGTCTGGACCAGGGCAGTGGCGGTGGAGGTGGCGAGATGGGTCTGATTCAGGGACACTTCAGAGGACTTGCTGATGGCAAAGATGTGTGATGCTCAAGAGGAAGGCTTTGGCCTGAGCAAGCGGGCATACGGTTCTATTTCCTAAGATGGGGAAGACAAAAGAATTAAGTAAGTTTGGGGAGGGGTGTGGGGGATAGTGATAAGGGGGAGAATCACATATTCTATTTCAGGTATGATAAACCCAAATAAGAGACTTCCTAATAAATGGTGGCTACGATTACTCTTTCTACCACACACACTTATGTAATGGCGTCTGCAATCACACGTGCTGTCTCTCAGCCTGTGGCTCAGCTCTGCTCCTCCTCTTTTCTTCTTTTCTTCCCCTTACATTTCCCATCCCTCCTCATCCCCCCACTCCCAACTCCAGACCACCCCCAGTGACTGTGGGAGGCTCTGGAGATGCGGAAGGCAGGACCTAGACACCCAGGCAGCAACTCCTTGATGGCTGGATGGACAGATACAAGATAATGCATAAAGAATGGAGCAATAGAGAGTCAGCATAGGGAAGGTAGCTGCAGGCTAGAGAGAGCAGGGGTCATTTTCATTACTCTTTTGTTCTATTAGAATTCAATGCATTTATTATTTTTATATATGTAAATATATACATAAATATATGTATTTTTCTAGTGTCGAACATCTTTGTGCTTGCTTTAAAGTATAAATACATTAATACTCACAGTCAGTTTTCTACCAAGTGTGGGCATCTCTTAGGGTACAGCCTTAACACAGATTAAATAAATCATAGGCATTGCTCATCCCTGCTCCCCAAAAAGTCTCTTTCTAAACCTCACTAGCTATATGGCCTTGGGAAAACCACATAAATTAAAATAAATAAAACCACATGCATTATCTTTTAATCCTCCAAAATCAACTGAGGTGTACAGAGGTTATGTGACCTGCCTAGATTTCTTGTCTGGACCTACCCCATAGGGTAAAGCCACTAGAAATAATAATCGTAATCATGAGCACTACTATCAGCTGAAGACCTCATGTATATCTGTACTATGCTAAGGACTTTCATACATTATGGCTTTTAAAAATCTATTAAAGTCTAGGGCGCCTGGGTGGCTCAATTGGTTAAACAACTGCTTTCGGCTCAGGTCATGATCCTGGAGTCCCAGGATCAAGTCCTGCCTCGGGCTCCCTGCTCAGTGGGGAGTCTGCTTTTCCCTCTGACCTCTCCCCTCTCGTGCTCTCTCTCTCTCTCTCTCATTCTCTCTCTCTCTAATAAATAAATCTTTTAAAAAATCTATTAAAGTCTAGTATATTTCTTTCTTTTTTAATTGAGATATAATTGACATATAAAATGTTAGTTTCAGGTGGATAACATAAAAATTCGATACACGTATTGCAAAGTGATCACCCCAGTGAGTCTAGTTAACATACATCCATACATTGAAGTTTGCATGTAGTCACCATTCATAGTTACAAATTTTCTTTTCTTGTGATGAAAACTTTTAAGACCTACTCTCTTAGCAACTTCCAATGCAATGCAGTATTACTAGCTATAGTCATCATGCTCTACATTCCATCACCAGAACATATTTATTTTAGAACTGGAAGTTTGTGCCTTTTGACCACCTTTACCCATTTTGCCCACTCCTTACCCCCTGCCTCTAGCAACCACCAGTCTGTTCTCCGTATCTGAGAGTTTGGTTTCTTTTCGTTTTTAGATTCCACGTATAAGCAAGATCATACAGTATTTGTCTTTCTCTGTCTGACTTATTTCACTTAGCATAATGCCCTCAAGGTCCATCCATGTTGCTTCAAATAGAAGATTTTCCTTCATTTTTATGGCTGAATAATACTCCACTGTATCTATATACCGTGTATACACTGTATCTGTATACATTTTCTTCATCCATTTATCCATCTATCTTTTCAAGTTAGTGTTTTTGTTTCCTGTGGAGAAATACCCAGCAGTGGAATTATTGAACCATAAGGTAGTTCTATTTTTAATTTTTTGATGAACCTCCGTACTGTTTTCCACAGTGGCTGCACCAGCTTGCATTCCCACCAACAGTGTAAGAGGGTTCCCTTTTCTCTACATCCTCACCAACTCTTGTTATTTCTTGTTGTTTTATAGTAGCCATTCTGACAGGTGTGAGGTGCTATCTCATGGTGGTTGTGATTTGCATCTCCCTGATGATGAGTGATAGTGAGCACTTTTTCATGTGTGTATTGGCCATCTGGATGTCTTCCCACATACACTATCTTTTAATCCTCCAAAATCAACTGAGGTGTACAGAGGTTATGTGACCTGCCTGAGGTGATGGAGCTGGGCTGTAGGAGTGCCTCAGGGGCAAGAGCCCTAGCCTCATTGCTTAATCCAGTCAGGGCTTGTCACTAACCAGTGAAGAATAAAGGTTTGATTGGTAAATGTGTGTGTGCAAAGAGATAAGCTTGAGTTGTGGCCCCAGTAAGAATTCTCTCTCCCCCCACATTAAGTTCATGGATGAATGTGTTATTCAGCTCAGGCTGCCAGAACAGAACTGGGTGGCTTAAACAACAGAAATTTATTTCCTCATAGCTCTGGAGGCTAGAAGTCCAAGATCAAGGTGCTGTCAGGGCTGGTTTCTGGTGAAGCGTCTCCTCCTGGCTTGTAGAAAGCTGCCTTCTCACTGTGTCCTCACACGACCTTTCCTCTGTGTACATTCACAGAGAAAAAGAGAGATCTCTGGTATCTCTTCCTCTTCATAGAGGGACCCCAGTCCTGTCAGATTAGGACCCTACCCTAATTACTCACTTTAACCTCAATTACTCCTAAACACCCGTCTCCAAATACCATCACATTGGGAGTTAGGACTTAAGCATATGGATTTGGGGGTGGGGGGGGGCACCATAACAGTCCATTACAATGAGCTTTGAAGAGTTCTGGGAGCCCTTAAAAATTGTGTACAGCATCTTTGCATGGATGGGAGTCCACATACACCCAAAAGATAAGAACCACTAAAAGTATTACAGGTAGACAAAGAGAGAAAGAGTTCATGGACAAATAGAAATGGAACTTGTATCGAGAGGTAGAAAAAAGAGAAATTTCTTAAGATACTATTTTAATTAGTGTTAGAAAGTGGAAAACAAGAGGGGTAGTGGAAAATAAGGATATGGTATGTCAGAAGTTAGATGGCCTGCCTGAGGCCGCAGCATGGGGAACAGATCTGAGCTAGAACCTGGTGTCCTGAGCCCCCAGCCCACCCTGTTTCCACCGGCCTGCTGTCTGTGCTGCCCCTGCGGAAGCCAAGGCCATCTGAGCAAGGCTCCTGGCTGCCATCCTACTCACTTCATGGCTGTTCTTTCCCTTGCTTTCCTTCTAGAAGTGGAGCAGATCGAAGCCATCGCCAAGTTTGACTACGTGGGGCGGTCCCCACGTGAGCTGTCCTTCAAGAAGGGGGCCTCGCTGCTACTGTACCACCGCGCCTCGGAGGATTGGTGGGAGGGTCGTCACAATGGCGTGGACGGACTCATCCCACATCAGTACATAGTCGTACAGGACATGTGAGTGGGAATCCAGACCTTCTGTGAAGAATGCCATAATCGATTAGTGATGTCTTGAATGGGCACAGGAATAGGAGTGCTGGGCTATATGCGAACCATTTGCTCTCACTGGTATGATACGCTTGGTCTTTTGTAAGAATGGATTATATCTAACTTCCCCTTAAATGGTGATCCACTTAACAAATAAGCAAACTGGTCATCCTTTAGAGCACACAGAGGTAGCGTTTGGTGCCTTTGACTCACCATCCTGATCCACCTGGCATTCATCACCTGCCCTGGTTCTCAGCATCCAGTGGATCTGGCCATATTCCTCTACCCTCCTGGGCCTTCCCTATACTCAGCAGCCAGCCCACCGTCCCCTTCACTGCCCACCAGTCTCTATCCCCCAGGTGGCTCACTCAGAGGATGCATAGAAACAGTCATCCCCTCATTTCCAGTTAGCGGGATACTGTTATTTTTTTTAATATTGTTTTTTTTTTTAGAAAGAAAGGCCTGCATCCCAAATACCTAGCCCTACCCGAAGATCCAGAAAGTCTACACCTTCTCTTCTTTGAAAGCCACGCACTCCTTCTGAGTCAGGCTCAGGTGGAACTGATTTATCAAGGAAGCAACCACCATACTGGCTCCCAAGGGAAAGCATAAGCTTTGATGGCAGAGGAGATGGTGTGAAACCAGAGAAAAGGCCAAGGCCAGGCAGACAACAAGAGAAATGCCAGTGGAGGAACCTTGGCAGCCACCTCACAATTATCCAAAACCCTGGGTCGGGAGCTGAGGGATGGAGGCATTTTTCTTCCTCCCTTGCTTAGCCCTAAACTGCTTCTCAGGACCCCGCATGGAGACTCAGCTCTCAGTGCTCAGCTTTTAGGCTCCTCCCCTCATTACTCCAGCACTCTCTCCAGCGTTTAGCTTGTCCTAGCCTGGAGCAGCCCGGGAGAGAAAAACCTAGAGGAGGGGAGAGGAGAAGGTAGGCCTGGGGCAGAGGGGGGGCTGGTCTCCCACCCGAGACAGTAACTTAGGAGAGAGCGAGCCAGTGGGCGTGTGTGTGATGCTAAGGTGCAGAGTGGGAAGTGCCTCATCCCGAGGATGGGCGTAAGTTAACCATAAGGTGTGTGTGGATCCACCCTTCAGACAGGTCTCCAGGAGCCCTGCACATCCAGGGCTCTCTGGAGCAAAGCACTGCCGATTCACATCTGTCCTTCTCCCCAGGGATGATGCCTTCTCCGACAGCCTGAGCCAGAAGGCTGACAGCGAGGCCAGCAGTGGGCCGCTGCTAGATGACAAGGCCTCCTCCAAAAACGACCTCCAGTCACCCACGGAGCACATCTCGGATTACGGCTTTGGGGGGGTGATGGGCCGGTAGGAAATGCGGATTCATTTTTTCCTGCTAGTGCCATGCCCAGCTCTGTCTGATTTGGGAGAGGCAGGGGGGCAGAGGGGAGAGAGGGAGGCTATTGTAGCCCCTTGTTCCCTGCAGGATGTGATATCAGACACACTGGGGGGGGGGGGGTCCTGGCTGGAACTGGCCCCAGAATGCCAGGCATAAAAGGGTCCAGTTTGGAGTTGAGGTGTGGAGAAGGAAAAAAGACATATATTGGCAAATCAATGCTTTTTATGTAAAATAGTAATAATAAATGGGGAGAAAGAGTTATAAACTGACAAGTATTTTTCCTACCTCTCTCCAGTTCTTATACCTCCTCCCCATTTTCTGTTGAAGACCTAAGTTGTTATATTTAAAAATGTAAGGCTCACTACTCCCTGAAGTGCACTACACACACAGAAATCTCACACCCACGCCTGTGGTGGGAGAAATTGACACTTGACTCCACCCACTGATTTGGTGGGAGCACATTTGCCGATTTCTTCCCTCCCAGTGTGTGGGCTGGGCTGTGTCACGTGACCTTTCTGCCAGGCAAGGAGCTGTGCTTGTCATTCTGCAGGCCTGTAGGGTCCAAAGAATGTGGTCGTTAAAAAAATTTAAGAAAAAGAAGAAAAGAGAAGCTGACAGTTTGCTGCTTTCTTAATCAGATTCTCAAAATGTCATATTCTTCATTTTTTTCGGCGGAGCGGTCATGGGATCAGCTTCCACATATGGGTACTTGGAGATAGAGCCAGAGATACAGTCGCAATAGGAACATATGTTTATGAATTTACTTTGGCAGAAGTTTCCATGCCTCCTTTCAGTATATTCTGTTCAGTTCAGCTAACGGCTCAGGCAGTGTGATAGGTAAAGGAATTGGGGTCAAAATGGAAGTCTGGGGTAGATAGAAGACAAAGCCATGGTTCCTTGAATCCTAGGAGGGCCATATCTTCTCCTGCCTTGCTCTTCCTCTCCCTCTTCCCTCCCTCCTGTACTTTATTCTGGTTCTTTTCTTTCTCAATATTTCCTTCTCTCCAACACCTATGCTTTGGTCCTGTTGGGGTACCCACAGGCGGTGCTTAGCTTGGCTGGTGGCTCTGGGATCTGAAGTGCTGCTGACCACGTTGAACTTAGCCCTTCAGTCACAGTCTGTTCCAACAGTCTGCCCCATCTTCCCACCCCCTTGCCACTTCCAGCCTCCCCTCCCTTCAAATCTTGACCTCCCTAGGATGTAGCAAAATCACCTGCGGGTGGAGCCTTTTATCTTCAGAGTGCTTTCACACCCAACAAAGCTCCCTGGAAAGGGGGCAAGGAATATTATGCCCACTTACCAGAAATGGGTCTGAAAGAGGACACAGGAAAGCCAGCCCTCCTAATAGATACTCTAGTCCCCTTTTCACTCTGACAGAGCCTCCCTAAAGAGTGAAAGGTGGCCCGATGCATGGAAGGCATGTTGAGTGATGCAGTTTTTACTCCTGAATGACTAGTTTTCCAAGATCTGGAAAAGCCCCATAGAAATAGCCCTTTGCTGAGAAGATTGGGGGTGGGTGACAACATGGGATGGTGTCCAGTTCCCCAGGACTCCCTCCTGTGCTTGCAGGGAGCTGGTGACTTTTTGGTACAGTCAAGCCTCAATGCTTCAGACCAATTAAGAAGCCCTTCAGAATCACGGAAATGCCTGAACCACATAAGAACGTATCATGAGCCCAACTAACCATCACTAAAGCGTTCCCAGGTTGAAATTCTCCTGCCCTTGACTTGACATGTAGACAAGATTCATTGTGTCATTAGTAGCACCACTGTCTGCAGTTTGGAAAGCAGAATGCTTCCGATGCCTTCGTGTGTGCAGATTAAACTGGCCCCTTGCCATGGAGTCACATGCTCAGCCTGTGCTTTCATTGAGCAATTGAGTTTGGCTGAATGAGGCTTTACTATACCTGTCTCTTAGACTAGTGTGTAGTGTGTGGCCTGGGGTTAGCTGATCCATTCTGAGACTTGCCAGGGTTGACCTCTGCCCCATGCCCCCGCCCCCTGGCTCCTTTGCAGAGTGCGGTTACGATCTGACGGAGCGGCCATCCCCAGGCGCCGAAGCGGGGGCGACACCCACAGCCCACCCCGGGGCCTGGGCCCCAGCATAGACACGCCGCCCCGGGCCGCCGCCTGCCCCAGCAGCCCCCACAAAATCCCCCTCACCCGGGGGAGGATCGAGAGCCCTGAGAAGCGGAGGATGGCGACATTTGGGAGTGCCGGCAGCATCAACTACCCTGACAAGAAGGCTCTCTCGGAAGGGCACTCGATGAGGTCGACATGCGGCTCCACCAGGCACAGCAGCCTGGGGGACCACAAGTCCCTGGAGGCTGAGGCCCTGGCAGAAGTAAGGGCTAGTGGGAAGGCAGGCTGGGCCAGCTGAGAACCCCAGAGGGGCGGCTGGGTGGGAGCCTGCGGACTGGGGAGCCACTTTGCCCTTCACACCAGGCTCAAGGTTAAGCTAGAACCCAAGGTAGATAGCAAGCTGGCTTCCTGTCCCCCTACTGGCCTCCCCACGGGAGCAGAAGCTGGGGAGGGGGGGTGCAGCTGCTGGCTAGGGATTCTGTAAAAACCGAAGACCTCCAGTCTCCAGGGCTGGAGGGGGGATGCCTGCCCTGGGGGCAGGCCGGATGAGAGGGATGTGGTCTCCACAAGATGGCACAGTTGAGTTATTCATTCATTCATTCGTTCATTCATTCATTCGTCTGATCATTCATTCATCTGTTCATTCATTCATTCCTTTATTGACAAATATCGATTGAGCCGCTGTTGTGTGCCAGTCACTGCACTAGGCTCTGACAGTACAGTGATGACCTAAAATGGCCCCAGACCCTGCCCCCCGCCGTCCATCTTCCCTGAGCGCCTTTCTGCAGCACCACTCTGCAGATTGCTGCATTACCTCTCAGACTAATGCAAGGCTCACGCCTAAACCACTCAGCTGCTCTTTCTCTGAGCTTTCTGTCTTTCTGGCTCACACTCTGCCAGGGTGGAGTGGTGGGGATGGTGGTAGAGGGGTAATCATTGCCTTTATTTTTTACAGTTTTACCTTTCAGTTCATGCTGGAGCATTGCAGAGAGAGCAGTGAAGTCCACTGGGGACTTCATCTAAGCGGAACGGGAAATGGAAAGCAGGCATTATCACTGCCGGGCTGGGATATAGTAAAGATGGGGAGAGGATTGCCATCTCTCCGCTCATATAGAAGGTCCCCCACAGCTAATCCTTTGGATAAAAGCACAAAAATCCCATTCTTAAAGTAGTTAGTGTTCTGGGCAAGGGATAAAATGTCATGAAGAAGCATAAAAGCTACTATTCACCGTTGACCAGACATCCCATAGTCTCTTAACAAAGCAAAAGGGATAGGCAGGGACCCTGCCTGTGCCAGATTGGAGCCTGTTGTGGGGGCTCAGGGCAGGCAGGAAGCCGCCTGTGGGCTGGGGAGGAGAGAGAGTAAAGGAGGCCACGGCTGCGGAAAGGGGCCGGCAGGACATCTCCAGGCTCCAACTCCATCAGCGTGACCAGACTTGCAGTTTTTCTGGGTTTGCCTCAGGGCAGAAAAGCAAATGTGTCTTAAGAGTGCTCACGGTCACCGGAGGTTGTGCACCACGCCTTCTAGTAGCGGTTTTAAGCAATATCCCCTGTGGTCCCCTCAGCGGCCGGGTCGCTTGGGCTGTGGCCTAGCTCAGCCTGAGAGGCTCCCTGTGCCCCATTTGTATGGAGGCATCCCTGTAATAGCTGTGTGAGCCAGGGGCTCTGGCTAAAGGGAGTGTGAAACCACTGCCTGGCAGTTCACAAAGCTCCATCACATCCATTATCTCATCCCATCTTCACGGTGAGTGTAGGGGCTTTCACCAGAGAAGCAAAGCATGGGGCAGGGGGCCTGAGACTTGTCCAAGGTTACACAGCCAGCAAATGGCAGAGGAGTCTTTCCACTAAAAAATCCAGGCCTTTTGCCATAGCCCAGGGCTCCTGGTTTGAACGCTGACTTCCAGCTGCAGCGCCCCCTTCCGGCTCGAGGAGGAACAGAAGCCCTGGGAAGGTGGAATGATGAGCCCCCACCCAGGCTGACCTGATGGGCCCCGCTGCTCCCAGGTCCTGGACTGCCTTAATGGCTCTCTCTCTCATCCAAAATGCTCTCATACTGGTGAGCTCTTAATCTCCAGGAATTGCATAGGCAAATGAGAGGTTTTGTTGCTTTTTAAAATTTACATTTTTAAAAAAGCAAACTTTTCTGATTACAATACAGAGAAGAAAGTGACAGTCGCATTATTCTGGTGTGAACTTTGTGGACATTCTAATACATAACCACCAAGGAATTTTTCTATGGGCAAGGATTTTTTTTTAAAAATAACAATAATGGTGGAGTGCTTTGCAGGCTCAGTCAGAATAACGTGCAACTCTTGATCTCCAGGTTGAGTTCGAGCCCCACATTGGGGGTAGAGATTACTTAAATAAATAATTTTTTAAAAATAACAATAACGGCTAGGGGCCTGGGCTCTAGGTTGAGACTTAGGCTATGTTACTAACTAGCTGTGTGACCTTGGGCAAGTTACTTAACCAGGCTGAGCTTCCATTTTCTCACGTGTGAAATGAGCATAATGGTAGTTCCTACCTTATAAGTGTGAGGATTAAATGAGCTACGAAAGGAAAGGGCTTGGATTGGTGCTCTCTTATTACCATTGTTACTGCCATTATTATTTGTGAGTGCCTACTATGTGTCAGGGGCCAAGGGAACCTCTTCACAGGGACCGTATCATTTAACACACTCATCAGCCCCCTGAGGTCGTGTTATCATGATCCGTGTTCACCAATGAGGATTCTGAGGCTCAGAGAGGTGAGGTAACTTGTCCAAAGTGACATAGCAAGGAAGTGGCAGAGTCAGGATTCGAACCCGTGCCTGTCTGATTCCAGAGCCGACCTTCTCGACCAGTAGTCCGCCCTCATTGCAATCTGCTACCTGTGCAGGCAAGTGTGCAGGTGATGCCCACACGGATTCCCTCAGTTGGTCGTAGGACACCCTGGAGATTTCATCTCCATCCCAGGCATGAGGCTCGTGTGCCTCTGTACGAAGCCCATAGGCGGATTAGCAGCTGGGGCAGGCCTGGAGGCCAGGCCTCCGGCCCCTGTGCTGACCAGAGCTCTTTCCGTGGGCAGGACATCGAGAAGACCATGAGCACGGCTCTGCACGAGTTGCGGGAACTGGAGAGACAGAACACCGTCAAGCAGGCGCCAGATGTGGTGCTGGACACCCTGGAGCCCCTGAAGAACCCGCCGGGCCCCATCAGCTCCGAGCCCGCCAGCCCCCTGCACACCATCGTCATCCGCGACCCGGACGCCGCCATGCGCCGCAGCAGCAGCTCGTCCACCGAGATGATGACCACGTTCAAGCCCGCCCTGTCGGCGCGTCTGGCCGGCGCGCAGCTGCGCCCGCCCCCCATGCGGCCCGTGCGGCCGGTGGTGCAGCATCGCTCCAGCAGCAGCAGCAGCTCGGGCGTGGGCAGCCCGGCCGTGACGCCCACCGAGAAGATGTTCCCCAACAGCTCCGCGGACAAGTCGGGCACCATGTGACCTACAGCACGGGGCGGCGCCGCCACGGCTGAGGGGGGCCTCTGTGACCTCCGCGGCCTGCCACGGGCTCCTGGCCTTGTCGGGCAGGGACCAGAAGGTCACCTGGAAGCGCGTCTGTGCAGCGCCGAGGCCCGGGCGCTGGCCGCAGCTGGTATTCAGCCATGTGAATCCCACAGACCTCCCGTGTGCGAGCAGGCCCCCCGGGGGAGGGGGGAGTGTGGGGGGGGAGGGCAGGAGGCCCCGCTAGAGCATCTCCTCAGCTTGGGCCAAAATGTTCGACGGCTTCCCCGCCTATGGTCACTGGAAAATTATTCTCTCGACATTCTCTCTGCATACATAAATATGTGTGTATATATATGTGTGCATATATACACACATACATGTATGTGTCGGTGTGTGTATATATATATATTTATGCATCTATATACATATACTAGATCTGGACACATGACTAAATGTATATAGGATCTCCTTTTTTCTTTTTATGAAACTTAGATTTACCTCAGACCCATGCCACCAAACACCTCCTGCTGAGTTACTTGGTGGGACTTGCAGGGACCTTTCTGGGAGAATTTAGAGGCCTCAGTGACTTCGAACGAAGCAATACACCACTAACCTGCAGAAAAACACACAATAGTCTCCCACTGTCTCCAGAAGTCGTGGCCTTCCAGAACAGTCTGCCCCTAACGGAAGGGTGGGGCAGGCGGTACCCCCAAGCAGGCTGCTCCTAGAGGTGGGGAACCCTTCACAGAACACCCCCCGCCCCGTCCACCCCAGAGACCCTGCCTTTCCACCCTGAGGCCGAGGGCCAACTGTACCCCCGAAGGCACGGGAGGATGTTGGCGACATGGCCCCTGACCACAGCATCCTTGTGTTTGTACGTAGAAAAAGGGGGTAGTGAGAACCTAAGCCCCATCGTAGCACAGTGTTCTGTGTGGTTGGGAAAAAGGGAAAACAAAAACAGTGGTGTGGAACACTTCAAAACCTAGACACGCTGTAGGAATAAACCTGTGGTAACTATAGAGGTTTAACTTAATATCATTTTCAAAATATTTAATTTTTTCTTTTCTTCTTTCTACTAATTATACTGTGTCAGATCTGGAACTAAACAGGCAAGGAGGCTTTCAGTCATATCATTTTAATTTAAAATCAGTCCGTGACCCACTTTGGCTGGTGCCCTCCTGCATGAGGCTCAGGAGCCTCTCAGCAGGGGCCAGAGGGGGGCCATCCTTGGCACTTTCCGTCCCAGAAAACACTCCGGTTGAGTTTATTCAGGTGAAATGGCTTCCCTCTCTCCCTTCCCTTCCCTTCTCAACCCCTGCCCCCCCCATGCTCCTCCCACCACCTCCAGAGCATTTAATGTAATTGCAAATATGGTGATAGAACTGAGGTGAGTGACTTTTAGGAATTAGGAGCTAGACTTCTCCCTCTCAGCTGGGAAAAGGCCTTCTGGATCACTCTTGTTCCATTTTACTTCCTCTTTTGATCTTTTCATTTTCCAGAGATAGGCTGTTTCTGGCTAATGGAACCCAGGTGGATCAGATCCTCCGGGGACCACTTTTATTCATCTCCTCATTCCAAGCCAAGGGTCTCCTTACTGTTCTCAAGCTTTCTCTCTTTCTCCCGAGGCCTCAGAGTGTATCTCCATGGCTGTGGTTTGGAGTCAAAAGTCCTGTGTTTGCGTCCCAGCCCCCACCCCATAGGAGCTGTGGGACTTTGGGCATGTCACTCCACCTCATTGAGCCCCAGTTTCCTGCTCCATAAAATGAAGGTAACAAAGGTAAAATGTAAATGAGCAAGTTCTGTAAGCTGGAAAGCACTGTGCCAACACGATTGCTCTTTTTATTATCATTAGTAAGGTAAGTCTTTTAGATCAAAACCCATCCAGGATCTTCCTTTTGAAGTCTCCTAATGGCATTTGAGAACTGGGCAGTGGAATTTTCCTAACAGTTTCTTAAGAGCCCTGAAGCACAGCCCTACAGAGATACTACCTATTGATGCTTGAAATTCTGTCATTACCATTTCACCCCACTGGATTAAGTTTTGCCATCTCTTCTGGTCCTCCATAAAAAGGTAAATACACCCCAGGGGGAGGGGCCTATTAAATCACTAATACCTGGGTGTGTAGGAGTGCTAAGCTGTTGTGTCTTGTCGGAGGGATTGGCAGTTTGCGCACTCAGTGGAAAAGTCGAGAAAGGGCACAAAGAGTGCCAGAGAGAGGTCAATGACAAACTTGACCTTCCTTGTTTAGCCTAAAACGAACCGTTCTGTTTGAGCTCCCGGAAATGAAAGAGCCTCAGAACCAGTTAGGAGCCCCTCTGTCTTTGAGCAGATGACGACATCCCGATTTTACAGCTTAGGAAAGAAAGTAAGGCCTTGGGATGTGCTGTGACGTGCCCAAGATTTAATGGATGGCTGAGAGCAAGGGCCGTGTCAGACGCTTACCTGCAAGGACACTATGCCGTCCATCCAGGACACAGGCTTCTCATTTCTACCCCAGAGATACCCCCAGACCTTAAATGCATTAGCCTCCTGTGCCAGATGTCACATTCTCTGCCATCACTACCAGATGAAAAGCGAAAATCTGAGTTGACAAATCTGTTGCCTGATACATAGAACACCAGTCAGACCGTGTGGGTTTTCCCATGAATTGACTGCATTTTTTCCTTACTGAAATATGGATCTGCCCTTAACCAAATTACCTGAAGGCAGAGCCTTAGCTGTTTTTTTTAAGCACCTATTTTTCCACTGGGAAACGGCTGATGAGTTCACATTTAGGGAAGCTCACACCCCACTCATCCAGCCCCAGATCTGACCCTTGACGCAGAACCAAATGGAAAAATCCTTTCCTGCGCCCCCCCACCCACTCCCTCATCTGGCCACTATGCATGTCTCCACCACCCTCCACACGCACCCTGTCCCATCCACGGTCACTGAGCATTGGCATTCTCTTCCTGACTCCTGCCTGTGTTAGTCCACTATATATTGCTGTATTTGCTTAAATGCTGGAAAGTAACTGTTAAAATGTGAAACTGTAATTTTTAAAAAGGCTACGATTAAATTATAGCCAATGCCACTCACCAAATCTTTGCACCTAGTAGATAGATCAATGTAAAAAAAACAAATACCAGAAACCTAACTGTACAGTGAGTGTGGGGGAAATGTAGTAAACCTAGTTAGTAGTCCTCAATATAACCAATTGTACAAGGGGGAGTGGTGTTTACCTACTTGTTCATCGCCATTACTGAGAGCTATACTGATCAGTTCGTTGATAACGGGCATTTTATTTTTTTTCTTCACAGAATGATTTCTTTTCTTAACCTTCGACTTACCCTGAGGTCAAGCCTTTTGTCTTTATGTGTAACCGATGTTTAGTCTATTTTAGGAATGAACCAGCAAGATGTTCATTTAAAACTGACCAAAGACAATTCATTCCTGGTCTAGTTTCCTGGGCCCTGGGGCCCAGCCGCCGCTAAAGACCTTTCTCCGATAAAATTGAGAACAAGCCGTGCTTCCTACCCCACTCTCCCTCTCTCCCTTTATTCCCCTTTCCTCTTAAAGAGCTGCTCTGAGCTGTGGGATTCTATGAAAACTTCTTGCCTTTCCTTGTTTTCAGTGCTAACGATTTCTCACCTTGAAGCGCCTTTTGAACCCCGGACAGAGCACACAACTGGAGGGAATTGTAAGCTTGGGAATTAGACTTGGGAGTCTTTTCTCTGAGGTCACCAGGCCAAGAGGCAGGAGAGAAATGGATTCCCAAGGGATGAAAGGTTTCTATTCAACGAAGAAATCCGAGTGGGAAGAGACGCAGGGAAACGGGGCCAGCGTTTGGCGCCCGGCTGGAAGTAGCAGCTCAGAGATCTGCCTTATAAACACTTCAGAACTGGGTTGTGGTACACAAAGGGGAGCCAGTGAGGGGAAGGGCCTTTACGTGGGGCCGGCTTCTCTGCTGGAGTCCCTTGGAGTGCCTTGTTGGGTATACTTTTCTCATTCAGGAGGCATGGATGCAGAGGACTCCTGGGGCCTGGTCGCTCCTTGGCACTCAGCACACGTCCGCAGCCGATGGAAAACCACAAGGACTAATGTGATGGTTCTTCCTCTCAGTCTTTCTATTCCTAACTTTTCACACGTCCAGATGGTTCCACACTTGAGCAAATGCCTCATTCTCCTGAGAATCCCAGAAAGAAGAATGGCTGGCTCCCAACCCTGGCAGGGGGCCCTTGTGGGGCTCGGGAGGACGGGCGGGGAGGACAAGGCAGGAAGGGGTGAGCGAGGTGTTGCTTAGCTGATTTTCTGCTATGCAGAGCTAATGCTGACGTTTCATGTCAACTTCCCCGGTTCTCTGGGGCCTCCTCTCTTCGGAGCAGCCATGGAGAGAAATCCCCACATACCCAAAGCCGCCCCGGGGGAGCCGAGAGAAGGGACTTCGCTGCCGTGCCGGACTCCTCCTGGCTTCTCTGAGGTCGGTCTGCCAAGCGTCCCACTGTCCCATCCTCTGGGACTGGCCGAATGGCCACCGCTGCCCCTTGCCGACACCTCCTTCCTGTGTGAACTGTCCCAGGCAAATAACAAAGCTGTTCCTTGAACCGGAGCAACCAGAGTGCACTTGGCCTTCCTTAGACGGAAGTAGATTCTGGCTAGAGTTCCGGCCCAGACTCTAGTTCAGGGCAGTGTGACTGTTTACACGGTTTGGCAATAGATTTGGTTCTGATTGCTTCAGAGTGGCTGGTCAATTTAGTTTCCTTTGGTTTCCTTCTTCCCCAGACTGTGTCAGGAAAAAAAAAAAAACCCACAAAAACAACCCTAGGAAATTGCTGGTTGCCTGTCCCCACGTGATGATAAGTGTCGCCCTCTTCCGGATATCGTTTCTCTACCTTAACAACCAAACGCCCGTCCTATAGAGTGTCTGACTGGATCCTCTGTTGCGTATTCTGATGGTGCCTGCTGGTTTGACGTGGAGCTATCCTGTGAAATAAAACAGCTTAACTTTTCTCAAACATGCTCCTGTGGCTTTTTGGAAGGGTGAGGTGGCACGTGGGGGATGGGGAGGTCCCAAAGGGGTGTTTCTGTGTGCTTCCTCCAGGAACCGTCCCTGAAATCTCCTTTAGCTCAGATCCAAGGAGGGGAAGGCCAAGGTTCCAAGGAGGACTGCTTCAACAGTAGAGCTAATTGAAAAAAGGTAAACGGGGCGCCTGGGTGGCTCAGTCGTTAAGTCTGCCTTCGGCTCAGATCATGATCCCAGGGTCCTGGGATCGAGCCCCACAACAGGCTCCCTGCTCAGCGGGAAGCCTGCTTCTCCCTCTCCCTCTCCCCCTGCTTGTGTTCCCTCTCTCGTTGTGTCTCTCTCTGTCAAATAAATAAATAAAATCCTTAAAAAAAGAAAGAAGAAGGTAACTGTGGGAAGGTGGAGCTGGAAACGTCAAAGAAGGGGAAATGGGAGAAGGAGCGGTCATCTGCAAGAGTGCCTTCAGAAGTTTCAGACAGGTCACCAGAGGCCACAGGATCCTGAGTTCCCTGTGAAGGCATATGCAACATTGTAGCATTTGTGTCTTCACACATGTGATACTGCCCCTTGGATTTTTTTTATTTTAAATCTGTGTGTGTGTGTGTTTGTGAAGTGTTTATTGATCACTTATTTCTGTCCCAGGCACTAGATTAAAGCCCTTTACATGCATTTTCTCATCAAATTCTCATAATGGTTATTGAAGGTAAGTACCCTTCTTAAATACCATTCTGCAGATGGGGAAACTGAGACTCTAAGAGGTTAGGTGGCTCACCCAAGGCTAGGCTAGGAAGCGAAGGAGCCCAATCTGAACCCAGAGCCATGCTCTCTACAAGTTTGTTGTACTGCCTGTCATTGAGCACGTCCATTACGTCAGCGTTGGTGGTAGCAGCCCACGATTAAGGGAGCCTGTGGCCTGCCGCAGTCCAAGAAGGCTCCGGGCCTTTCCCTTCTGATGAACTCTGTGGTGGATCTTCATGCAGGGGCTTCTGTGCAGAAGAGAATGAGGTCTTCTCCCAGCCTCAGGGAATCCATTATTCTCACCCTAAGCTCCCAGCATTCAGTGCTGGCCTCTTGCTAATTCCAGGGCCCAGTACTGGGAAACCTTCTGACAGGCTACATTTTCTATACATTCTATCACCTTTCACTTGCTCGTAGCAACCGTGCTCACTTGAGAGCCTCAGATCAGAGGCTTCTCATTCATTCAGGAGTGTAGGAAGCACCTTTGTGTGCACCGTGCCCTGAGTTAGCTTCTGGGGAAACAGGTGGATAAGACCCAGTTCCTACCCTCAAGCTGCTCACAGTTTAATTGCACAAAATGATCACTCCAGGATTCTGAAGTCACCTTTGACTCATTATGACAATGATTAATAGGACAGTGTCTTTGTGCCACCGAGGCACAAAGAGAAGGCACATTTTAAGTACTTGTCTGCTTTGCTAGCCACAAAGCAGTCCATTGCTAGACTGTCCACTTATGGACATATCTGTTTAGGACTCTTTGTTTGCAAGTGACAAACTATCCAATCCAAACAGCCTTTTAAAAAAGAATTTATTGGCTCACGTAACTGGAAACTCTAGGCTAGGACCGGCTTCAAATACAGGAGGACATGAGAATGTGAGTGTTGCTTCCAGGCTGGGGTTCTCTGCTTCCCTCTGGTTTGCTCTCCTCAGCTCCGCGTGCTAACTTCATGCTCACACAGGCTGTCTGGGATCTCTGCAGAAGTTCCCTTTGTCTGCACCTCCTCAGCGTCAATACAATGCAGGTCTTAGGTTTGCTTCACACTGGCCAGAACTGAGCTTCAGGTTTGCTCCCGAAGCAGGCCCGAGGGATAGGATAGACCAATGGGCCCCAGCAGTCCATGGTTCCAAGGTTGGTGTCGACCCCACCCAAACCCTGTGTCAGGAAATAAGAGCTGCCCAAAGGAGATCCTAGGGATCTGTCCTCATCCTCTAGACCCATAAGAAGTGATAAATGGAGGTTGTTTTCAGGAACTACATTTTAGAGTGATTAGTTATGCAACAAGAGCTAACTGATACCCTAGAAAGATGTCCATGTAAATACACTAGAACTTTGCACTTACGCATGGACAACAGATTAACTTAATAATAAAGCTAATACTCATGGAGTACATACTCTATGCTCTTCCTAAGAACATGGTACAAAATACTTTGCACACTTCACATTGAACCCTTAAAACCACCTGCAGGGGTGAATTATGTTCGTATCCCTATTTTATATATGAGGAAATCGATGTGTAGGAGGTTTCAGTCCGGGATTCCATAACAGACCCTGTGCTGGGGCCCAAACCCGTCCCCTCTGCCACCCTGCATGCCAGACGAAATATAGGCACCACCTACTGGTTCGGCCCTTTCAGGCCAGGCAGGATTATGTGGTCCCCCAAGTCCTGGATGTAGGGAGGCCTCATTGCCCCGACCACCACCTTAAGATTAAAGTCTATGCCGGGTTCTCCTGAAGCCCATGATTACTCTATTATTTATCATTCTCTTTTAAACTCTAATATTGAGGAGAAGTAAGTATTAGGGATTCTTTGCATTAGTGCCATATTTATTTTCTCATTTTTTTTTTACTCCAACTCCCCAAAGAACATACAGATAGTGGATGAGATGTTCATTTTCCAGATGGGGAAGCTGAGCAACAGAGAGGAGCCAGGACTTGCCCAAAGTCCCAGGATCACATTAAGGAAGAGAAGACACCTCTGGCTCTCCTGGCCCTGGGCCCATGTTCCCTGGGATCTAGCTACTCCCCCCAACACCCACTCCTAGCACACCCTACCCCCACATTCTACATTGACTGGGTGATCTTGGTGAGCTTTTGGGCATGGGGGCAAGTGCAAAGGCCCTGAGTTCAGACAAACTTGAGCGTGGCTCCCAGCCGTGACTTGTATCAGCTGGTTGACCTTGGCAAGCCACAAACCTCCCAGAGCCACCGTTTCCTAAGGAATGTGGGGCTAATGAGAGGCTACTTCTCAGGGTGGAGTGAAGTCTGGAAAGTAAGAGCTATGTAACATGCCGAAGCCAGCCAAGCACTCCACAATGCTACTGTATTAGTCCCTGGTCACTTCTACTCATTGAGGAGTTTTTGCTGCATCTGTCACTGTCTGAGAAAGGAAGAGTGGGTGGTAGAACCAAATGAGCTTTAAGGAGGTCTTGAACTAGGATCCTGCCATTTGCTGGCTACCAGATTTGGAGCAAGTCTATTCCCCTGGCTGAGCCTCAGTTTTCTCATCTATAAAATAATGGGGTTGAGGATATTGATCTTGACTATTTCTTCCAGATCTGAGGGCTCACTTGGTGCCTTGGCAGAAAACACATGGGAAATGGCAACCATCCCCTGCCATGCCCACCCTGCTGTTTACAGGGAACATCCTATTACTCCTGTGGCTTCAGTGGCCACATTTGGTGTCATGTCACCCCATCTCCTGGCCCCAACTGATTGGGCCAAGAATGGCAGTTGAACCAAAGGCAGTTGATGGTGGGTTGGTTAGTAACCTTGGCCCTTGGTAAGCTGGGTCAATAAATGGCCTTTTTAAAGGAAGTTTGAGCTGCAAGTAAGAAAATGACGTGTTAGCAGGAATAGGGGAAAATGAATGGCCACAATGATGAGGAGATTGGAGGCACGGAGGTGACCCTTATGGACCATATGGAGGTTGAAGTCACGAGGGAGGAGACCCGGTGAACATGAGCAAGCCGATGGGTCTGGTGAGACAAATGGAGGCAACGGTGGCCTTTGAGAGCCAAGCCATCTGCTACCTGCCCCAAGCCTCTCCTTCACCAGAAGACCTTACACTCAACGCCTTTACTTGGTGTAACTTGAGTAGGTTTCTGTTTCTTGCAACCAGCAGGAAAGAGAGGAAAGAATGGTAATAGCCAACATGTTTGGAGTGCTTACTATGTTCCAGACATTCTCCTCAGCCCTTCCACATATAAATTAACCATTCATCCTCTCGACCACCCTATAAAGTAGGTTCTATCATTATTCCCACTTTACTCACGAGGAAATAGCACAAAGAGGGTAAGTAACACCATCAGACGTGCGCTAGGAGGTCAGAGCTGGGGTCCCCACTTGGACTGTCTCACGCGGCAGCTGGGTCTTTGCTACTCCCTCCCAGGCCAGAGCACCAGACAGGCCCCTGGGCATGACTCGGAACAGAGCACAGCATGTGACTAGGAGCTTCGCTGGTCTGGGTGCGTTTGACCCGTGATACCTCACCTGGGGGGGGCCCTTGTGCTTGGCCCCGGGGCAGATGTGGTGGGGATGGGTGGTGTGCTGCCGCTGGCTATCGCTCAGACAACCTCAGAAACAGAAGACAGGATGGATTCAAGGTTCTGCCAAGCCATCTTGCCTCAGGCTGCCGCCAGGGGCCACCTCCTGCCTCTGACAGGAATGAACATCTCCTAGTGGACAATTCTCTAGAGAAAGAGGGCGTGTGGGTAGTGAAGGAAGCCTTCCTAAGACCCTCCCAACAGACACCTATACCCCCCACCCCTCCGCCAACGAGGCCTAGAAATGACCCCGTTGCTGCCTCAGGGCACGCAGCCGCAGGGCCCCCCCCACCGCGAGCGGCCATGTGAGGCCCTTTAGCAGTGGAGGGATGGCGGAGAAGGACGAGGGAGTGGGGGCACCAAAAAGAGACCACCTCTACTAGCAGCAATGGCGGCTGTCCTTCTGGCAGTGAGTGGGGATTGTGCCTGAATAAGGGGTGCTAGGAAGAGGCAGAGAGGAGAAGAAACTTCCCAGCCTCTTGGGCTACCTCAGGAAGTCCAGCCTGGGATTCGAGGAGCAAGTAATGAGAGAGGGACGTCTTACAGAACCAGCACCGGGCAGATCACATCCTGCTCACCTGCAGCCTCCCCAGCCTCCCCAGAGGGCCTGGAATCTCCGCTCCAAATCCCACGAGGCCCCATGGCACCGGCCCCTGCCCATCTGGCCTACCTCGCCTCCTCCCCATCCTTGTCACTCTCCACCCGAGCTCTCCTCTCCTTGGGCCCCGCTGAGGGCCACATACTTCAGGGCCTTTGTCCTCACTTAGCGCTCTGTCTGCAGTGCTCCCTCCCAGCCTCTTCTCCCTGCGGCCCCTCCTCTTCCCTATGCTTTCTGTTCAGATGCCATGCCTCAGTGGGGCCTCCTCTGACCACCTTGTTAGAGCTGCCCCTCCCCCAGTCACCATCAGGCTAATTTGTTTTATTTTCCTCATTGCACCTATCATCATTGCAATTTATTTTATTTGTTTACCTATGTATTGTCGCTCTCCCCCAAACTAGAATGTTTGCAATGTTCGAAAGTCTGGGGTTTTGTCTATTTGTCCACACTATCTCCTGACGGCGGTGTGGTGCCTAGCACCTAGTAAGTGCTCAGTGAATATTTATTTATGCACAAAATGAATATTCATGCACAACTGGAGGCAAATGCCATTTCTGAGAGAGGAGCCTGTGGTAACAAACAAAATCACATCTTTGGCTGTCATTCACTCATTTAACAGATTGTTCTTGGGCACCTACTGCGTGCCAGGCGCTGAGCTGGGTGCTAGGGATATAGCTGTAAATGAAGCAGACCAAGATCCCTTTGGAGTTCATGGTCAAGTGCTGGAGATCAAACAATGACAGCAAGGAAACGGGAAACAGGGTATGGGGAGGGAGGATGTTGGGGGCTGCTTTAGACTGGGAGGTTGGGACAGCCCCTCCGAGGAGAAGAAGTTCAAACTGGAACAGAAGCCTGAGAAGGAGCTCACCATGTGCAGGGGTGAAGCTGAGGTTGGAGCGGGGACCAGATGGGCGAACATCATGGACAAATCCCCTGAGGTGAGAAAGAGCCTGGCACATGAGAATGGAGAAAGCCAGTGGGGGGCTGCGGGGGCGAGAGATGAGAAAACGGGCTGGCAGGGAGGAGGGCATATACAGAGTCCCTTTGAGAATTTTGTTCCGAGAAACCTTTGGAAGGTTTTAATAGGGGCATTATTTGATCCTATTTGTTGCTGTTAAAAAATGATGTCTGGCTGAAAAAGATCACAGCTACTTTTTAACAATGGGGGTTTGGGTGATGACTGGAGATTCAAGGATTGCATGGGCCCGGGTCATAATGAACCTGCTTCTCTTCACCTGAGGTCTGATGTAGAGGAGGAGGAGGGGCAATTGTTGTTGTTGTTGTTATTTATGGGCTGTGAGCACCACCACCCTATTTTGTTTCTGGACTTCCAGCTTTGCTCCCTTTCTCCATCCACATACCACCCATCAAACCTCTTAAGGCGTTTATTTGAATTCTTCCCAATATGGAGATCAACGGCTCAGGCATGGAACAGACCTGCAGACCTTCTTTATAGGCAACTTACAGAGGCCTGTCATGTATGGAACAAGATTTTCCTTCTTCCTGTGCCCACTCTTTTAACTGAACCTACACCAGTGCTCCTAGGTCTTTTATGCCCTGATAAATAGCTCGGCTCTTTCTGCTTTATGTCATGATGTTGAGAAATGCATTAAGTTAGGACTCAAAAACCCAACTCAGCTAGCATAAATGGAAAGGAATAACTTTTGCCCCTCATCTGAATGAAAAGAAAATTAGGATTCAGGCAGGACTGGATCCAGGTGTTCCAACAATGTCAACAAGCTTCCATCTCTCTACCTCTCAGCTTTGCTCTCCTTCAGGCTGACTCTTTCCAAGTGAGACAAGGATGGCCCAAAGCAATTCCAGTGTACATGTTAGCCCTCAGCTACAGCCGCAGAAAATGAATGTACCGTCTTTCCCAATAGAGGGGCGAGAGTCCCAGAATTTTCTCTGATTGGTCGGGCTTGAGTCACAAGCTTCCCATGAACCAATCCCCGAGTTGAGGGCGGACCTTACTGTCATTGACCGGGTCTCGTCATTTGGCCATTTTTGAACTAGTGGTTGCTGTCATGAGCCTTGCCTGACCACCTGGTTGAGAATAGGGTAAGAGTGGTTCTCCGAAAGGAAGAGATGGATTCTATTATCAGAAAAATGATGCTGGGCAACCAAACCCCAGGAAGCAATCGTGGTCCCCATTGTCCAGGGGATGCTCTTGAGAAATGCATTCAGAACATGACCTTGGCCCTTCTTGCCACCCTTCCACAGGTCCACAGACTCCTGTCAATGGCAGGACGACACACACTCTCTCTCTAGGAAAATGCTTTGTCTTTCTGCAGCGCCCATTGCCAAAGAAGGGTACAGTGGATATGAATAGGACTCATGGATATGAATGAGGACTGCCTGGGTTTAAATCCTGGCCTCCTCTCCTTACCAGCTGAGAAACCTCGCAAAAGTTCTTTACTAGCTCTGTCCCTCAGTCTCCTCAGCCTAAAAGTGGAGATAGTGACAGTACTTGCCTTTTAGGCTTGTTGAGAGAAGTAAGTTAGTACATGTAGAAGGCGTGGGATAGTGCTGAGCACAGAGAAAATCCTCAAGAGAAGTAGCTGCTCTGCTCCAATCCTATCATTACGATCTTGCTTTTTGGACAGCCTTAATTCCAGGGCCCCAGTCTCAAGGCCACAGTCATCATTTTCCCCAGCAGAACCGGAGCCTTCATGTAAATCAGACCAGCTGACTGCCTGCTTCCAACCCAGGGCTCCACAGGGGAACAGGGAGACCTAAATATGTTCACATTGAACACGTACTATGTGCCAGATCCCATTCTAAGCAATTTATATAGACTCTTTCATTCTTTTCCAACAGAAAAGCTATAAGGTGTGAACTCTGCTTAGCCCTATGAGGTTCAGCAAGGTAAAAGAACTTGTCCAAGATCATATAGTTGCTAAGTGTGTAAACCCGAATGCTTGTGGAAGAGGTCAACAGCTCCCCACCCCCAGGCCCCGGCATCCATATTAATGTCTTTGTTTCCAGCATGCCCAGCCAAGGCCTCCATTCCAGTGACATCAAACATAGAGACACCCATATTAGCACAGACCCCCTCCCCACCAATATTAGCACAGACCCCCTCCCCACCAATATTAGCACAGACCCCCGCCCCACCAAGACAGAGGCTCCTGGTGACACCCGGTCCCAGCCCCCAGATGGGTAAGTTCCTGCGGGAGGGCAGGGGTAGGGGTGCATTTGACTCTTTATCCCCTGTAGGTCCAGCTCAGCATCCTTTAGTAAGTTGGTGCTCACTAAAGGTGGATTAGATGCAAGGATGATGAAGTAAATGAATAAAGAACGAATGGGGTGATAACTCCTCTGCATTTCTAACTCAAAGCTTGGGTGCACATCAAGCTCAGTACTCTACTGTCCCCATGTGGCCATTTGTAAAATGGCAGGAAGGATCAATGGTCTCCAATTTTTAGTGTGAAAAATTTCAAACATGCAGAAGAATATAGGGAATAGTATAATTAACCCATTATGTCTATCTGATTTAACAATTATTTGAATTTTTCTGAACTTGCTTCATCTTTTTAAAATGTCAGATAAATCACTGACATCATGACACTTTACTGTGAAATATATCAGCATGTATCTCTAAAAATGACATTTTTCTACATAATGACAATACCATTGTCAACCTAATAAAATTAATAATAACTTCTCAATATAATGTAATACCTAATTCAAATTCAAAATTCATTGATTGTTCGCAAAAATCTCTTTGAAAGATTAGTTTGTTCAAATCAGGGTCCAAACAAGGGTATAACAGGGTGATGGCTATAAGTCTTTTTTTTTTCTTTAAGATTTTATTTATTTATTTGACAGAGAGAGAGAGACAGTGAGAGGGAACACAAGCAGGGGGAGTGGGAGAGGGAGAAGCAGGCTTCCCACTGAGCAGGGAGCCCGATGTGGGACTCGATCCCAGGACCCTGGGATCATGACCTGAGCCGAAGGCAGACGCTTAATGACTGAGCCACCCAGGCGCCCCTGGCTATAAGTCTTTTTTTTTTTTTTTCTTCTTTTTTCTTTTTTTAATTTAATTTTATTATGTTACATTAATCACCATACATTACATTATCAGTTTTTGATGTAGTGTTCTATGATTCATTGTTTGCATATAACACCCAGTGCTCCATTCAATATGTGCCCTCTTTAATACCCATCACCAGGCTAACCCATCCTCCCACCCCCTCCCCTCTAGAACCCTCAGTTTGTTTCTCAGAGTCCATAGTCTCTCATGGTTCTTCTCCCCCTCCGATTTTCCTCCCTTCATTTTTCCCTTCCTACTATCTTCTTCTTCTTCTTCTTTTTTTTTTTTTTTTAACAT
The DNA here is from genome assembly GCF_004348235.1 of Phoca vitulina. Lineage (NCBI taxonomy): Eukaryota > Metazoa > Chordata > Mammalia > Carnivora > Phocidae > Phoca > Phoca vitulina. Next base: position 39,158,309 of record NW_022589716.1, on the reverse strand, counting down.
ATAATGCATTATTTGTTTCAGAGGTACAGGTCTGTGATTCAGCAGTCTCACACAATTCACAGCTCTCACCATAGCAATACCCTCCCCAATGTCCATCACCCAGTCACCCCATCCCTCCCACCCCCTGCCACTCTAGCAACCCTCGGTTTGTTTCCTGAGATTAAGAATTTCTCATATCAGTGAGGTTATATGGTACATGTCTTTCTCTGATTGACTTAGTTTGCTTAGCATAATACCCTCTAGTTCTATCCACGTCGTTGCAAATGGCAAGATTTCGTTTTTTTGATGGCTGCATAATATTCCATTGTGTGTGTGTGTGTGTGTGTGTGTGTGTGTGTATATATATACCACATCTTCTTTATCCATTCATCTGTCAATGGACACCTTGGCTCTTTCCATAGTTTGGCTATTGTGGACATTGCTGCTATAAACATCAGGGTGCACATACCCCTTTGGATCACTACATTTGTATCTTTGGGGTAAATACCCAGTAGTGCAATTGCTGGATCGTATGGTAGCTCTATTTTCAACTTTTTGAGGAACCTCCATACTGTTTTCCAGAGTGGCTGCACCAGCTTGCATTCCCACCAACAGTGTAGGAGGGTTCCCCTTTCTCTGCATCCTTGCCAACATCTGTCGTTTCCTGACTTGTTAATTTTAGCCATTCTGACTGGTGTGAGGTGGTATCTCATTGAGGTTTTGATTTGGATTTCCCTGATGCCGAGTGATGTTGAGCACTTTTTCATGTGTCTGTTGGCCATTTGGATGTCTTCTTTGGAAAAATGTCTGTTCATGTCTTCTGTCCACTTCTTGATTGGATTATTTGTTCTTTGGGTGTTGAGTTTGATAAGTTCTTTATAGATTTTATTCTAGAACAGTGACTTCTGCTCATGACCTGTTGAATTACTCTGATTCGTTTTCTTATAGAATGCCCCATGGTCTGGATTTGTCTGGTTGTTATCTCAATTCCCTGGTTGCTGTCCTCCATGTATGTGTTGTAGACTAGAAGTTGGGTCCAAATGTTTGATTAGATTCAGGCTCACCATTTTTGGGAGGAATGCTCCCTAGATGATGGGTGCTTCGTGTTGTATCACATCTAGAAGTGTTTGCCATGTGGTACCCACTTCATCTTCTTTTTTTTTTTTTTTAAGATTTTATTTATTTATTTGACAGAGAGAGACACAGTGAGAGAGGGAACACAAGCAAGGGGAATGGGAGAGGGAGAAGCAGGCTTCCCGCAGAGCAGGAAGCCCGACGTGGGGCTCGATCCCAGGACCCTGGGACCATGACCTGAGCCGAAGGCAGATGCTTAATGACTGAGCCACCCAGGCGCCCCTGTGGTACCCACTTCTACAGATGGTAAGATTGACCAGTAGGTTCAGGTGGATTCACCCTCATCCCTCCATTGAAAAGCTGAGTTTTCCCTATCAACAGCAAGAAAATTGTGGTCTGATCATTTGGAACCTGATAAATATCCAGTTCTATTAGTTTTTGACATCTCCCTTATTTGGGGGCACAATAAGATGCTTCAGGCTCATCTTGCACCTCTTTTGCCCCCAGACCTCAAATCAGCCATGTCTCCAAGGAGCCCAGATTCCTTTCCATGGAAACAGTATTTGGAAACCACAGTTTGTGCGCTAGCACTCAGTGGAGCTGAGACTGGAACCCAGGCAGCCTGACTTCAGAGCTAGGGCTCTTAACCTCCATGTCCTCTGGTTAATAATGTGTATTAGTGACAATGACAGTAATAATTGAGACTGTTACTCCTATTTCCAGAGCCATTGTCAGATGCCCTGCCAGGTGCTTCCCAACATCCAAAAAACGTAATCATTATGGCAACCCTCAGAGGTAGGCATTCTTATTCTTACCTTACAGAAAAGGAAACTGAGACTCTGAAAGATAAGTGGCTTATGCAAGTTCACATGGTAAGTGGAAGGGCGTGGATGCAAATTGGGGTCTGTGTGACTCTCAGTCCTGTCCCTGAGACGCTAAAGACCATAATGGTTTGTGAGAATTCTGGCTTTGGTGGGGACACCTGGGTGGCTGAGTTGGTTAAGCATCTGCCTTCAGCTCAGGTCATGATCCCAGGGTCCTGGGGTCGAGTTCCGCATTGGGCTCCTTGCTCGGCAGGGAGTCTCCTTCTCCCTTTACTTGCTGCTCCCCCTGCTTGTGCTCTCTCCCTCTTTTCCTCTGACAAATAGATAAATAAATAAAATCTTTAAAAAAAAAATCTGTCTTTGGGATTTCCACCCTGCCTTTCATTGGTTCCTTGCTTTGCTCCCTGTGTCCCAACGCTCATTTGGCATCTTTCCAGGGGATCCCTCCCGTGAGTGCTTGTGGGGGCCCCGTCCGCATTTACAGCTGAGTGAGGGCATGGATGGTCCTGTTGGGAGACTTAAGTCATTGCCATAGAGCGTCTTTGAGGTGCAACCTGCTTTAGCACCCCCAGAGGAACATTCAACTCTCCCAGGGGGCTCTGGGAATCTAGCCTTTAAGAACCCAAAAATTGGGGGCACCTGGGTGGCTCAGTCGTTAAGCGTCTGCCTTCCGCTCAGGTCATGATCCCAGGGTCCTGGGATCGAGCCCCGCATTGGGCTCCCTGCTCCGCGGGAAGCCTGCTTCTCCCTCTCCCACTCCCCCTGCTTGTGTTCCCTCTCTCGCTGTGTCTCTCTCTGTCAAATAAATAAATAAAAAATCTTAAAAAAAAAAAAAAAAGAACCAAAAAATTGGAGCTTGAATGGGGGATATGTATCCAGATATTAGGACAGATGGTGGAGGCACAGGACTCAGCTACACATCCTTCAATTTGTTCCTGATAGCTGGTGCCTCCTTGTAAGGAAGAATGGCTGGAAGCCTGCAGAGAGAACAGTTGAGTACGAGTTGTTCTTCACAAGAAGGGCTGTCATGCCCCTGGGACACATAAAGTCTGCCACTAGATCGGAAGCAGAGTGGAGGTAAGTTTTTGGATCAGAGAGCAGGAGAAGACTGCAATGGGGAAGATGAGGGACCAATAAGACCAGGGCTCCCACAGTTCTGTGTCCGGGGGATCCAAAGGCAGGCTCCAGGCAGGCAGAAGATTCCTGTGGAGGGCCACTGTGATTTTTGCTCACTGTGGCAGTTAGCCATTGTGGCTGTGTAACAAACCACTCCCAAACTTAGTGGCTTAAGATAATCAACATTTATTATTACCATGAGCCTGTGGGTACGTTGAGCAGTTTTCTGGTCAGGGCTGGCCGAGCTGATCTCTGGGACGGCAGGGGGTTTGGCTGGGGCTGGATAGTCTAGGATGGCCTCACTCCCATGTCTTGTAGGTGGCTTTGTGTCAGCTGGGGTGACAAAGATGACTTGGCCACCTATCTCATTGTCCAAGGAACTCTGAGCGTTTGTTCGGGTGGTGGTGGTAAGGTTTCCAAGAGCAGCAAGAGAAAGGGCAAGCTCTCGTGCAAAGGTACTTTTCAAGCTTCTGCTTGCTTCGCCTTTGTTTAATGTCATTGGTCAAAGCAAGTCACATGACCACGCCCAGGTTCAAGGCGTGGAAAACAGATTCCTGTCTTGAACGAAGGAGTCATATCATAAAGAGGCGTGGATACAGGAAGGGGAAGAATTTACAACCATCTTTGCAATCTGCCTGTTTACAAGCAGCCATTCCCTCTTTTATTGTATACAGCACCCCAGTGTTCATTTGGGGTATCCACCCCTACCCCCAAACTCAGACCTAGACCATCTGAGGCACAATGATTGGGCGAAGGATGGGCGTGTGACCCGATTCTGGCCAATGAGATTCAACCCGGTACTTTAGCTGGAGACTATTGGGAATGAGGGCTTTTCTTCCTGCTTAGGCAGCTGCGCTAGCAGGATACAATCTCGGAGCTTCTGGAAGCCGTGTTTGCCGCCACACCCGAAGAGGCTGCTTGTTCAGCCTACACTGAAGAAAGCAGATATAAGGCATTAAGAGAGACTGAGAGGAAAGGAAAGAGACTAATCTGAAAACACTTGGATCAGGCCACACCTGAATACCTGCCTACTCCTGGATTTTCCAGTTACATAAACTAATACATCCCCTTTTTTGATGAGGCCATTTTGAGTTGGCTTTCTAACTCAACACTTGTAACCAAAAGAATCCTGAGTAATACAGCTCCCTCCCTTAAAAGTTCTTCCTCTCTGATCGGGATCGAGTCCTGAATCGGGCTCCCTGCTCAGCGGAGAGTCTGCTTCTCCCTTTCCCTGTCCCTGCTGCTCCCCGTGCCTGTGCTCGCTCGCTCTCTGTCAGATAAATAAATAAAAAATCTTAAAAAAAATAAAATGTAAGTCAAATCATGTTATCCCCCCCCCCACCAACCCCCCCCAGGGCTTCCCTCCGTGCCCACAGCCGCATACTAACAATGGCAGCTGATACTTACACAGCTCTCGTTAGTTGCCAGGCACCTTCCTTACAAAAACTCATGGAATTCTCACGACGTGACTATGAGGCAAATACTACTATCATCCCCATTTTACAGATAAGAAAACTGAGGTGCAGGGAGGTTCAATAACTTGCCTGAGTTAACATGGATTAAAATCCAAACTTTTTATCAAGGCCCAGAGCCTTCCACCCCCAGGTCTCTGCATGGCTGCCCCTGTCTTATTAGTTGGGTCCTGACACCAATGTCACCCTCTGAGAGGACTTCCCACATCAGCCAGTTTATAATGCTCCCCACTCTTTATGACATCATCATTTTTTGCTTCCGTATCACTTAAGCATTTTATTAAGTTCTCTATTCACTTTCTTACATTCTTGCTTGTTTCTGTCTGGGCCCCATCCTCCCCGCAGGGCGTCAGTTCCTTGAGAGCAGGGACCACGGCTCTCTTGTTCACTTCCACCTTCCAGCACAGAAGGTGATTCCACACCCTTCCACAAGAAGGGTTGCTTTAGCACCCCCTAGCGGCTCAATAGGGGAGGGGAAGAAGGGCGGGAAGAAAGGAGGGTTAGGTCCCAAGCTCCTTCATTCCTCCCTCCCAGGACCAGAGCAAGGATGGGTCCTCAGGGGGAGAGAATGGAGAACAGAGAGGAATGTGATGAAGAGAGACACTGCAAAGGAACTCGGGGCCCTGGGAGGCCTCGGGGTGCAGCCTGGCTGCCCCCCACAATCCCCTGGGAGGATGTTTCCCTGATTAGGGTTGTCCGATTTGGCAAATAAAACTGTAAGATTCTCAGTTAAGTTTGAATTTCAGATAAACAGTGAATCTTTTTTTGTTTGAAGATTTTATTTTATTTTTTTAAAGTAATCTCTATGCCCAACGTGGGGCTCTAACTCATAACCCTGAGATCAGGAGTCGCATGCTCTACTGACTGAGCCAGCCAGTCACCCCTGTGAATCTCTTTTTAAGTGTAAATATGTCATGTACAATATTTGGGATATATTTATATTAAAAAATTGTTTGCTGTTTTTTTTTTTTTAAGATTTTACTTATTTATTTGAGAGAGAGAGCACAGGAGGGGGGAGGATAAGAGGGAGGAACAATCTCCCCGCCCAGCAGGGAGTCCAACGTGGGACTCAATACCGGGACTCCAGGATCACGACCTGAGCTGAAGGCAGTCGCCTAACCAACTGAGCCACCCAGGCGCCCCGAAAAAATTGTTTGCTGTTTATCTGAAATTGAAATTTACAGGGCATCCTGTATTTTCTCTGGTGGCCCTACCCCAGATCGTCACTTTGTGCTAAGTGCAAAGGGAGATTCTTCTGAGCATTAGCCTGCTTTTTAAACATGGAACATTTTGTTTTCACTCCTGAATAAGGAAGTAGTCTCTTTATTGATCTAACAGAAGGAGAATGTCTGCGAAAACAGCAGCTTGTTAGAGCAGATTAGCTCCAAGGGGTCGGGTAAATACCATGGGGAGGGCAAGGCAAATGCCTTGTCCTGAAGTCCGAGCTGCTTTCAGAAGCTGCTTGCGCTGTTGCTTGGACTTTCCTTTCCGGGCCCAGAGTTGGGCTTGAGTAGGCACTGTCGAAGAGGGCAGGAAGTGTGTATCGTTCAGCCTGCGAGGAAGAGATTCGCGGGAATGTGGGCTGATTCCGGTGATTCACTTCCTCAGTCGCACTGAGCAGCTGGTGGCAGGAACTCAGAGATGAATGGCACTGGGCGCTGCCCCGGAGGCTCTCCAGAGATGGAGAGATGGATCTGGAGCCCAGGACCAACAAGTGATGCCTGTCCCAAATCTGTCTTCATGGTTGAATCAATGGGAAGAATGCATTTCTTTCTCTCTCTTTCTCCTTCCTTATTCTTTTTCTCTTTTCTCTCTCTTTTCTCTCACCTTCTCAGCCTTTTGTCATCTTCAACCTACAAGTACTATATAAAGGGGAGATCACTAGTGCAGTCAGCTCTGGGACCTGCTCTTAGTCTCTCCAAGCCTGTGTCCCCCGCCCCATTATCCACTTCCGGCAACGCCTCTTGGAGTTCATTTGCATGCCCTTTTCTGATTGGTTGATACAAACCCTTTGCAGCCCCCTGACCCTCCACCCCTCTCGGCCACTCCCCACCGTCCTGTTGGAGGCCCACAAAGTGAGGCACCCTGGGAGTCTCAGGCCTCTGACCTGTGGCCTTGTCTGCTCAGTTACTCCGCCGTAAAGTGTCAGCGGATGATCTTTTATGAGGGGTTAAAAGACCCAGATTCAAGGCTGGACTTTGCCACTGACAAGCTGTGTGATCTTGAATGAGTCCCTTTACCTCTCTGAGACTCAGTTGCCTCATCTATAAAATGGGAATAATTCTCCTGATGATATTTTTTTTTTTTTATGAGACTATTCTGTAATGGTTAATATGGACTCTTAAGCCAGACTGCCCGAGTTCAAATCCTTCCTCTTCCACTTACCAGCAGAATGCCCTAAGCAAGTTATCTTTTTAGTCCCCTTTCCTCATTTGGTTGGAGTGAGTCTGAAATAAGTCAAATTGTATAAAAACACCTGGAACAGTGCTTTGCATGCAAGTGCCTAATGAATGTCAGCTATTATTGTAATGGGTATTAAAGTCCTTTGTCCAAATGCTGTTAATATTATTGCCCAATGAATATTTGGGCACAGGCTGGGAAAAATCAATTGAATACAGCTCTGGCTTGGAGGCCAGAGTTTCTTATGAAGACAGCCGAAAAAAGCAAAGCCTTAACCTCTCTGAGCCTCAGTATCTTTGTCTGTATGATGACGACAACAACTTCACCTCTGCCTACTTCGTAGGGTAGCTCAAGTGCTTGGACAAGGGTAAGCACTTAAAAAAAGTATTAGTTGAATGAATGAATGCATGGACTATGTTGGGCAGCAGTGGCAAGCAGCAGGGGTCTGCCCTGAGCAACGTAACTGCTGACCAGCTGGTCTTGAGACCTGGTGCCATAGAGACCCACATCAAGCCGTGGGTGAGTACTGAGTCAAATGCGCAGACTGGGTGGTGTGCTGGTCAGCTTCACATTTGGATAACAGGCATTCTTTTTTTTTTGATAACAGGCATTTTTATACTTGCCTGGTGAGAGTATAAATGTATAAATATATTAGTATAAATCAGCGTCTTTGGAAAATCATATAGTGCTATCATAATTTTATTTTTTTATTTTATTTTATTTTATTTTTTTAAAAGATTTTATTTATTTATTCATGAGAGACAGAGAGAGAGAGAGGCAGAGGGAGAAGCAGGCTCCCAAGGAGCAGGGAGCCTGATGCGGGACTCGATCCCAGGACCCTGGGATCATGACCTGAGCCGAAGGCAGATGCTTAACCGTCTGAGCCACCCAGGCGCCCCTAGTGCTATCATAATTTTAAAAGAGGAAACAAATTCACAAATTGACCTAGTAATTCCATTTATAGGAAATCATCCCCCAGATATCTTGGCCCAAGTGCACCAAGATTTATATAGGTAGTGTGTTCATTGCAACTCTTTGCAATAGTGAAAAACTGGAAATAACCCAAATGCTCCACAGTATGGTAGGCAAATAAATTGTGGTACATCTATGTTATGGACTATGTGGCTATTAAAAAGAATGAGGTAAATATGTACATTATTAAGACGGAGCGGTCTTGGGCGCCTGGGTGGCTCAGTTGGTTAAGCGACTGCCTTCGGCTCAGGTCATGATCCTGGAGTCCCAGGATCGAGTCCCGCATCGGGCTCCCTGCTCAGCAGGGAGTCTGCTTCTCCCTCTGACCCTCCCCCCTCTCATGCTCTCTCTCTATCTCATTCTCTCTCTCAAATAAATAAATAAAATCTTTAAAAAAAAAAAAAAAAAAAAGACGGAGCGGTCTTAAGATGTATGGTTAAATAAACAAACAGAAAACTCAAGTTGACAAAGCTATGCATTTAATATAATAATATTTGTGGGGGAAAAAGCCGTATCTGTATATCTGCATTGGACATCTGAAAGGCTACATGCCAGAGTTAAGGTGGTTATCCCTGCAGAAAAAAAAAAAACAAATTAAAATTTTATTTTGAGAAAAGAAAGCACTCCTGTTTAAAGTCCAGAGGCCCTTATTTGTAGTCTGGGCAATGACACTCTATGACTCAAGGAAACTCTATTCACTTTTTTTGAGCGGAAGCTTCCTCTTGTGTAGACTAACAATGGTAACATTTATCTCTTAGTGTTGTGATGGGTGAGATGAAATAATAGATATGAAAACCCCTACTCAGAGCAGGGACAGATCCGTATAGCAATCACGGAGGGCAACGTGAGGAGGAGGCATGAGGCTAGACCTTGAACGGTTTGGCAAGGTCTGGATTTAGTTTGATTCCTGACTGTCTTTTCCTAACAGTCAACAGGCATTTATTTAACAAGGGTCTGCTACAAAACTTGATGTGAGCTTTTTAGCCACTTACCTGCCTTGAGAAGCAAAGGGGAAGCTTGGCGCGTGCGCAGTGAGAGCGTCTTTGCCGCGCTCTGCCCTTGTACTACAACTCCCAGCAGGCTCCGCACACGCCTCAGGTGCGTCGCTGACTGGTGACGTAATGCCGTAGCGCGGGGAATTTCGAGTAGCGGTGAAGCGCTGGAGGACAGTGGGTGCTGGAACCCCCACCGGCCTACCTAGGAGAGACCATGGACTCCCTAGTCGAGCCTCGGTGGCCTCCAGGCCTGGCAGTCATGAAGGTGAGTGCTCTGGGGAGGTGGGAGTACCCGGGTGTCCGCGAGAGGCCAGTCCCGCTGTGAGAAGGAGAAAAGAGGAGGCGCGAGGTGCGAGCTGGGCCAGGGTACCCGGCTCTGCTCTGCCACTTAGCGACTTGGTAGATTTGGGCCTCAGTTTCCTCCTGCCGAGAAGTGACGGGGTCAGGCCTCGGTCCCTCGTGGTGAGCTTAGGTTGGCCGTCTTATGGAACCGGTTATTAAGCGGTTCAGCCACAGCAATAACAATGACCTCGAGAAAAATAGTCACTCTAAACAGTGAAAACGACAGTGACAACTAACCCTTTCTGAGGGCCTACTACTTGTCAAGCATATGTAGACTCTTGCGGCACATTATTTGAGAATTTCCCATTTCCTTTACATTCTTTCATTTCTTATAACTACCTAGTGCTGGTTGGCTTCTCCTGACGTGTCCTAACTCCTAACAGTTTGTATCTCTTTTAAACAAGGAGATCAGGGCTCAGGCTCAGCACTAGCCTTTCATTTCATTATATTATTTCACTTAAATAACATGGTTGTTCTTGGAAGGCATTCCAGTTCCATTTACAGTAGCAGTGAGCCCTGTGTGCTTGATCAAGAAGAGCAAACACATTTTGCTGTGCTAGCTAAGAATCAGTTACTTTGTTTTTCTTCTTGATCTGTAATTATGTATTTCTGTTTGTGACTGTGTGCAAGATCACTTTCTAGTTCTACTCCTCAGTGTGGTAAATATGGGGATTATGGTATCTGTCCCCGCTGACTCATAAGACTGACTTTGAGGATTAAGTGAAGGGACTTGGGGGAGGTTAAAGTAACTATAAGGCCTTTCTTCTTGCCATCACCAGTGTCATCTGCGGTGCTTGGGGACTTGAGATAGCCCCATCGTGAAAAGCTGACATTGGGGAAGGATCTAGGAAAGATGTAGTTTTGGAGTTGTGGTGGCCTTGGTATCAAGGTACTTTGGAGGAGAACATAGATTTGAGTTCCAGTGGTCTTGGGTTAAATCTGGTCTCTGGCTCTTATTTAACTGTGTTATCTTGGGTTGGTTACTCAACCTCTCTGAGCCTGAATTTCCTCAACTGTAAAGTGGAGACAAAAATAAACAGTTTATAGTGTTGGTTAAATGAGTTGATCTGTGTGAATAGGGATTCTAGCTGGCTTATTCACTGTGCTTAACACAATGTCTGGCACATAGTGCATGCTTAAAGATTATTTGCTAATTGGTTGAAGGTTCTAAGTATCTGGAAGGAGTAAGCATTCAGTTAATATGTCTTTATTATAATCATTAGCACTTAACATGTGTTGTTTCTTTCCCCCCTTTTTATTTTATTTGTTATTTTGAAGATTGAATTGGATAAAGGAAGTAAAAGCTTTGTAGTTTGTAAAGCTTCTTGCTTTGTAGATTTAAGCATATTTTACCACAACTTCCAGAGTTCTTTATAGGCAGGTTCCATGTCTTCTACGGATTTGATGTCTCACCACAGCACCTGAGAGTGTTCAGTGATGGAGTTGATTCAGCCCATATTAGAATCATGGTGGAAAGCCAGCCCCCTCCAGTATTTTCTTTTCTGTTTTTTTAATAGCTCTTTATTTTATTTTAATTGTTTGTACCTATTACTACTCTTTATTTTGCCCAATCCCCCCCGCCCCAGCAACCACCAGTTCTCTGTATTTAAGAGTCTGTTTTTTGTTTGTTCATTTGCTTTGTTTTTTGGATTCCACATAAAAGTGAAATCATATGGTATTTGTCTTTCTGTCAGACTTATTTCACTTAGCATACATAATACCCTCTAGGTCCATCCATGTTGTCACAAATGGCAAGATCTTATTCTTTTTTAGGGCTGAGTAATATTACATTGTATATATATGCACCGCATCTTCTCTATGCATTCATCTATTCACTGACATGGGTTGCTTCCATATCTTGGCTATTGTGAATAATGCTGCAATAAACATAGGGGTGCATGTGTCTTTTCAAATTAGTGTTTTCATTTTCTTTGGGTAAATACCTTGTAGTGAATTACTGGATCACATAATATTTCTGTTTTTAGTTTTTTGAGGAAACTCCATAGTGTTTTCCATAGCGGTTGCACCAATTTACATTCCTACCGACAGTGCAGGAGGGCTCCCTTTTCTCCATATCCTCACCAACACCTGTTATTTCTTTTTTTGATTCACACCATTCTGACTGGTGTGAGGTGGTATCTCAGGATGGTTTTGTTTTGCATTTCCCTGATGATTAGTGATGTTGAGCATCTTTTCATGTATCTGTTGGCCATTTGTATGTCTCTTTTTGGAAAAATATTCAGGTCCTCTGCCCATTTTTAATGGGATTATTTGGGGGTTTTTTGGTGTTGAGTTGTGTAAGTTCTTTCTATATTTTAGATATTGACCCTCATTGGATATATCATTTGCAAACATCTTCTCCCATTCACTGGGTTGCCTTTTTGTTTTGTTGCTGGTTTCTTTTGCTGTGCAAAGCCTTTTATTTTGTGTAGTCTCAATAGTTGATGTTTGCTTTTGTTTCCCTTGCCTGAGGAGACATATCTATAAATATGTTGCTCAGGTGATGTCCAAGAGATTACGGCCTATTTTTCCTTTTAGTAGTTTTATGGTTTCAGGACTCACATTTAAGTCTTTAATCCATTTTGAATTTATTTTGTGTATGATATAAGAAAGTGGTCTAGTTTCATTCTTTTGCAGTTTTCCCAACACCATTTGTTGAAAAGACTGTCCTTTCTCCTTTGTATATTCTTGCCTCCTTTGTTGTAGATTGACTGTATAGGTGTTGGTTTATTTGTGGGCTCTCTATCCTCTTCCATTGATCTATGTATTTTAATGCCTTTATAATGTATTTGTCAATTTCTCATCTAGTTTTTGCTTGAACTTTTTCCAGGGACAGGAATTAGCTGCTCCTGGAAGTAGCTCTGTTTGTAATTCTTCCTTATACTAAATAGAAATCTGATTCCAAATCCATGGTTGCTAACCTAGGATCCATGGAAAGACTTTCGTATCCAGAATTATTTATAAGAGTTTTGTTTGTGTAGGTTTTTCTGAGAAGAGAGTTCATAGTTTTTATTCATATGTATAAGGGGATCTGTGACCCAAAAAACTTAAGAACCTTTCCTCTAGTTATTAAGTCTTTTCCTCATTTCCTGCTTTCCCCTTCCACTTTCCCCTCTTCTAAGTTGAAGAAGTCCTAGAGCATCCACTTAACTGCTCTCTGTTTAGTGGAGTGCATGTTACGCTCTTGAAATGGTATGACTAGAAGTTTGTATAAGAATATTATAGCTCATCTGATACAGTGTCACCTTCCACAGATCTTGCTCAGTGTGTGTCAGAACCACTCCTCCAGAAGAGGATGGTATATAGAAGAAAGCACAATAGAGATGCCAGGACTCTGGCTTCTAGCCCCGCCTCTGCTCTTAATTGGTGTGCAACACAGTCCTCTAGCTTTTTGTGTCAATGGTAGCTTACCATCCAAAATAATGGAAGATTTTGGCATTTTTATGTTTATTTCCCTGGTTTTATAGTAACAGGACTTTTTGGTTTTGGCAGATTATAAATGGAGTATGTGTATATAGTAGAAAAAATTAAAATTCTGATTAGGATAAAGGAGAAAATGAAAGTTCCCCATCACCCTACCATCTGGAGGTAACCATGGTTTAATATTTTCGCTGTTTAATGTGCGTGTATGATGTGTATATGCATTTAAAATTTGGGATCACTTTGCAGTTGACTTCTTGGGTTTGATTCGACCACTTATAAGCACTGTAGGCTTCATCTGTAAAACTGGAATAGGTGCTATAGACTTCATAAGATTGTTAGGGAGATTAAACTGTATAATTCTGTTGTAATGTATTGTAGATTTGTTCTATGATTTTTTTTTAAGTTTCCATTAAAACATGAACATTTTCTCATGGCATTAATTATTCTTTGAAAGCGTGTTTTGTTTTTTTTTAAGTGGCTACATAATAGTTCATCATATAGACTGTTAGTGACATTAGTCTTTTTTTGTTTGTAATACACTCATGGTTTAAAAATGTGAAACAAAGAGTAAAAGTCTCCCTCCCAATCTGTCCTTTGTCCAGTTTTTTTACTTCTGTTACTATTATTTCTTTATTGTGTAACTTTTCAGGATTTCTTTATATGTATACAAGGTAAAAATAGAATACATTTTTATTCCGCCCTCTTTTTTTTTAACAAACAGTAGCATACCTTCTTTTTTTAAATTTCATTTTAAAGAGCTTATTCATTTATTAGTGAGAGAGAGAGCGAGCGCATGTGTGGGGTGGAGGGGCAGAGGGAGAGGGAGAAGCAGGCTCCCCGCTGAGCAGAGAGCCCGACGAGGGGCTCCATCCCAGGACCCTGGGATCATGACCTGAGCTGAAGGCAGACGCTAAACTGACTGAGCCACCCAGGTGCCCCTACCTGACTTCTTTTTTGCACTTATTTTGGCAATCTTTCCATGTTGGTACATGAGTGAGCTCTGTCTTTTTTTTTTTTTCCTCTTAAAAACTGCTCAGTATTCTTATTGAATGGAGTAAATTTTAAATGATTTAGAAGATTTTGCGTTGTGAGAATAGATCCTTTCCTATTTGGATTGCATTCCAGGCTGACACACATATGTCTGACTTCTCAGATTGACCACGTCTTTACCTTCTTCTGCCACCACTGGCTCCAACTCTTTCCAGGGCTTCCTCAGTTGGCTCCACCATGTAGTAATTAACATGTGGGACCGTGCAGAAAGCACTGGACTGACTGCCAGCAGGGAGACAGGAAGTTTAGTCCTGGCTTGACTCATGCCCAGTTATTTGTGTGTGCTTCCTCACTTGTGAAGTAAGGGTTTTAACTAGATGCTTTCTAATGTTTGGCTTTTATAGTCTCTGATTTTGTTCTTAACCTGTGTGGTGAATGGTTATTGGTACCTTTCACCGAACAGTGACTGTGGGCCAGGGAATGGGGTCTGAAGAGGAAGAAGCTTGGAGTAAGTTGGAAACACATGGTTAATGGAACAGAAGTGGAGTAGCCCTTTTGTAAAGGGTTGACAGTATGGACCAGGAGTCTGTACTGTGTCCACTTTATCTGTCGAAAGCTTTTTCGGTAACTTGACGATTGAATGTGTAAGTCATATGAGGAAGGTTTTTCTTGATTTGTCAAGATTCCTTGCAGTTTATGTGGAGTTAATTTTGAATTTGTATATTTGACAGAAGAGTATTCTTAAATTGTTTTTTTTAGGGGATGGAGAAAGAGTTCTGTGGCAGACATTCCAGTCTTGGTGTTTTTCTGATAGGTATATATGTATTTTTGCATTTCAGACAGTAGATGATTTGCTGCGGTGTGGAATTTGCTTTGAATATTTCAACATTGCAGTGATGATTCCTCAATGTTCACATAACTGTAAGTATGCATTGTCTATGTGAGTTAGTAAAAATGTGATTTTTACACAAGGTAGTGTTAATTTAACACCCAATGTAAGTACACTTACTTATTTCTCACCTTTAGCTCCTCTATCTTGAGGTTTTCAGACGATATTTTCTGCTGCCTTCCTCTTAGGTATATATTTATTTATTTATATATTTTTTAAATATTTTATTTGTTTATCTGAGAGAGAGAGAATGAGAGACAGAGAGCATGACAGGGAGGAGGGTCAGAGGGAGAAGCAGACTCCCCGCTGAGCAGGGAGCCCGATGCGGGACTCAATCCCAGGACTACAGGATCATGACTTGAGCCGAAGGCAGTCGCTTAACCAACTGAGCCACCCAAGCGCCCCGGGTATACATTTTTTTAAAGCACAAAATTATTATATTTCAAAATGCAACTTCTGTACAACCAAAAAGTAAAACATCACTGTAAAATGTTGGTGAGAAAACATGGTATTTCCTTTGGCAAATGGTTGACATCCTTAGTCATAAATGATCTCTTCAGAAACTGGTAACAAAGACACTAATATTCCAAGGGAAATGAAAAAAAACAAAACAAAACACAGAGGAAAGTGAACTAACAAATGAGTAGTAAGGTTTAAGGATATATGAAGATGTTTGAACTGAGCAATAACAAAAGAAAAGCAATTTCTTTGTAATGTCATATTGTCAAAGATTAAAACACTGACATCTAATGTTTGTACTGTTTTAGAAAAAGTCTCGTAGACAAACACTGCGGGATAAGATTGATGACAATCTACTATTTTGGGGAAACCTCTACTTTTGACTCAAAATATAAATTTTGGATATCCTTAATTCCAATGAAGTGGAACTACTGGGACTATTTCAACAAATTAGGTGGAGAAATTAAAAATAATCTATATATAAGCATGTTCACTGCATAGAAAATTAAAACTAATATATGGGCCCATGAGACTACTTGCATATCACTTTATTTATCAGTATACCCCAAAAGGATATGCACAAAACTCCATTAACAGATAATGTTGGGGAGTAGAATTAGGAGGGGAAAAAAAGCATTTAAGAAGTAAAAATACTATTGTTCACAAATTTCTGTGTCCTTGGAAATCCAGAAAAAGATAATTTTTTATGAATCAATTTTAAATTTACCCTGATAAGTGATAAGTGAAAGTTATAAATATGTGCACTTAAGACTTATGGGAACACTGAAATGAAGCCTTACAATGACACCATCCTGAGCTTCTGTGTAATAACATCTCCATCATTCAAACTTCCAAGTTTTAGTCCAGTGTCAACAGTGAAAGCAGTCAGCATGTCTGCTTACAGTTCTCTCTAGTGACACCCTCTAGGTAACTTTGAAACACGAGCTTTCCCAGTCCAATTTTTTGATCTGTGAGGAGCATCCAGTCCAACACACGTAAGAGGAATATATGTACATTATGAAGACTGTCTTTTGGATTTGAAGATGGTGGTAGAAGCGATACCATCGGTTTCCTATTTAGTCATCACACTCATTTCGCCAAGGGGTATTCCTGGGACCAAAGATGGGAGTGAAGAACACTTGGAGGAGTAATACTGGCAGCAGAGCTCTGGTGGCACTATTTCTTGCTGTTACAAGCAAAGACAGCAAAAGTATGTTTTCCTGGAACTATTATCTCCTGTGGTTCCCAGTTAAGACTTATGAATTAAGAAAGTCCATAGGACAAGGAATGTTCCTGATGTCAGCTGTCCTCAGGCCATCTGTAAATCTCTTCCTTTCATGTTCATCTCAAATCCCATCTTCTCCCATATTCTTTCCTTGGGTCTCCTCTTGGATATTTTTACGCCTTTTGTAACATTAGGGCAGTAAAGATCTTGGTCACTATTTGTGGTTCTTTGTTTGCCTAATACTTTTAGGTGTTAAATTTCAGAATTTTTGTTTTGTAACAGGTTAACGCATAGGTAGTTCGACCATGTAGTCCTTGGCACGAATATATAATTCAAAGTTTAAAAATATATTCAAAGTTTAAAAATCCCAGTGGGAGAATCTACCAGTAAAGAGCATTACAGACAATTTTATCACTTACCTTGCTGTGTGAGGCTGGAAAGACTCTTAAATTGAAATTTGCTTGTACTTAGCTTCATGAGTCTATTATGTATTTTTTATTCTGTAGCTTGAGGTACTTAACACATAGTGGTGAGCCTGTCATTGTCATTATTCAGGAGCTATTTTCAAGTGATTTGTCTTGGAAGGTTAAAAAACAACAACAACAAGGTAGGCTTAAAAAATGATTTTGGTGGATAGTAGTAGCCTTGGTAAGAAGTTTCTATAGCAAAGACCTAAGAGGGTGGTGGTGGTAGCAACATGGGCGTTAGAGGTGTACTTAGGCTTGATTCTTGACTCCCCAACTTACAGCTGGTTGAATTTGCAAATGCTAACATTTCTTCAAATGTAAAGATTTGATGAATAATTTCTACTTTAGAAGATGATTGTGAAAATTCAGTGTGCAGAACCCAGTGTTTGGCATGTTATAGGCCCTTAATAATTGTTAGTTCCTTTCTAGGTTAGATTCACATTAGTAAAGATAAGTTTGGGGGATTGTTTCAAAATATGTATTAAAATAATCTTTATTTAGGTGTAATTTACATATAATAAAATACATCCATTTTAAATGCAAAATAAAGTGTACAAGCATCTGAGGTTTGACAAAGGTATATACCATGTAACCACCACAATTAAGATATAGTACATTTCATTCCCATGATAGAGTACTCCCCATCTTAGTCAATATAGCCTCAGGCAATAATGTGTGTGTCTGTTTTCTGGACTCTTTCCTGTTCTATTGTTCTCTGTGTTTATCCTTGTGCCAATACCACACTGTCTTAATTATTGTAGCTTTGTAATACATCTTGATGTTAGACATTTTAAGGCCTCCCATTTTGTTTTTCTTTATCAAAATTATGTGACCCTTTTAGGATCTTTGCATCTTATATGCATTTTCATATAAATTTTAGAATCAGATTGTCAATTTCTACAAAAAACCCTGCTGTATGTGCATTGGGATTGTTCTGAATTTAGAGATCAATCTGGGTAGAAATGACTTCTTAACGATGTTGAGTCTTCAGTATATAAACTTGGTATATTCCTCCATTTTATAGCTTTAATTTCTCTCAACAATATGGCTTGGTTCTCATTGCACAGGCCATGAACATAGAAATACAATTTTTTTTATTGACCTTTTATCTTGTGATCTTGGTAAATTCACTTTTTAATTCTAGCATCTTTTTTGTTGATTCCTTCAGAATTTTTACATACACAATCATGTCATCTGTGAATAAAAACACCTTTATTTCTTACTTTCTAATCTCCATGCCTCATATTTTTTCTTGTTTTACACAGGCTAGTACTTCTAGTACAATGTTAAATAGAAGTGATGTGGGTGGACATCCTTTTCTTAGTCCTAATTTTATGGGGAAATCATTTAGTCTTTTAAATACTATGTTAGCTATAGTGTTATATTCTTAATACATTTTCATAAATTTATCAAGGTGAGGCAGTTCCTTTCTTAATTAGCTGAGAGGTTTTTTTTTTTTTTAATCATAAATGGGTGTTGAATTTTGTCAAGTGTGTTTTCTGCATCTACGGAGATGCTCATGATTTACTTCCTTTATAATGTTATAGAATTGCTTTTTTTTTTTTTTTTAAACTTTTCCCCCTATTTTATTTTTTTTAGATTTTATTTATTTATTTGACAGAGAGATAGAGAGAGAGCACAAGTAAGCAGAGAGGCAGGCAGACGGAGAGGGAGAAGCAGACTCTCCACTGAGCAGGGAGCCCGATGTGGGACTCGATCCCAGGACCCTGGGATCATGACCTGAGCTGAAGGCAGCCGCTTAACCGACTGAGCCACCCAGGCGCCCCGCTTTTTGATTGTTAAAACAACCTTTTATTCCTTTCATTAAATTTACCTTTTTAATCTTAGCAGTTGAGTTTATTGGCACAGAATTTTTTCACACTGTTCCTCATTACTCTTTTCCTTCTCATGTCTGAAGGATCTGTAGTGATGGCCCTTCTTATTCCATATGCTAGAAATGTGTTTTCTCTTTTTTCCTTATCTGATCTAGCTAGAGGTTTATCAATTTTATTGCTCATTTCGGAGAACCTGCTTTTAGTTAATTGTTTTCTATATTTTGTCTTTTTTCTATTTCATTGATTTATACTTTCATCTGTATTATTTCCTTTTACTTATTTGAAATTACATCTTTATTTTCTCATAGAAGCATATGAAGCTATAAATTTTCCTCGAAGCCCTGCTTTAGCTGCATCTCACACGTTTGATATGTGTTTTCATTTTTTTAAATTTATAACTTTTTTTTTTTAAGATTTTATTTATTTGACAGAGAGAGACACAGCGAGAGAGGGAACACCAGCAGGGGGAGTGGGAGAGGGAGAAGCAGGCTTCCTGAGGAGCAGGGAGCCAGATGCGGGGCTCAATCCCAGGACCCTGGGATCATGACCTGAGCCAAAGGCAGATGCTTAACGACTGAGCCACCCAGGCGCCCCTGTGTTTTAATTTTTATTCAGTTTAAAATATATTCGAATATGCTTTGTGATTTCTCTTTGACTCATGAGTTATTTAGAAGTCTGTTATAAATATTTGGGAGTTTTCTTGATATTTTCCTGTTACTAATGCTAATTTAGTTATGTTCTGGTCAGAGAACGTATTCTGGTTAGAGAACATAATCTATTTGATTTCAGTTCTTTAAAATTTTCTTAGACTTGTTCTATGGCCCAGCATATGGTATTTCTTGATTAATGTTTTATGTATACTTGGAAGTCTATTCTGCTGTAGTTGGGTGGAGTATTCTATGTCAATTACTCAAGTTGGTTGATAGTGATCTTTAATTAATCTTTACCTCTATTGGTTCTTTATTATTTTATCAATGAGAGAGGAGTGTTGAAATCTCCAACTATATTATAGATTTGTCTAGTTTTCCTTTCACTTTTGTCAGTTTTTGCTTTATGTATTTTGCAATGTTTTTATTAGGTGTATGCACATTTATGGTTATTTTGCTTGATTAATTGACTGTTATAATGAAATGCCCCTCTTTATCCCTGGCAATATTCCTTGTTCTCAAGTCTGCTTTTTCCTGATGTTATTTATAGCCACTCCCACTTTTTTAAAATTAGTGTTTGTGTGGTTTATCTTTTTCCATGTTTTTATTTCTAAACTACCTGTGTCTTTATATTTCATTTGAACTTTTTGTAGACAACATATATTTGGGTCTTGCCCTTTAATTCTGCCTGACAATGTCTATTTTTACTTGGAATATTTAGACCTATACTGTCTAATACAGTGGCTGCTAACCACATAAGACTATTTACATTTTAATTAAAATTAATTAAAGTTAAATAAAATTAAAACTTTGGTTTCTTGCACTAGCCACATTTCAAGTGCAGAATAGCCACATGTGGCTAGTGGCTTCTGTGTTAAACTGTGCAGATAAGTAACATTTCCATTATTGCATAAAGTTAAAGTAATTATTGATAAGGCTGGATTTACATATACTGCCATTTTGTTTTTTATTTGTCCACCTATTCTTTCCTCTCTTTCTGCCTTTTTAAGAAATAGTTGAACATTTTTTAAGTATTAAATCTTTTCCAGAGTTGCCTTACTAGCTTTGCTTCTTTGTTTTATTATTTTAGTGGTAGTTTAAAGTATGCCACTTTAACTTATTACAATTTCCTTTCAAACAATATTATGCCACCTGAATAGTGTAGAACTGTTACAGATGTGTACTTCTGTCCTCTTCCTGTCATCTTATTGTTGTCTTTCATTTTATGTGTACATATATTGTAGATACTGCAATACTTTGTTACTATATTTGCTTTAGACAGCCCATTATCTTTTAAACAAAGTAAAAAATGCCTTTTGTATTGTAAATACAAAAATACAAAAGATACTCTCCTTTGTATATATCAAAGTTAACTTCTGGTATCATTTTTATCCTCTCCGCTACATTTCTTGTAGTGTACATAAGCTGCTAAAGAATTCTCTCAGCTTTTGTTTGAAAAAGTTACTTCATTGCTCTTTGAGAGATGTTTTCAATGGGTATAAATTCAGGGTTAATGTTTTTTCCCTTTCAGAATGTCATTCTGACTTTATTGGTTTCAGATGAAACCAGGTGTGGTCTTTTTATTTATAGCTTTCTGTATATAATATGCCTTTTTCCCCTGGCTGCTTTTCTTATTTTCTTTTTATTACTGGTTTTCAGAAATTTGTAATATGCTTTAGTTTGGTTTGCTTTGTATTTGTCCTGTTTGGGGCCCCTGAGCTTTGGGTTTATTTTTTTTTTTTTTTAAAGATTTTATTTATTTATTTGAGAGAGAGGATGAGAGGAGAGAGAGAGCACATGAGAGGGGGGAGGGTCAGAGGGAGAAGCAGACTCCCTGCTGAGCAGGGAGCCCGATGCGGGACTCGATCCCGGGACTCCAGGATCATGACCTGAGCCGAAGGCAGTTGCTTAACCAACTGAGCCACCCAGGCGCCTGAGCTTTGGGTTTATATTTGGAAAGATTTTAGTCCTTGTTTCTTTTGAGTATTTTTCTGTTCACATACGCATCCCATGCTCCAATACTGATTCCAGTTAAATTTTGTTAGACCTTAACTGTTTTTTACTTTACCGCTTGATATTTACCTACAGAAATTGAGACTCTCTGTTTTTTCTTTTTCTGTTTTGGTCTCCCCCCTCACACCCACCCTGCCTTTCTGTGCTTAGTTTTGGATAATTTCTTTTGCTATGACTTCAGATTTATCCATTTTTAATTCTGTAGTATCTCATCAGCTGTTAGTCTCATCCGGTGAAATTTTCATTTCAGATACTGTATTGATCATTTCTAGAAATTTCATTTTAAAAATATTTTCCACTTCTTTCCTCATTAGGTTCGTGTGTGTGTGTTTTAAGCTTTGAATATACTGACCATATTTCTAATGGCTAGTTTAACCTCTCTATCTGCTAATCCATTATCTGTGTCATTTCTAAGTCTGTTTCTGTTGATTGATTTTTTTTTTTCACCCTTCCTGTTTATAAACCACATTTTCTTGTTTCTTTGCATGACTGGCAATTTTTGGTTAGATGCTTACCATTATAGTGTTTAGCTTTTTGAGTGGGTAGATTTTATTGTATAGCTTATTGGAGTGTCAGGCTGTGTTGTGGCAGGCAGGTAAATTACTTGTGGGTTAGACTGATCCTGTCAAGTTTTGTTTTTAAGCTTTGTTAGTGTGGGTTTAGAGTAGCCTTTTCTATAGGGCTGTTTTTTTTTGGGGGGGGGGTGCTGGGGGATTGGTAAAAAACACATAACATGAAATTTATCCTCTTAACAAATTGTTACATGTACAGTATAGTATTGTTAACTATATGTACATTGTTATATAGGAAATCTTTAGAACTTTTTCATTTTGTGTGACTGAAATTTTGTACCCATTGCACAGGAACTCCTCATTTCTCCTTACCTCGGTCCTGGCAACAACCATTCCTTTTTCTGCTTTTATGAGTTTGACTAGATATCTCATATAAGTGGATTTTGCATTATTTGTCCATTTGTGTTTGGCTTATTTCACTTAGCTTAATGTCCTCAAGGTTCATCCATGTTGTAGCATGTGACAGTATTTCCTTCTTTTTAAAGGCTGAATAATATTCCATTGTGTATATACATCACGTTTTCTTTATCCATTCAATTGTTGGTAGACACTTGGGTTGCTCCCACCTTTTGGCTATTGTGAACGATGCTGCTTGGAACATGGTAGTGCAAATATCTCTGAGATCCTTTTTTCATTTCTTTTGGGTAAATACCCAGAGGTGGGATTGTTGGCTCATATGGTAATTCTATTTTTAATTTTTTGAGAAACCTCCATACTGTTTTCCATAGTGACTACCATTTTACATTTCCATCAACAGTGCACAGGTGTTCTAATTTCTCTACAGTGTTACCAACTTTTATTTTCTGCTTTTTTTTTTATAATTGGCTACCCTAACAGGTGTGAGGTGATATCTCATTATGGTTTTGGTTTGCATTTCCTGGATGATTAGTGATGTTGAGCATCTTTTCATATACTTGTTGGCCAACTGTATGTCTTTGGAGAAATGTTTATTCAGATCCTTTGCCCTTTTCAAATCTTGTTTTGGGGTATTTTTGTTGTTGTTGAGTTATAGATGTTCCTTATGTATTTTGGATATTAACGCCTTATCAGGTCTGTGGTTTGCAAATATTTTCTCCTATTTCATATGTTGTTTTTTTTACTGTGTTGATTGTTTCCTTTGCAGAAGCTTTTTAATTTGATGAAGTCCCACTTACCTATTTTCACTTTTTTTGCCAGGGCCTTTGTTATCATATCCAGGAAATCATTCCCAAGGATGATGTTATGAGGCTTTTCCCTTTTAGTTTCTTCTAAGAGTTTTATAGTTTCCAATCTTCATTCTTTTGCATGCGGAAGTCTAGTTTTTCCACCAGCATTTGTTGAAGAGATTGTCCTTTACCCGCTGTGTACCGTTGGCATCCTTGTCAAAGACCATTTGACTCTATATGTGTGGGACGGCCTCTTTCTTTCTGGTACTTTGCCCTAGAAATTCTAGCTACCTGGATTGCCCTGCATTTTGATCTTTGCTGCTTCAA
This sequence comes from Phoca vitulina, assembly GCF_004348235.1. Classification (NCBI taxonomy): domain Eukaryota; kingdom Metazoa; phylum Chordata; class Mammalia; order Carnivora; family Phocidae; genus Phoca; species Phoca vitulina. The sequence continues at coordinate 39,135,143 of NW_022589716.1, read as the reverse complement.
CTAGCAAGACTGATGGGCTGTATGGCTCTTCTCCCTGCACTGTGGTCAGGAAATTGCCCCTAGACAAAGGTTGGGCTGTGATAGAACTTTCTCATTTCTGCCATTGTCCAAAGTCTGAAAATAGTTGTTTCATATTTCCCTCCAGTGTTTTAGTGTTTATGGAAGGATCGTAATTCTGGACCCTGTTAACTTTCTCATGGACAGAATGGGCATCCCTTCTGTAGATGAAAGACTACTTTTTATGAATTCAGTGAACTCTACTTAGCTGAAAAAATTAGGCTTTACTTCCATTCTTTTTTTTTTCTTTGTTTCCTTGTCACTTACAGTTGTCACTGATGTCATTTTTTATTTAAGAGGAAGTCATTGGAGGGTACTTTCTTTCTTTTTTTTTTTTTATTATTATTATGTTATGTTAATCACCATACATTACATCATTAGTTTTTGATGTAGTGTTCCATGATTCATTTTTTGCGTATAACACCCAGTGCTCCATGCAGAACGTGCCCTCTTTAATACCCATCACCAGGCTAACCCATCCCCCCAACCCCCTCCCCTCTAGAACCCTCCGTTTGTTTCTCAGAGTCCATAGTCTCTCATGGTTCGTCTCCTCCTCCAGTTTCCCCCCTTTCATTCTTCCCTTCCTGCTATCTTTTTCTTCTTTTTTTTTTTTTTTAACATATAATGTATTATTTGTTTCAGAGGTACAGGTCTGTGATTCAACAGTCTTACACAATTCACAGCGCTCACCATAGCACATACCCTGGAGGGTACTTTCAGTAATTATTTTATGAGCACTTATTTTTCATATTGTACCTCTCATGATTTGGTAGGCCTTTTCTACTAAACATATTTGTCACAGGTTCCTGCAAGACCAAAAGTTGCTCTGGGTCTGTAGTATTGTTTTAATGACACAAAAGCCCGTAGAACTTAATAGGAACTAGATATGGCAGTCATGTTCTGCTGTTGTCCTGGATCGACTGGAATTGGTGACCCAGAATCCTACCCATTTATTGCTGCTCCTTAAATATTTCAGGATTTATCATTTTAGTCACTTTATTCTGTTTTGCTCTGTTTAGCTTTTTTAGATATGGTTAATGTGTTCATTTCTACGTTTGCAGTTCTGCTGTTATTAAGGTTGGAGTGGGGTGCATTGGCAGAATGCAAGTAGTTAAATTGATCCAAAATCATGCTTTAAAGAGTACTTTTTTGGGGGAGAGCGAATGGACTTATTCCAATCTATAAAACACAATTAAGTGAGAAATGTTCTCACTAATAGATTGATATGTTCAAGTGCCAGTTTTCTTTGCACTTGCCTAGTGTTTCTGACTTGATAATGGCAGATGCTCAAAATATTTACTCCTAGATGAAATCATTGCTTGTAGACACTGTTAGATTGCCATTATTTTAAAGATAGATCAGCAATCATTTTTCTTTTTTGTTTTGTGGATTTTGTTGCACAGAATTAATTGAAGCTTCTGTTGGAATAAAAGGCAATTTAATTTCTTTATTTTTAAAGTGAAATATGGAATGTTCCATTTATTGACCTTTGCTAAATTAAGAGGCAATATAAGATTCCCTTAGGCAAATACTGTGTTTCTCTTCTTTTATATTCTTACGAGGCAGCACTGTGAACAAGATGGGAGAAGAGTAATAACTACACATATGGGTGGGACTTACAGTCATGCAGAACTGCATATATGGGAATGCTGGAGTTCTGCTTGTCAGGAGGGATGGTATTCTCTTAGCAGCTAGCTGGTCATTTAACCCTAGAACTGAAGGCAGAGGCCAGCTTTCTCAGCTTTCCAGGACCTATTCCTTTCAAACTGGGAACTAGATTTTCTTCTTTTAACTGGACACTCGGAAACTATTTTTGAAATGGTTCATTTTCTCATACAAACCTTAAGATCACACACAAAAGTAATTGGTTTAACTTTTAGAAATTTACTTTTTTCTGTTAGGATGCTAGGCTCTTTTGATATTTGAAAGCTAGCAGTTGGCTGTATCCTGTTTGAGATTAGAAATGCTTCCTTCCCCAAGGCTTGGGTGTTTCTGTGAAGCTACCCATTTTTTTTTTTTTTTTTTTTAAGATTTATTTATTAATTAGAGAGAGAGAAAGAGAGGGAGGAAGGATGCGAGTTGGAGAGGGACAAAGGGAGAAGGAGAGACCCTCAGCTGACTCCCTGTGAGCGTGGAGCCCACGATCCTGAATGACCTGAGCCAAAATCAGGAGTCTGACGCTTAACCAGCTGAGCCACCCAGGCGCCCCTGAAGCTACCCTTTACATCACTGTTTTATTCTACCCTCTTCCACCCTGTCCACAGAGCTCATAGTTGGATTTTGGGAGGAAAAATAGACCTCACAGGTGATTTAAATAAAGCCACTGAGGAATATATAGTCCAGAGCTCTTCAACAGCTCTACTTTGATTGGAATATGATAGTTGCTCACTAGAGAATGCATTATGCTGGTCTGCAGCTCTCCAGTACATATTTGGTAGTAAACTAGTAGACGGAAATTAAGCTAAGAGCTCGATCTACTTGGGGCCTGTGTCTGGTTCTCCATATGTGAAAATAAAACACATACAAGATTATGCAGAAGAGAAAGCAGTAGTCTCATTATGCATACTCTGGTACATGTGATCCTGTTAATGAAATAATATTTATTTGTATTATATAAGTATATATAATAAATGTGTTTTATAAACAAATTATATATGTTTTAAATAATTAATATGTTAAAAGCATGAGCTCTGGTACTTGCCTTTGCCACCTATTTCCTTTGTGATCTTGGTCAAATTGGGTGAACCCTATGCTGCATTTTACTTACTGTAAAATAGGACTAATATTAGTACCAGCCTCAGGGTTGTTTTTAGGATCAAAAGAGTTAATACATAAAACATGCTTAAAACAGAGCACATAGTAAGTGCACAGTGTTATGTTAAACCACATGAAATTGCCAATATTTGTTCTTTTTTGATTTACCAAAAAATGACAATTTTATATAGTTAAATGTAATAGCAAAAACATACTAATTTTTAAAAAATAATTGTTGTTCAATCAGAATCACATATTATGGATGCAATTTACTGGCCAAAATCCACTGAATCCATATGGCTGGGGTAGGGCCTGGGAAACTAAATTAAAACCAACAATAATCTCTCTAAGTGATTCAGATAAGTAGCCAGGTTTGGAAATTTTTGATTTATAGTATTGCCCAGGAGATTTTTTTATACTGTGAAGGGAATAACATTGAGAGTCAAGAGAATGAATCTGGAGAGGAATTTTGCCTCACAATGAATCATACCTCATGTCTCCATTATATCTGATTTAGGTGATATTTTGGACTTTAAACTTTAGAGTCAGTGCTGGAATGAATTAAAGACTTTTGGGACTGGTGGTATGGGATGATTGTATTTTGCACAGGAGAAGGGCATGGATTTTTAGTTGGCAAGGAGCAGAATGCTCTGGACTGAATCATGTCCCTCCCAGAATTCATAAGCCCTAATCCCCAGTGTATAGTATTTGGGAGATAATTAGGTTTAGTTGTGGCCATGAAGGTGGGGCCCTGATGAAGGGATTAGTGCCCTTAAAAGAAGAGACATATATAGCTTGTTCTCTCCCCCTGCCAAGTGAGGACACTGTGAGTAGGCAGCCACCTACAAGCCAGGAAGAGAGTCCTCACCACAAACCGACCATATTGGCATCTTGATATTGAACTTCTAGCCTCCAGAACTGTGAGAAAATAAATTTCTTTAAGGCACCAGTCTATGGTATTTTGTTATTTTGTTTTGGCAGCCCAAGCAGACTAAGACATCTAATTCCTCCCTCCAGCACTTTGTATCATTGATGTCATTCATTCCACTTATACATAAGCACACATAAGAATGAATATATATATATGTGTGGGTGTGGGTGTGTGTATGTGTGTGTGTGTATATACATATATATATATATAAAAGAAGAAACTGGAGAAACAGTTTGAAGAAACTGTTACCTGTTAGATCAATTAAGAATAAGAAAAATAAAAGTTTTTATTTTACCTGTATTTATTCCTTCTCCAGTGCCTTTCCTTTGTTTATATAGATCCAGGTTTCTTTTCTTTTCTTTTTTTTTTTTTTTAAGATTTTATTTATTTGACAGAGAGAGAGACACAGCGAGAGAGGGAACACAAGCAGGGGGAGTGGGAGAGGGAGAAGCAGGCTTCCTGCAGAGCAGGGAGCCCGATGTGGGGCTCCATCCTAGGAACCTGGGATCATGACCCCAGCCGAAGGCAGACGCTTATTGACTGAGCTACCCAGGTGCCCCGTAGATCCAGGTTTCTGACTTAAATTATTTTCCTTCTCTCTGAAGAACTTTTTAAAGCATTTCTTGTGATGCAGGTCTACTGGGAGCGAAGTCCCTCAACTTTTACTTGTCTGAGCAGGTCTGTTTCTCTTTCACTTTTAAAGGATTATATCACAGGACATAAACTTCTAGGTTGGTGGTGGGTCTTTTCTCTCAATACTCCATTCTTTTCTTGATAGTATGGTTTCTGAGAAGTTGGATTTAATTCTTCTCTTTGCTTATCTATAGCTAAGGTGTCCCCCCACCCCCGGCTTCTTTCAAGATTATTTTCTTTATCTTTGATTTTTTGCAGCTCAAATATGAGGGTTTTGTGGGTTTGGGGTTTTTTTTTTTTTTTTTTTTTTTGGCGTTTTTCCTGCTTGGTGTTCTCTTGGCTTCCTGCATCTCTGGTTTGCTTTCTGACTGTTCGGGGGGAATTCTCAGTCATTATTGCTTCAAATATTTCTTGTTTTTTCCCCCCTCTTTCTTCTCCTTTTGGTATTGCTATTACATGTATATCACACCTTGTATAATGTCCTGCTACAAAATGCTAAGTACTGTTTTTTTTCCCCTGGTCTTTTTCTTTTCAGTTTTGTAGTTTCTATTGAGATATTCTCAAGTGCAGTGATTTTTCTTTCAGCTGTGTCTAATCTATTGAGACCATCAAAGGTATTCTTCATTCTGTTACAGTGTTTTTCATCTCTAGCATTTCTTTTTGATTCTTTCTTAGAATTTCCATCTCTCTGCTTACGTTACCCATCTGTTCTTCCATGTCGTCAACTTTGTCCAGTTGTTTTAAATTCGTTTTTTAATTCCAGCTTTCATGCCATATTTGGCTATGATTCTGATGCGTTCAGTTTCTTCAAGCTATGTCTTTTGCTTTTTAGTATGCCTTGTAGTTTTTTCCTAATAACCAGTCATGATGTACCAGGGAAATGGAACTGTAATAAATAGACCTTTAGTAACATGGCCATGAGATGTCAGAAGTGCAGTGCTCTGTAGTTCTATGATTACGCCTGTCATTAAGTGAGCCTGTGCCCCGGACTGTGAACTTTGCAAGTGCTTCTCAGTTTGTTCCTCCCCTTAGCTGGGACAGGATGAGTAGAGGTAGCTGGAGTCCATTATTTCCCTTCCCCCAGGTCAGCTGGGCTCTGAGTATACCCCAGAGACTTGGGTCTGGTAAAGTAGTTTCTCTTGAGGGCAGGCCTTGTTAAGAAGAACAGAGTGCTCTGGTGTATTGCAAAATGATTACTACCCCCCCCCCCCCTTGGAACCCTTGGAGCTGAAATTCATGTATGTGTGGACCTACCCTATATCTTGGACCCCCTGGAGTTTTTAACTCTCAGACTCTTCTCTGCTGAGTTTCCAGCAATTTGCCAATTACAGTTCAGGTCTTCCTGCCCCAGCACTGGTTCTAGTAGAGGCTCTTTCTCTGGTTCTTGTGGAGGTTTCTGCTCTGCTAAGTTCTGATTCTCCGTATCCAGCCTGTCTGGCTCTCTAGTTTGGGAGCAACAGTTTGTCCTGTAACCTCACTTCTCTGATGGAGCTAAGAAAAGCTGATTTTTCAGTCTTTTTACTTGTTACAGTTGATTTTTCAGTCTTTTTCCTTGTTATTAGATGGAGATGGGGTGATGACTTTCAAACTTCTTACCTGTAAACCTGGAAACCAGAATTTCCCCTTTATTTGTCTTTGCTTCCACACAAAACTTAATTAATCCATTGCCTGTTTTATCTTCTCTTTTAATGTGTTCTTTCATTTTTCCTCCTGGTTGCTCTTGCTGAGGCTGCCACAACTTGTTCATTTCCTGGATATCTATACCCGAAATCATACAGTCTCCTCCTCTTTAAACTGAATCCTTTTTAATGAGGCCCCTTCACTAAGCTGAATTTGGACTGATAGCAAATTAGCTACCATTAAGGGACCATTCTATTTAGTCACAATTTTTTTCCTTTGGGAGATTATTTTGTATTGCTTTGGGTGTGAAGAATTTAATTAATGCCGATTTCCTGCTTAAATCCTTAGGATTTATTACACTGAATGGTACTGAAATTACCTCACTACTTTGTTGGCTCCTTAAGGTCAAGAACCTTCCCTTATATATTTTTCTTTTCTTAGTGCTTGCCAAAAAGTACTTGTTATATGTGGGATGATCAACGTCATTTGTAGAGTTAGGATGTAGAAATCCCTAATTGATAACCTAGGTATATATTATTTCTTAACATGTGTATAAATCTTATCTCAAAATTTATATTTTAGATTGTTAGGCATAGGGATATCTGACACGTTTATACAGTATCCATCCCAGGTCTTACATGTATGTTTCCTACATTTTATGGTTGTGATATCCTAGGGACTCATGATTATTATTATTTGGTACCTTTCTCTCTCCTGAAAATGCTGTTTCATGACTTTTGCAAGTATGCGTAGGTAGAGTAGAGGTGTTAGAATTTTGAGATTATAGTGATATGCCTTAGATGATGGAAATATTCTAGGGCTTAAGTCAGATTTTTTTTTTAAAGATTTTATTTATTTATTTGACAGAGAGAGACACAGCGAGAGAGGGAACACAAGCAGGGGGAGTGGGAGAGGGAGAAGCAGGCTTCCCACGAAGTAGGGAGCCCGATGTAGGGCTCGATCCCCGGACCCTAGGATCATGACCTGAGCCGAAGGCAGATGCTCAACGACTGAGCCACCCAGGCGCCCTTAAGTCAGATTTTGTTAGAAGTCAGATTCCTATATTATTAATATAGCTTAATTAATTTATTATGTTGCATTTGTTTTTTTTTGCAGACTGTTCTCTCTGTATAAGAAAATTTCTGTCCTATAAAACACAATGTCCAACTTGTTGTGTGGTAAGTTTTTCTTTCTGGTTTTTTTCTTGTAAACTTAATTGATTGATGCAAATATTTCTGTATCACATATACACAAAAGCCCAAGGGAAGAGGTATAATTATTGAATTAAGCTACATAAAAGACATTTTCAGAAAGGACCTCTAAAACACATATATGGAGAACTGGGCTTTATGCAATTTTTCATAAAGATTTCTGATAACCTAAATATATTTTAGGAAGTGGAAACTAATTCTAGGATCAGGATGTAGCATCCTTTAAATCTTATGATCTATGTTTTTATGGCTTCATTTGCATAGGATTGGTATTTAAGTATTTGTGTGGAAGGCAAAGGTTCATGGCCATTGGGCCAAGCCGAGCTTAACTGGTCCCTTACTTCTTTTTTTTAAAGATTTTATTTATTTATTTATTTGTTTGTTTGTTTGTTTATTTTAGAAAAAGAGAGAGAGGGGGAGTGGGGAGAAGGGGCAGAGGGAGAAGGAAGAAACTCAAGCAGACTCTGCACTGAGCATGGAGCCTGACACAGGGCTTGATTTCACAACCTTGAGGTCATGACCTGAGCTGAAATCAAAAGTCAGGCGCTTAACTGACTGAGCCACCCAGGCGCCCCGTAACAGTCCCTTACTTCTTTCCCAAACCAGACCTTCATGGAAAACAGTAGGAAATTTGATGTTAGAGTTTCTGAAGCATTTCAAGTAGGCAAAAAAGGTAGGTAAAAAGGGCAAGTAAACATAAATAGGAATAAAGGAAAAAGAAGAGACAGTGAGGTCTAATAGAAAGGATACTGGGGCTTATTGAAGGGTTTGGGTTCTAGTTTGGTGCCTCTGGTAGGTACATGGTGTTAGGATATCATGGAACTTCTCTGAACTATTTCCCTACATTAGAAATGATGCAGTTTGGCTTCCAAGTTTAATCTCTTTACAACTTGGTGTCTTGCCATTGCCAAGATGGTATCATCAAGGAGATGAACTGAATACCATTCATGCCAAATAACTACGAAATCTGTCATTTTTCTGTTGCATTCCTGAACACCAACCTTGTTTTTAAACTTTCTTGTAACACCTAATGCCTCTCCCTATGTGGTCACTTAAAAGAGTATCTCTGTTCTGCTTTTTCAGGAGAAATTTTTGAGATGGCAGTTTGAATAAGGATCCTTGCTCATATTAGGTTTTATCTTAGTTGGTACAAAGCATATACGATTTTATCAGAGGCTGTGGAGAACTTCTCTCAGACTTCCAGTCAGCAGATGCTGATTCACTGTTTTAAAATTCCATATTAGTATGAGATAAATGAACTTTATTTTGAGGCTTTCCTGTAAGACTTAGTGGGATGGGGAGTCTCAGGAGGATGGGTCACACATTTTCAAAACAAGATTATGACAAGTTATTTTATTATTTCTGACCTTTTTCCATCTGTTGTTTTTCCTTTCTAGACAGTCACAGAGCCGGACCTAAAAAATAACCGCATATTAGATGAACTGGTAAAAAGCTTGAATTTTGCACGGTATGATTTAATTTTGTGACTAACCCCTAACTGCTCTGCCCTTTTATATGAGTCCTCTCTTTACTATGTGAACTTTTGGGGATTGGAGAATGCAGGGTTGCATATTTTGGGTAAAAGAAAGGAAGCAACAACAGTCATTAATCACTCATGGACAATCTAATGGTAAAAATATTTTCTTCCTTTACTTAATGAAAGTCTCATCATGAAAAACAAAGTTAAAATGCAGATTTGAGCACTTACTTTTGGGTACTAAAAAGATGCTCCAGCTTCATCTTTTATTTTTCCTGTCCTACCCCTAGAATCATCCATTTTTCCAAGGAGCCCTGGTTCCTTTTATTGGAGAATGGTATTTAGAATCAGGATCTGGAGCTAGGTATGATCATTGTTACTGAGATGTCATTGCTTCTAAGCTCTCAGTGAACAGAGCTGGGTAACATATGCATGTATACATATGTGTGTACTAACCCATGTGTACACGCTTATCTATGATCGTATCTGTGGCTGTTATATATTAACCCATTAATTCTTTTTTTAATTTTTTTTATTATTTTTTTTTTTAAAGATTTTTAAAAATTTATTTGACAGAGAAAGACACAGTGAGAGAGGGAACACAAGCAGGGGGAGTGGGAGAGGGAGAAGTAGGCTTCCCGCGGAGCAGAGAGCCTGATGTGGGGCTTGATCCCAGGACCCTGGGATCATGACCTGAGCTGAAGGCAGACGCTTAACGACTGAGCCACCCGGGCGCCCCTAACCCATTAATTCTTAATCTGATTTACTCAGCATGTATAAGATGGTGTGCCATGTGAAATAGGTAATTGCTGGTACTTTATACAGCTCAGAAATGTAGCTTTACTTCTTAGCATGATGGTGAAAGAGTTTGGTCTCCCAAAGAGATAAAAAAAAGGCATATTTTACCAAACATTCTCTTGAATTATTTTTAGTTTTAATCATGCAAATCAATCAGGAATTTTTATTATGAATATACTGTGTATAGTTAATAGGTGCCCATCTCCTTAAGTATATGACTTCTTAGCTGTTGGGACAGTTTTGGAGGTATATTACATTGGTTCTGAAAATGTGAAGAGGTTTCTTCCAATAGAATCACACATTTATTTCATTGGATTGTGTCCTGAAAATGATCAGATTTAGTCCTCTGAACTTGCCTAATATGACATTCTGGAAATTGGCCTGGTTAGTCATTTCCGTAAACGAGTCCTAAAAAGGTGCTATTTCCTAGATTAAGAAACTGAGAGGGCGCCTGGGTGGCTCAGTCAGTTAAGTGACTGCCTTTGGCTCGGGTCATGATCCCGGGGTCCTGGGATCGAGTCCTGCATCGGGCTCCCTGCTCGGCGGGGAGCCTGCTTCTCCCTCTCCCTCTGCCTGCCACTCCCCCTGCTTGTGCTCTCTCTCTCTGACAAATGAATAAATAAAATCTTTAAAAAAAAAAAACAACTGAGAATTTCTGATTCTTATAATTACAGTTGTTGCTTTTCTTATTTTAAAGTCTTTCACCAGTTAGATTTTGAGAAAGGATGTCTTTAGAAAGAAAATAAAAAATATTTTCTTAAATTTAAATTCAATTTAATTAACATATACTGTACTGTTAGTTTCAGAGGTAGAATTCAGTGATTCATCAGTTGCATATAAGACTCAGTGCTCATTACATCAAGTGCCCTCCTTAATGCCCATCACAGAATTACCCCATCCTCCTACCCACCTCCCCTCCAGCAACCCTCAGTTTGTTCCTTACGAGTCTCTTATGGTTTGTCTCCCTCTCTGTTTTCCTCTTATTTTATTTTTCCTTCTCTTCCCGTATGTTCATCTGTTCTGTTTCTTAAGTTCCACATATGAGTGAAATCATATGATGTTTGTCTTTCTCTGACTTATTTCGCTTAGCATAATACCCTCTAGTTCTATCCATGTCATTGCAAATGGCAAGATTTCATTCTTTTTGATGGCTGAGTAATATTCCTGTGTGTGTGTGTGTGTGTGTGTGTGTGTGTGTGTGTGTGTGTGTGTGTATCACATCTTCTTTATCCATTCAAATGTCAATGGTCATCTGGGCTCTTCCCATAGTTTGGCTGTGGTGGACATTGCTGCTCTAAACATTGCGGTTCCTGTGCCCCTTCAAATCACTATGTTTGTATCCTTTGGATAAATACCCAGTAGTGCAATTGCTGGGTCATAGGGTAGTTCTATTTTTAACTTCTTGAGGAACCTCCATACTGTCTTTCCCTGTAGCTGCACCAGTTTGCATTCCCACCAACAGTGTAAGAGGGTTCTCCTTTCTCTGCATCCTCACCAACATCTCTTGTTTCCTGAGTTGTTAATTTTAGCCATTCTGACCAGCGTGAAGTGGTGTCTCATTGTGATTTTGATTTGTATTTCCCTGATGCTGAGTGATGTTGAGCACTTTTTCATGTGTTTGTTACCAATTTTTGTGTCTAGAAAGGAATTTATTAGCTGTTTGATTTTCCCTGAGATAGTAAAATTGAATCTCAAGGCTTATTCTTTTCTTAGCTGGTACTGAAAGTATAATGACTTCCCTGCTAGGATGAAGGGAGTGTCACAAAGCAAGCTCCTGTTTGTTGAAGAGAAGTGATCAGTATCTTTGGGTTCATAGGCCTTTTGATAACTTAAATGGAGGCCTTGGAATGATTGAAGTCGCCCCTTTCCCGCCTCCTTCCAAAAGGAATAGGTTGTTTTTTTTTTTTTTTTTTTTTTTTTTTTTTTTTTTTTTTTT
>NW_022589716.1:39107146-39123326 GCF_004348235.1 Phoca vitulina | reverse complement strand
TTTAAAGATTTTATTTATTTATTTGACAGAGAGAGACACAGCGAGAGCAGGAACACAAGCAGGGGGAGTGGGAGAGGGAGAAGCAGGCTTCCCACCGAGCAGGGAGCCCGATGTGGGGCTCGATCCCAGGACCCTGGGATCATGACCTGAGCCGAAGGCAGACGCTTAACGACTGAGCCACCCAGGCGCCCCAGGAATAGGTTGTTTAATTATTCATTATAGTGGGTGTGGCAGGGAGAGAAGCATTCTTTGTGGATTTGGGATGGATTTTATTATTTCTTTCTCCCTCTGCCTTGGATTGCCTTATGGTGGACATTTGTCATATCTAAAGTGCTGTGGTACTTCATTTGCAAAATCAGTAGGGATGAAATTCAAGCTAATCAATTTCAGTGCTTGTTTGACATCTGGTTTAAGATTGATGAGGAAAGAAGTTGAATCTTATGACTAAAATGTAAGACATTTGTGTTGTTCATCAATTTTGTTTCTTCTCTGTCATTGCCATTTTAATACATGATGATTTTGAAAACTTTAATATTCTAAACTGAAATAAAAGAGTATTGGAAATAATTCCAATAAAATAAATAAATAAATAAATAAATAAATAAATATAAAATAAAATAAAATGTTTAAATTCTTAAACTTGGAGTAAGTACCTGCAGAAAAATTCGTACCTTGATGGGGATAAACTAAAGCAGTAAATGATGCACTACACTCTCAATTTGTAAAAATGATATTGATGTAGACTGGCTACTACACAAAAAAAAAGAAGCAGTATTTTCTTACTTAGATCAAGAATGATACTCCACTTAGACAAAAATATTCTAAACAATTTTGTTCAACACCACAGTTTCTGAGAAACATTATTTTATTTTAAAGATTTTATATATTTATTTGTCAGAGAGAGAGAGAGGGCATGCACAAGCAGGGGGCTTAATCCCAGGACCCTGGGATCATGACCTGAGCCCAAGGCAGACGCTTAACCAACTGAGCCACCCAGGTGTCCCAGAATTTAAACATTTTAGATGATAATTGTAATAGATAATTCCTTTAGCATCTTATAAAAAGTATATAGAATATACCTTTTCTTATGGTATAGTTTGAAGCATACTGGCTTTGGATTCAGGCACAGCGGGGTTCTAGTTCTGGCCCTTCTAGTTGTGATATGACTGTGATCAAAATATTAAACCTCTCTGGCCTCTGTTCCCCATCTGAAAAGTGGGAATAATATTATTAATACTTTCAGGGATTGTTGTAAGGATTAGAAATGAAGAGTTATACTGAAAGATACCTAGAACAAAGGAAGCTAAGGAAAGATTGCTGTCATTATTATCATATATATTTTATCTGCATTTATACTGTCTTCCCCTATATTATAGATTGATGCCCTAAGGTGTTAATAAGAATTTGTGCTTTGGTGGGCCTCTGCCTCTTTAACCAAATAGTCCTAGACTGCTGTTTGCGTGTTTTGGATCAGAACTGCATTTGCAGGGACTTTTACTAGTTAATGAAGTCCATGGACTTGATTGCATGGATTTCATGACTGCCCGTGTCTACCCAAAGACCTATTTTGATTCTTGATTCTTGGCTGCATTCTGAAGAGGTAAGGTTATTGTATAGTTAACAAATGGGCAAGATTTTCCTGTACTTCATGGAGTCACAGTTATTCTGAAGGTCTGTAATTCACCCCCAAAATCTGAGCATTTATGATGAATGCTATTAGGCATTATAATACCAACTCTCTTTTTTTTTTTTTTTTTAAAGATTTTATTTATTTATTTGAGAGAGAGAATGAGAGAGAGAGCACATGAGAGGGGGGAGGGTCAGAGGGAGAAGCAGACTCCCTGCTGAGCAGGGAGCCCAATGCGGGACTCGATCCTGGGTCTCCAGGATCATGACCTGAGCCGAAGGCAGTCGCTCAACCAACTGAGCCACCCAGGCGCCCCAATACCAACTCTCTTTAAGTTAAATTTATAGGAGTGATGGAAATGAAAGGAGAAGTTACCAATTTAGTTTAAGTATCCATTTTGGAATTAATATTTTCACACAGGTCATATTTAAGGTGTATGAATTGCAGGAGTCTCATGGTTTTAAATACCATGTGTCTATTCATGGCTTCCAAATTTATATCTTCAGCTAGGTCTCACCCCAAAACTTCACACTCATATATCCAACTGCTTACCTCACATTTCTGCTTGGACCTCTTCAAAGCAACTCTTGATTCTCTATGCTACCTGCCGTCCTCCACTCCAAATGTACTGCTCCCACAGTCTTTTCTCATCTCGTTAAATGGCAACTCCGTCCTTTCATTTGCCCAGACCAGAAACCTCAAAGTCATCCCTGACCCTTCCCTTTCACACTTAATCTGTCATTCTGTCAATAAATCCTGTTGGCTTTATCATTAACAGACTTCCCGAAACTGAAGCTTTTCATCACCCTGCCCACGCCAGCGTCAGCTTGGACCTCTGTGATCACTTTCTGGTGGTCTTATTTCTGCTTTTGCCCTCTGATAGTCCTACTGAGGCCAGCAACCAAAGTGATCCTTTAAAAAGTCACATCCTACTTAATATTGGCCAGAGGTGGTATCCCATCTCATTTGGAGCAAAAGCCTGAGTTCTCTCCTCTCAGTGGCAGTCCTCTCTCCCTTTTTGACCTCCTCTCCCACTTCTCTGCCCCTCCTTTATTCTGCTCCAGGCGCGTTTGACTGTTTCTCAAACATGTCAATCATACTCTGACCCTAGAGACTTTGTACTTAATGTTATTTCTTGGTGAAATAGTGTTTCCCCAGATAGTCACATGGCTTAGTCCTTCAGTTTCTTCCGGCCCTGTTTTTCATAAGTCATGGTCTCAGTGAGGCCTTCTGTGACCATCCTGTAAAGGGTATCAAGCTCATCTCCTCCTCATGCATGGCTTCACTGGCTTCATTTTTTTGCCATAGCACTTTCATATATGTCGTGAGCATCTCCGGTCTCTTCCCTTACTATAGTGTAAGTTTTGTGAGGACAGACAATTTTGTTCTTTGTTATATTTCCACTGCTGAAAGTACCCCAAAAGTAGTGGGCACATGAAGAAGTTAATGAGTTTCAATTTTGGCGAGGGGCATAATTTTATCATTGCAATAGTGCAACTGTCTGCCACCTTTTTTTTTTTTTTTAAAAGATTTTATTTATTTGACAAAGAGCACAAGCAAGGGCAGCTTCAGGCAGAGGGAGAGGGAGAAGCAGGCTTCCCGCTTAGGGGGTAGCTCTATGTGGGGCTTGATCCCGGGACCCTGGGATCATGACTTAAGCCAAAGGCAGACACTTAACCCACTGAGCCACCCAGGCGCCCCTCTCTGCCACTTTTTTTTTTTTTATCAGCATATACAATTATACCTTGTTTTATTGTACTTTGCTTTACTGTACTTTGCAGATATTTCATTTTTTGACAAATTAAAAGTTTTTGGCCACCCTGCCTTGAGCCAAGTCTATCAGTATCATTTTTCCAACAGCATTTGCTCACTTTGTGTCTCTGTGTCAAATTTTGGCAATTCTTAAAATATTTTGGAATTTTTCATTATTATTTGTTATTATGATCTGTGGTCAATGATATTTGATGTTACTATTGTAATTGTTTTGGGGCTCCGCAAACTACAGCCCATATATGACCACAAACTTAATTGACAAATGTTGTATGTGTTCTGACTGTTCCAGTCACTGGCCATTTCTCTCCCTCTCCTTGGATCTCCATATTCCCTGAGACACAACAGTATTTATTTATTTATTTATTTATTTATTTATTTATTTTTTTAATTTTTTTATTGTTATGTTAATCCCCATACATTACATCATTAGTTTTAGATATAGTGTTCCATGATTCATTGTTTGTGCATAACACCCAGTGCTCCATGCAGAACGTGCCCTCCTCAATACCCATCACCAGGCTAACCCATCCTCCCAACCCCCTCCCCTCTAGAACCCTCAGTTTGTTTTTCAGAGTCCATCGTCTCTCATGGTTCTTCTCCCCCTCCGATTTCCCCCCCTTCATTCTTCCCCTCCTGCTACATTCTTCTTCTTTTTTTCTTTCTTAACATATATTGCATTATTTGTTTCAGAGGTACAGATCTGAGATTCAACAGTCCTGCACAATTCACAGCGCTTACCAGAACACATACCCTCCCCAGTGTCCATCACCCAGTCACCCCATCCCTCCCACCCCACCCCCCACTCGAGCAACCCTCAGTTTGTTTCCTGAGATTAAGAATTCCTCATATCAGTGAGGTCATATGATACATGTCTTTCTCTGTTTGACTTATTTCGCTCAGCATAATACGAGACACAACAGTATTTAAATTAAGCCAGTTAATAACCTTGCAAGGCCTTTAAGTGTTGAAGTGAGAGGAAAAGTCACATGTCTCCCTTTAAATCAAAAACAAGAAATGATTCAGCTTAGTAAGGAAAGCATGTTGAAAACTGAGATGGGCTGAAAGCTAGGCCTCTTGTGCCAAACAGCCAAGTTTTTGAAGGAAATTAAAAGTGCTACTCCAATGAACACGGGGATAATAAGAAAGCAAACAAACTCACTGCTGATAGGGAGAAAGTTTTAGTGGTCTGGATAGATCAAACCAGCCACAACATTCCCTTAGCCAGAGCCTAATGGGGAGCAAGGCCCTAACTCTCTTCAGTTCTGTGAAGGCTGAAAGAGGTGAGCAAGCTGCAGAAGAGAAGTGTGAAGCTAGCAGAGGTGGTTCATGAGGGTGAAGGAAAGAAGCTGTCTCCAAAACATAAAAGTACAAGGTGAAGCAGCAAGTGCTGATACAGAAGCTGCAGCAAGTCATCCAGGAGATCTCGTGGAGATCATTAATGAAGGTGCCTGCACTAAACAGATTTTCAATGTAGACAAAACAGCCTTCTAGTGGAAGAAGAGGCCATCTAGGACTTTCATAGCTAGAGAGAAGTCAATGCCTGGCTTCAAAGCTTCAGAGGATTGGCTGACTCTCTTGTTAGGGGCTAATGTAGCTGGTGACTTGAAGTTGAAGCCAGTGCTCATTTAGCATGCAGATAATCCCAGGGCCCTGAAGAATTACGCTAAATCTACTCTGCCTGTGCTCTATAAATGGAACAACAGAGCCTGGATGACAATGTATCTGTTTACAACATGGTTATGCTCATTGACAATGTACCTGGTCACCCAAGAGCTCCAGTGGAGATGTATGAGATTAATGTTGTTTTTGTGCCTGCTAACACAGCATCCATTCTGCAGCCCATGGATCAAGGAGTGATTTCAACTTTCAAATGTTACCCAAAATCCAATGACCTAACATTTGAAAGTTCAGGTTGTTCTTATGGTGCATTTAAATGGAGTCATACAGTATACATTTATTCTTTTGCTTCACATACTCTTTCTGTTTTTGTCTGTTGTTGCTTATATCAGTAAGCATTCTTTTTTCCTGAGTAGTATCTGTTGTATGAATATAAAAAATTTGCTTATCTATTCATCTATTGATGAATTTGGATTATTTCCAGTTTGTGGCTAGTGTGGTAAAGGTTGCCATGAACATTTGTGTGCAGTGTTTGTGCAGGCATCTGTTTTCATTTCTTTTGGGTACATGTTTATGAATGGAATTGCTGGCTTATATGCTAGGTGTATACTGAACTTCATAAGAAATTGCCAGTTTTCCAGGTGGGTTGGACCACCCCCACCAGCAGTGTATGAGAATTTCAGTTGCTCTACATCCTGGTTAGTATTTGGTATCATTAATCCTTTTAGTTGTAAGCATTTTATTGGGTGTGAAATGGTAACTTATTTGGTTTTAATTTGCACTTTCTGATGACTAGTGTAGCTTTTCATGTACTTATTGACTCTTATATCTTTGGTGAAGTATCTGTTCAATTTCTACCCAATTTTTAGAAATGGTATTGTTTGTTTTTTTCTTACTAATTTGTAGTTCTTTATGTGTTTTGGTCATATATATATATATTTTTTCTTCCTGTCTCTGGCTTGCCTTTTCATTTTCTAGAGGTTATCTTTTGATGAACAGACAGTTTAATTTTGACGAAGTCTGTTTTATCTCTTTTTTATGATTACTACTTTTTAAAAAACTTGCCTAAAAAAATCTTTGCTTACCTCAGGTCATAAAGATTTTTCCTAAGTTTCTTTCCTAGAATTGTTATAATTTTAGTTTTACACTTAGGCCTGTGAACCTATTCAAGGTAATTTTTATGTATGATGGAGGTTAAGAGTCAGGATTCATTTTTTTTCTCGACAGATACTTGGTTGCTTCAGCACCATTTACTAAGAAGACTCACTAAATTGCAGTGGCTCCTTTGTTGTAAATCAAGTGACTACATGTGTTGGGCTAATTCTGGACACATTCTCTTTGTGTCTCTTTCAGCTAATACTACAGAGTCTTTAATATAGTAGCTGTGCCGTTAAGTTCTTAACATCTGTAGTACGAGTACTCTACTTTGGTTTCCTTTAAGACTACTTTCATTCTGGGGCCTTTGATTTCCATGTAAATGTTAGAATGAATGTATCATTTCCACCCCCCAAAAAGTTGCCTTTGATTGGCATTGTATTGAATCTATAAATAAATGTGGAGAAAATGGGCATGTTGACATTGTTGAGTTTTGTAGTCCATGTACATAGGGTATTTCTTTACTTAGGCCTTTTTAAAATTGCCCTCAGCAAATTTGGTAGTTTTCAAGATAAAAATTTTACACATTTTTGTTAAATTTATTCTTAGGTATTTAATGTTTTTGATGGTATTTCAAGTGGTATTTCCTTTAAAAAATTTCATTTCCTGTTTGCTAATATATAGGCATTAATTTTTGTTAATTGATATTATGTCCAGGGTCTTGCAAAAATTCACTTATTCTAGTTGCTTGTAGAGTCTTCAGATTTTTTATGAACATAATCATGTCACCTGCAAATAAAAAATTTTCTTTTTTTCCCATTGTGTGTGTGTATATGTATATATATATGTGTGTGTGTGTGTATTTATGTGTGTGTGTGTATATATATATTTTTTTTTTTTTCCCCCTTACCACAAAAGCTAGAGCCTCCAGTACAATTTGAAGAGAAATAGTGGTGGTAGACATATCCTTGTCTTGTTTTCAATCTTAAGGGGAGATGTCCTAAGTTTTACTAGTGACTATAATATTAGCACAGTTTTTTTTAAAGTCTTCAGCAGACATTTCTTTCTTTTTTTTTTTTTAAAGATTTTATTTATTTATTTGACAGAGAGAGACACAGCGAGAGAGGGAACACCAGCAGGGGGAGTGGGAGAGGGAGAAGCAGGCTTCCTGCGGAGCAGGGAGCCTGATGCGGGGCTCGATCCCAGGACCCTGGGATCATGACCTGAGCCGAAGGCAGACGCTTAACGACTGAGCCACCCAGGCGCCCCTAGCACAGTTATTTTGATGGTATCTTTTATCAGATTAAGAAGGTTTCCTTTTGGGGGGCCTGAGTGGCTCAGTCAGTTAAGCATCTGACTCTTGATCTCTTCTCAAGTTTTGATCTCAAGGTTGTGAGTTCAAGCGCTGTGTTGGGCTCCATGATGGGCATGGAGCCTACTTTAAAAAAAAAAAAAGTTTCCTTCTATTCCTGGTTTTCTAAAGTGTTTTTATTATGAATGGGTATTGAATTTTTTCAAATGCTTTTTCTGCATTTATTGTAATGATTGTATGATTTTTCTCCTTTATTTTGCTAATGTGGTGAATTACATTGATTTTTCAAATAGCAAACCAACCTTGTGTTCCTGGAATAAATCCCACTTGGTTATGATGCATTGTACTTTTATTTGTCTCCAGATTTTATTTGTTAATATTTCATTTATGATTTTTGTGTCTATATTTGAGATATTATTGGACTATAATTTTATTTTCCTACAATGTGCTTGTCAGATTTTGTTATCAAGGTTATGCTGGCTTTAATATGAGTTGGGAAGTATTCTTCTTTTTTTATTTTCTGGATGATTTTGTGTAACACTGTTATTATTTCTTCCATAAATATTTGGTAGAATTTACCAGCAAAACCATCTGGGCCTGGAGTTCTCTTTGTAGGAAGGATTTTTTTTTTTTTTGTAGGAAGGTTTTTAATTACAGCTCAGTTTCTTTAATAGATAATACTGCTCTTCAGATTTTCTGTTTCTTCCTTTGGCAGTTTTGATGAGTAGTCTTTTTCAAGAAATTTGTCCATTTCATTTAAAATTTTGATTTTATTGATATTAAATTCTCATAATATCCTCTTATCTTTTAATTTCCATTGGATTTGTAATGATGCCTCCTTATAATTCTTTGTTTTTGTAGTTTGTATTTTCACTTGTTTTTTTCTTGTTCAGTCTTGGTAGGGGTTTATTAATTTCATTAATTTTTTTTCAAAAAACCAGCTTTTGGCTTTGCTTATTTCCTCTCATATGCTTGTTTTCTATTTCATTAATATGTTATTATTTCCATCCTTCTTTTGTTGTAATTTGCTGTTCATTACCTAATGTTTTAAGTTGGAAGCTTAGAGTGTTGATTTTCAATTTTTCTATTAAGCTGTAAATTGTTTTCTAGGGACTGTTTTAGCAAACCTCCAAGTTGTCATTCAACTCAGAATATTTTCTAATTTGCATTGTTTTTGATCTAAAGGGTTATTTGGAAGTGTGGTGCTTAACACACTAAAGTGCATCTCTTAAAGTTTGGAGATTGTCTAGTTATTTTTTGTTATTGAGTGTCATGTGAATTCACAGTGGTCAGAGTAGATACACTGAATTATTTCATTCCTTGTAAATTTGTTGAGATTTACTTTATGGCCTAGAATGTGGTCTATGCTGGTAAATGTGCCATGTATACTTGAAAAGAATGTGTAGTCTGCATTTGTCAGATGTAATATTTTTTGTTAATTACATCAATTCGATTAATTGGGTTGGTTCAGATATTCTGTACTCTTACTGATTTTTATCTGTTTTGTTAGTTAGAAAGGTGTGTTTGGATTTATACACACTATTATTTAAACCAAACAGTATTGTGAATGGGCTGTTTCTCCTTTCAGGTCTGTCAGTTTTTGCTTTATACATTTTGAAGCTATGCTATTAAGTGAATATAATTTATGATTTTTATGGCTTTGAATTAAATTGACCATTTTGTCAAAATGAGATGTCCCTCTTTATGTCTCATAATACTTTTTGCCTTAATGTTGTCTGTTACTAATGTTGCCATATCAGGTTTCTTTTCATTAGTATTCATGGTACATCTCTTCCCATCCTTTTATTTTTAACCTTCCTGGGTCTTTATATTTAAAGTGTTTTCTTTCAAACAGTATATAATTGTATCTTTTGTATCTTATTTTTTAATCCAGTCTGACCATCTTTGTCTTTTGGAGTATGTATCCATTACATTTAATGTGATTACAGTTTGCCATGTTGCTTTTTGTTTTCTTTCTCCATTTGTTCCTTTTTTTAAAAATTATTTATTTATTCCTGCCCATTCTTTTCAATATTAAGAGTATTTTTATTATTTTATTTCCTTTGTTAGTTTTTACATTATACCTCTTAGTGTCACTCTTTTAAGTCCTTACTGAAAAAAATGACAAAATACATCCTAATGATAGTGTACCATAAATTAGTACTTTTATTATGTCCTGAACAATGCAAGAACCTTACAGTATTTTTATATCATTTAATCTCCCTTTTTTTTTTTGCAATGTTTTTGTATGTATTTTACTTCCATGTATGTTAAAAATCTCAACAAGACATTGTTAGTGTTGTTGAAAACAGTCAGTAGTTTTGTTTTTACCCACGTATTTACCGTTTCTGGAGCTGTTGATTCTTCCTGACATTTTTGTGCTTCCCTCTAGAATTGTTTCCCTTAAGCTGAAGAACATTTCTTGTAGTATTTCTTGTCTGCCAGTGAGGAATTCTCTTAGCTTTTCTTAGTTTGAGAATGTATTTTGCTCTCACTTTAGAATACTATTTTCTTTTTTTTAAAAGATTTTTACTTATTTATTCATGAGAGACAGAGAGAGAGAGGCAGAAGCAGAGGGAGAAGCAGGCTCCCTGTAGAGCAGGGAGTCTGATGTGGGACTCGATCCCAGGACCCTGCGATCATGACCTGAGCCGAGGGCAGACGCTTAACCAACTGAGCCACCCAGGCGCCCTAGAACACTGTTTTCAGCGGAAATAGAACTCTTGGTAGTTTTGCTTTTTAAAGATGTCCTGATGTCATTCTATTATCTTCTTGCTTTCATTGTTTTTGTTGAGTAGTCAGTAATGTTTTTATTGTTTCTTAGAGCGGTGGTTCTCAGCTGGGAGTGATTTTACCTTCCCTTTACCCCTACCCCAGGGGACATTTGGTAATGTTTGGTTATGTTTTGGTTGTCTCAACCCAGGGTGGGGTGTATGCTACTGACATTCCTACAGTGCACAATTCACAGCAAAAAAGGCTCTGATTCAAAGTGTCAGTAGTGCCGAGGTTGAGAAACCGTGCCTTAGAGTTCGCATGTCTTATTTTTTTTCTAGTTGTGTATGAGATTTTCTCTCTTTTATTTTTTAACAGTTTGGTTAGTATATGCCTAGGTTTTATTTTCTTTGTTTATCCTTTTTGGGATGGATTTTAATTCCCCCTAACAGTACACTATCTTTTTATTCATTTGTTTTTTTTTTCATCTTTTTTTTTAATATTCATTGTAGTTATCTTGAAGTCCTTCTAATGCCACTGT
The DNA here is from genome assembly GCF_004348235.1 of Phoca vitulina. Lineage (NCBI taxonomy): Eukaryota > Metazoa > Chordata > Mammalia > Carnivora > Phocidae > Phoca > Phoca vitulina. The sequence goes on along the minus strand of NW_022589716.1, from coordinate 39,112,649 downwards.
TTGGATCACCTCTGGATCTACTTCCATTGACTATTTGATCTTTTGATTAGTGGCTAATTTCTTGCTTCTTTGCATGTCTAGTCATTTTAAAATGTGTTTTGATGAAATGTTATGGAGGCTGTGAATTATCTTCCTTTGAAAGATGTTGGATTCTATTCTGACGGGTGGCTAAATTACCAGCTCTTCACTTTTTTTTTTAAGTAGGCTCCATGCCTGGTGTGGAGCCCAATGCGAGGCTTTAACTCACTATGCTGAGATCAAGACCTGAGCTGAAATCGAGAGTCAGATGGTTAACTGATTGAGCTGGTGTCCCACCAGCTCTTCACTTTTATTCTGTTAGGGCCTTATTTAGTGTTTTGTTGGGTTTGGTCTATTAATGTTTTATATTTCCAGAGTATGGTCCTTTTTCCTAAGGTGTGCCCTTTGTGGGGTCTCAACTGAATGGGATTTTTTCCAAGATCTTTCCAATTTGGCTGGGCTCAAACTCCAACAACTTTTCAACTTTTCTCAGCTTCTCAGCATGTGCTTCCTACGAGGTTCTCTTGTTCTCTCTCTCTCAGGCTTTTGAAGCCCTGGAGGTGATCAGGAGTGGATGAGAATTTCTGTGCAGATTTTTGGGGTTCTCTTTCTTTGGGGGTAATCCTAGCCATCTTTGCCCAGGACTCTGATCTCTCTTCCCTCTGGTCTCTATTTGGACTTCATTTCAATACCTAATTCCGAGAAGATGCTTCCAGGGGAAGTTCTTGGGGGAATGTTGGATCACCTCATGTTTCTCTTTTCTTTCAGTGACTGGAGCCTTGTATTGATTATAGTCCATGCTATAAACATTTGTTTTGTGTGTTTTGTTCAATTTTAAAGTTACTTATGGTTGGAGAGTAAGTCTTATACGAGGTATTCTTCATGGCCAGATTCTGAAGATCTCCATTTTCCTTTATAAAAGATTAACTGCTTTTTAAGTCAGATTTATTGCTTTGAAGAAATACTGGTTTGGTTGCCATTATGGAGTAAGTTCTGTATTTCACAGAAGCAAGTGTTAATTGGGTAAACTAAGCTTATGTCAGTTAACTTATTGTATATAACTTGACATCTTCATTATCCATTGTATTTTTTGTGCTTCAAGGAATCATCTGTTGCAGTTTGCCTTAGAGTCACCACCCATATCTCCTGCTTCTTCCTCTTCAAAGAGCCTTGCTTCCAAAGTACACACTCCTGTAGCCTTCAGACGTTCTTTAAAGCAAGGAAGCAGGTTAATGGAGAATTTCTTGATCAGAGAAACTGGTGGTTCCACATCAGAGTTGTTGATAAAAGAGAATGAGAGTAAACGCACCCCTCAGAAAGAGGTGAGCACTTCTTCAAAGACCAAAGAGACACCTATAGAAAAGGCAGCTCCGTGTTCCTTAGATGCTCATGTTCCTGAGACACCCTCTACATCAACTTTGAAACAGGTTACCAAAGGTAGGAAATTATTTTCATATATGTATTTTCTTACTTAATGGAAATCTTTTCATCCCATATGACCTGAGAATAAATAAGCATCTTGAGGGGGATGGAATGGGAAAGGACAAACCAAATTTTACATTATAACAGTCTCAGAAATTGATGTAGGCAATGCTGCAAGATATTTTTATACTCTTTCTCTCTCACAGAATAGGAATTCAGGCTGATTGCTGGAAAAATGGAACAATTTTAGTTAGCTCATATTTTAACTATGGCAGTAGCTTTTTATTTTTCAGCTTTTTTTTTTTTTTTTTTAAAGATTTTATTTATTTGTTTGACAGAGAGAGACACAGTGAGAGAGGGAACACAAGCAAGGGGGAGTGGGAGAGGGAGAAGCGGGCTTCCCGCCGAGCAGGAAGCCCGATGTGGGGCTCAATCCCAGGACCCTGGGATCATGACCTGAGCTGAAGGCAGACGCTTAACCGACTGAGCCACCCAGGCGCCCCTATTTTTCAGCTTTTAATTTCCCTTCTCATCTTTCATATCAGTTCCAGTTTAATCTTAACGAACTCGTTTTATCTTCTTATACCCCTTTTTGAACACTTCCAAGCTGTTCTGACTGGCATTTATAGCCATAGACAATTTGACCCCTCCCCCAGATGTCTGACCTCTGTCTCAAAAATCCTTCTGTGCTAGCCAAACTGATCTTCCCATTATTCCTTGAATACACCCAGAGATTGGAAAAACTACAAGCTGCAGGCCAAGTTTGGCTTGACACTTTATTTTTGTAAGTAAAGGTTCACTGGAAAATAGCCACACCCATTTGTTGACATATTGTTTATGAATGCTTTCATGCTCCATGGCAGTGATTAGTAGTTGTAACACAGACCATCTAGCCTGCAGAGCCTAAAATCTCTACTAACTGGCCCTTAACTAAAAAGGTTTGCTGGGGCGCCTGGGTGGTTCAGTCGGTTAAGCATCCAAGTCTTGATTTTGGCTCAGGTCATGATATCAGGGTTGTGAGATTGAGCCCTGCATTGGGCTCTGTACTCAGCAGGGAGCCTGCTTGAGATCCCCACCCAACCATGCTCACTCACCTGCACGCTCTTGCTCTCTTAAAAAAAAAAAAAAAAGTTTTGCTGACCCCTGTTTTATCTTTCTAGATTCTATCCAGATCCTAACCATTCTTTGGTTATGTTAGACAATATTGACATCTCACATCACGAAAGTGTTACGGCACTTGTTTTCTGGACTATTTTGTGTATAGTTTGCTTTTTTGATGACTCGATCAGCTTGTTTAACCTATTGTTTCCATGTTTCCTCTTACCCGTGAAGTTCAGAGCACCTTTTAGGCAGAAACTATGTCTTAGACATCTTTGGTATGCCCACATCATACATAGTGCCGGGCAATTAGTGGTTATTCATTTTAGTTTTTTTTAAAGATTTTATTTATTTACCTGAGGGAGAGGGAGAGAGAGAGCATGCACAAGAGAGTATGAACAGTTGGGAGGGGCGGAGGGAGAGGGAGAAGCAGACTCCTTGCTGAGCACGGAGCCTGATGACACAGGCTCGATTCCAGGACCCTGAGATCATGACCTGAGCCGAAGGCAGATGCTCAACCAACTGAGACACACAGGCGCCCCGCAATTAGTGGTTATTAAACTTAGATTGAAGTTAGCGTATTAATACTCAAGGGTTTAAATTTTGTAAGGAGGGGCTCGGGGTCCTGGATTGAGCCCTGCATCAGGCTCCCTGCTAGCAAGGGAATCTGCTTCTCCCTCTGCCCCTGTTCATGTGCTCGCTCTCTTGCTATCTCTCTCTCTCAAATAAGTAAATAAAATCTTAAAAAAAATAAAATTTTTAAGGATATGTGGATCTTGCATTTCCTACCCTATCTTTTGTCAGTCTATCAATTGACAGTTCTTGTTGTAGTGTTTTTAGCTTGATAGTTAATTTTTTCCCCCTAATAGACCAGTTTTTTTCAAATGAAATCTTACCATGAACTGTAAAACATAAAATAGATAAAATTGGCCTTGCTCCATTGAAGTAGAGATGGAGGGCCTGACCTCCTGCTTCATCCCAGCCTTTATCATGGTGGCCTCTGGGCCCCAAGATTCTTCCACAGTTCTCTGCAACTTCGTCAAACAGTTTGAGAATGATTGTGTTTCCTAATGGCAACACTACATTTGTAATTACAAATGAGAGCTAAATTATCGAATTTGTAACCATTGCTGATTTGAACAGTAGTTGGCCCAAACCAACAAATGCTTCAGTTTAGCTTTGCATACTCTCTCATCCCCAGCCAGGTGTATCTTATTCATGTTGTTACGATTGCTACAGTGCTACATATGAATGACTCCTGGACCGGAAAACTTAAGATTAGTTCTATAGGCTGGTCACACCTCTGTAGAAAAGACTTAACCAAAGCATTTTCTAATAAATGAATCCCCAGACTTCTTTGCAATCTCTTCCTGTAGGCTGCAGATTCTAATTATGTGACTTACCACAATTTAGCCATTACTCAGTGAACAGTCTTTCCCAATCCTGTTGCCCTGAGGTGTCATTCTTTTTCTCTTCTGCTTTTCTAAGTGCATGTTAAGGTTGGGATTTTTTTTTTTTTTTATATTAATTGCTGAAAGATGACAGGTTATACATTATTTTTGCCCTTTCTGTAAATAATAAAGTCTCTCTTTCTCTTTTTAAAAAAATACAGTGGATTGTCCTGTTTGCGGGGTTAATATTCCAGAAAATCACATTAATAAGCACTTAGACAGCTGTTTAACACGTGAGGAGAAGAAGGAAAGCCTCAGAAGGTAAGAAAGTTAAAGCATAACCATTGAGCTACTTTAACAAGGTACTTCTTGTACTTTATAAACTATTTGCCACCTCTTCCATTCTGTCTCCTTCATCCTGAGGGTTATTTCCCATAAACCATGAGAATCTGGTGACCTGCATTTCTTCTTAGAAATGTTTCCTCCTGGGGCGCCTGGCTGGCTCAGTCAGTAGAGCATGTGACTCTCAATCTCAGGGTCCTGAGTTCAGGCCCCACATTGGGCATGGAGCCCACTTAAAAAAAAAAGAAATGTTTCTTCCTGAGGAATGAGTTTCAAGTGTAAAGGCTGAGCATGTTCTCCTTGAATAGTAAGGAGTCAACACTGATACTCTTGCTTGGACTGCTCTTTTTCTAGATGCATCTGTCATATTTCTTCTAATACATTTAGTTCTGTCAGTTTATCCAAAGACATACTCATCCATACATAATTAAGTTCAGGTTCCAATAGTGGTTCCAAACCTTGCTCCTTGGAATACTGTAGTCCTGCCGTTTGCTCTGGCTTGCAGTTTAGAAGCACTGCATATCATATCTCTCTTAGGGAAAGATTCACTATACCAGTGAGTGTATTGAAGGATCTGAGAAGTCCTACATCAAAGGTAATTGTTGGATTTTATTTAATCCGGTAATTACTACATTATTTGACCCCAAAATCTTTTTTTTTTTCCAAGATTTCATTTATTTATTAGAGAGAGTATGAGCAGGGGGAGGGGCAGAGGGAGCAGACTCCCCACTGAGCAGGGAGCCCGCTGCGGGGCTCCATCCCAGGACCCTGAGATCATGACCTGAGCCAAAAGGTAGACGCTTAACCAGCTGAGGCACTCAGGCACCCCTTGACCCCAAAACCTTTTTTTTTTTTTTTTTACACTTAAGTACTTTTTTTTATTTTGTTATGTTAATCACCATACATTACATCATTAGTTTTTGACGTAGTGATCCATGATTCATTGTTTGCGTCACTTAAGTACTTTTTTAAAAATTTTTTATTGTTATGTTAATCCCCATACATTACATCATTAGTTTTAGATATAGTGTTCCATGATTCACTGTTTGTGCATAACACCCAGTGCTCCATGCAGAACGTGCCCTCCTCAATACCCATCACCAGGCTAACCCATCCTCCCACCCCCCTCCCCTCTAGAACCCTCAGTTTGTTTTTCAGAGTCCATCGTCTCTCATGGTTCGTCTACCCCTCCGATTTCCCCCCCTTCATTCTTCCCCTCCTGCTACATTCTT
>NW_022589716.1:38883064-39107046 GCF_004348235.1 Phoca vitulina | reverse complement strand
CATATCAGTGAGGTCATATGATACATGTCTTTCTCTGTTTGACTTATATCGCTCAGCATACTACCCTCCAGTTCCATCCACGTCGTTGCAAATGGCAAGATCTCATTCCTTTTGATGGCTGCATAATATTCCATTGTATATATATACCACATCTTCTTTATCCATTCATCTGTTGATGGACATCTTGGCTCTTTCCACAGTTTGGCTATTGTGGACATTGCTGCTATAAACATCGGGGTGCACGTAGCCTTTCGGGTCCCTACTTTTGTATCTTTGGGGTAAATACCCAGTAGTGCAATTGCTGGATCATATGGTAGCTCTATTTTCAACTTTTTGAGGAACCTCCATACTGTTTTCCAGAGTGGCTGCACCAGCTTGCATTCCCACCAACAGTGTAGGAGGGTTCCCCTTTCTCCGCATCCCCGCCAACATCTGTCATTTCCTGACTTGTTAATTTTAGCCATTCTGACTGGTGTGAGGTGGTATCTCATTGAGGTTTTGATTTGGATTTCCCTGATGCCAAACGATATTGAGCACTTTTTCATGTGTCTGTTGGCCATTTGGATGTCTTCTTTGGAAAAATGTCTGTTCATGTCTTCTGCCCATTTCTTGATTGGATTCTTTGTTCTTTTGGTGTTGAGTTTGATGAGTTCTTTATAGATTTTGGATACTAGCCCTTTATCTGATATGTCATTTGCAAATATCTTCTCCCATTCTGTCAGTTGTCTTTTGGTTTTGTTGACTGTTTCCTTTGCTTTGCAAAAGCTTCTTATCTTGATGAAGTCCCAATAGTTCATTTTTGCCCTTGCTTCCCTTGCCTTTGGCGATGTTTCTAGGAAGAAGTTGCTGCGGCTGAGGTCAAAGAGGTTGCTGCCTGTGTTCTCCTTTAGGATTTTGATGGACTCCTGTCTCACATTGAGGTCTTTCAACCATTTGGAGTCTATTTTTGTGTGTGGTGTAAGGAAATGGTCCACTTTCATTCTTCTGCATGTGGCTGTCCAATTTTCCCAACACCATTTGTTGAAGAGACTGTCTTTTTTCCATTGGACATTCTTTCCTGCTTTGTCGAAGATTAGTTGACCATAGAGTTGAGGGTCCATTTCTGGGCTCTCTATTCTGTTCCATTGATCTATGTGCCTGTTTTTGTGCCAGTACCATACTGTCTTGATGATGACAGCTTTGTAGTAGAGCTGGAAGTCTGGAATTGTGATGCCGCCAGTTTTGCTTTTCTTTTTCAACATTCCTCTGACTATGCGGGGTCTTTTCTGGTTCCATACAAATTTTAGGATTATTTGTTCCATTTCTTTGAAAAAAGTGGATGGTATTTTGATGGGGATTGCATTGAATGTGTAGATTGCTCTAGGTAGCATTGACATCTTCACAATATTTGTTCTTCCAATCCATGAGCATGGAACGTTTTTCCATTTCTTTGTGTCTTCCTCAATTTCTCTCATGAGTATTTTATAGTTTTCTGAGTACAGATCCTTTGCCTCTTTGGTTAGATTTATTCCTAGGTATCTTATGGTTTTGGGTGCAATTGTAAATGGGATCGACTCCTTAATTTCTCTTTCTTCTGACTTGTTGTTGGTGTATAGGAATGCCACTGACTTCTGTGCATTGATTTTATATCCTGCCACTTTACTGAATTCCTGTATGAGTTCTAGCAGTTTTGGGGTGGAGTCTTTTGGGTTTTCCACATAAAGTATCATATCATCTGCAAAGAGTGAGAGTTTGACTTCTTCTTTGCCGATTTGGATGCCTTTTATTTCTTTTTGTTGTCTGATTGGACCCCAAAACCTTTTTGTCCTCATAATTTACATCTTAAAAAACTAATTTGTAAAGATATGCTTAGGGGAACATTGAGCTGCATTTCTCTTAAGTTGCATCCTGGTCCTGGGGTCTGTCTGGTCAAATAAAAGATACTGTGACATTTAGAACATTTTATCTACAACACCCTGACAGGCCATTTCCTTGTTCGGGGTGATAACCCTTAACCCGCTATGTAGAATCGTATCAGAGTTGATTCAAAGAATATTTTTCCTTTTGATGTCTTCAGATTCTGAGGACCCTTAAATGCATTACTCATTTTCACTAAATCATGGAAGAAGGATCAGTGTTATCTTCATGTTTCGGGAATCATCTATCAGGCTTCATATTTTAAAATTCTGGATAGAAATTGTTGATATCTGCAGGTGCTTTTCATCGTAAATGCCAGTGAACAGTACAGTTTCCCATTCGAATTTCACAGTCATCAGTTTAATTGTCTATACTTGATAAAATAAATGTTTCAGATATAGGCTTAATGAACTATCCCTCACAGTGTGCTTGTATAAACTCCTACAAAATGTTTCAGCTCTTGCTACCCACTGTGATTTTATTTAGCTGTAATCTTACCTATTTTGTAGAGCCCACTGGGTAGTTTTCAGAAAAATGTAATCTCTTGAGAGTTTGTAGGTCCTTCTATAGTTAAATAGTTATCTCTGGCTTTTAGATGTTATTGATAAAGCATAAAAGAAATAATTTAGTCAGGGAATGGTACTGTTGATTAATAGAAAAATGTTTGGTTGTTTTCAGTCTACATATATTCAACTGTACTATTTCTCTCAGTATAGTCTTTGGGCCATTTACATCAGATTTACCCTATGGAAGCTTGTTAACATAGATTTTAGGTCTCCACTTCAGAACGTAATCAGAATTGGGGGGTGTTACGGAGACGTGACCAAGAATCTGCAATTTAATAAACTCTCTTGGTGATTCCAAGATTCACTCCAGTTTGGGTAGCATGGCCTTGAAGGCAAACTAGTTATATACAAGTCCTTTGTAAAATCATGGGTTTTTTTTTGATAAACCGTTTACTTTCAAGTGCTTACTAATTTTTACTGGAAACTTTGGTATTTTAATTTTGAAATATTGGAATTGTAATGACTACTTTGAATGCATATTTATTAAGCACCTAATTGCCATGGTGTTGAGCCAAGTAACGTACTGAGAGAGCCAGGTTATAATCAGATTAAATATATTAAAGCTCACTAAGGAGTTCCTGTTTATAAAATTATCTCAAGTCATTGATACCCTTAGGTAGCTTGACTTTTGTTCCATTTTAAGAAGTAATGTTTATTAAGTGGTTTTTTTGGAGGGAGCAGAAAAAAGTCATTTAATAGGGCTCTGCTATATTAAATTGTAGCTTAGTGCTTGTCAGTGTATTAATTATATAAATAGAATGAAGAGCCAGGTGGTGGTTTTGCTAATACACTTGTAATCCTTATATATTTGTTAATATAATTAATTGAAGTTGAAGGGAATAAAACCCTCTTGTATTTCTTGCTATTGTTTTCAATTGTGTTCTTTGAAGATGATGCCATAAGAATATTATCTACCTGTCAACTTTCAGAATTCTTTTTTCATTGGCAGTAAATAATTGGGTAAAGCTAACCATCCCAACACATCTTTTATTTAATCTAGAACTTTTGTACAATGTTTGCCTCCACTTTGAGGGGGCAGTTTTGCCTGTGGATCAGCACTTTTTCTAAAGCAGATATATTCTTAAATTTGTAGTCTAATCTCAATAGTGTTTGTACTCTGATCATCCGAGGTAATGGTTTTTTGCAGATACTTTGCATGGAAACCATGGGCACATTTTAGGACAACATGCTTTAAAGCAGTGGAGAATTGAGAAAGTCGATGTAAGTGTGATTCTGAAGTGAGGTTCTTACAGCATTTAGTGCACATTTCCATGGGCGTCCCGGGTCTGCATCTTTAGGCCTGACCTCTTTCTGAGACCTATATTTCTCTAAGGTTGGCTGCCACCTAGACCCTGGTAGCTGAATGTGCCGTGGGCACCTCAGATGCTTCATGTCCAACATTGTCAACCTTATTTGCAAATTTAATTCTTCTCTTTCCCATTTTTATCTTAATGGTTCCACTATTTTCCCAGTCACACTGGTACTGCATCAGAAGGCAAATTAACTGTTTTATGTGAAGAGCATTTGATAATGCACAATAACTCTAAGTAATCTCTTTTTTCCCCCTTTTTAGTTCTGTTCACAAAAGGAAGCCTCTGCCCAAAACTGTATATAACTTGCTCTCAGATCGTGATTTAAAGAAAAAGCTAAAACAGCATGGATTATCTATTCAAGGAAATAAACAACAGCTCATTAAAAGGCACCAAGAATTTGTACACATGTACAATGCCCAGTGCGATGCTTTGCATCCTAAATCAGGTAAACTAATAAAGCAATTAGTTCTTCTTGTTTTCTGGTTAAAGCAATTTTGTGTAGCTCAGAGATGATAAGTCGTAGAAAAAAATTTTAATAAATATAATTTTGATAACAGATGAGAATTTCTTCAAAAGGTACCTAGACTGATGAATCACAGACCTATACCTCTGAAACAAATAATACATTATATGTTAAAAAAAAAAAAAAAAGAAGATAGTAGGAGGGGAAAAATGAAGAGGGGGAAGTCAGAGGGGGAGATGAACCATGAGAGACTATGAACTCTGAGAAACAAATTGAGGGTTCTAGAGGGGAGGAGGGTGGGGGGATGGGTTAGCCTGGTGATGGGTATTAAAGAGGGCACGTATTGAATGGAGCACTGGTTGTTATACGCAAACAATGAATCATGGAACACTACATCAAAAACTAATGATGTAATGTATGGTAATTAACATAATAAAATAAAATTTAAAAAAAGTCTTCAGGGAGTCAGCAAAAAAAAAAAAAAAAGGTACCTAGAGTATTCTCTGATAAGCCTTTCTCGCAGCCGATCTCTCAGTCACTATTCCCTTCTCAGAGGCAACCACTGCTTCCGGTTTCTTTCGTATATCTTTCCAGAGATAGTGTGGGATGAAGAGTTGATCTAGAGAGCCAGGGTTATAATCCCAGTTCTGCAGCTTTATGACCAGAAGACTGTGGGCAAGTTACTTATTATCTCAGTTTTCTCATCCATAAAATAAGGGTTATAATACTGCATACTGCATAGTGTTTTGAAAGGAATAAATGAAAAGTGCACATCTTTTAAAAAAGATTTTTATTTATTTATCTGAGAGAGAGAAAGAACGAATGAACAAGCGGGGGTGGGGTGGGGAAGAGGCAGAGGCAAAGGGAGAAGCAGGCTCCCCACTGAGCAAGGACCCCTCAACTCGGGACTCGATCCCAGGACCCTGAGATCATGACCTGAGCCAAAGGCAGATGCTTAACCAGTTGAGCCACCCAGGCGCCCCATGTTTAGCACATTTTTATATGCTTATTGAGCATCTGGATATCCTTTTTGGTGAAATACCCTTTTAAGTGTTACGACCAATTTTTTAATGCTGTGTATCCTTTTTTTTTTCGTATGTATTTGAGGGAGTGCATGAAATTTTCTGTATACAGATCTTGCTGCATATATGTGTATCTAATCTCTTCTTTCATTCACCTTTTCACTCTCTTAAATGACTTCATTCAAGAATACAAGTTCTTAATTGTACTATTTAATCTTCTGCATTTTTCCTTTGGTTAGTGCTTTTTATGTCCTTGCCTACTACAAAATTAGGAGGATTTTCTTTTCTTCTAAAAGCTTTATTGTTTTTGCTTTTACATTTTGACCTATAATTTATCTGGAATCTATTTTAGCATATGTTGTGAGGTAAGGGCAAGATTCTCCTGTTTTTCCATATGGATAGCCAATCAATGCAGCACCATTTATTGAAAAACCATCCTTTCCCTGCTGAATTGTCAGTACATCTTAACTGAGAATCAGGTAACTGTGTATGTGTGGGTCTTGGATATTGTTTTGTTCCATTAAGTCACATTTAGCCTTCTGTCAGTAGTGCGTTGTCTAAATTACTTTATGAGTAATTTTTTTTTTTTTTTAAAGATTTTATTTATTTATTTGACAGAGAGTGAGACAATGTGAGAGGGAACACAAGCAGGGGGAGCGGGAGAGGGAGAAGCAGACTTCCCGCTGAGCAGGGAGGCCTATGCGGGGCTTGATCCCAGGACCCTGGGATCATGACCTGAGCCGAAGGCAGACACTTAACAACTGAGCCACCCAGGTGCCCCCTTCATGAGTAATTTTCAGTAGATCTTGCTGCCTGGCAATGTGGTTCCTCTAGTTTTGTTTTTTGAGATTGCCTTGGCTTTTCTAGGCCCTTTGCATTTCCATGTAAATTTTAGAATAAGCCTATAAAATTTCATCAAGAAGCTAAAATCTGCTTGGATTTTGATTGGGACTATGTTAAATCTGTAGATCAATTTGGGGAAAGTTGGTATCTTGGTATATAACTATTTGAGTGTTTCAGTTCATGAATTTGGTTTATCCCTTTAGTTTTTCATTTCTGTCAGTAATGTTTTATAGTCTTCAGTATGAAGGGTTTTTTTTTAAAGACTTATTCATAGGTATTTGGGCACCTGGGTGGCTCAGTTGGTTAAGCGACTGCCTTCGGCTCAGGTCATGATCCTGGAGTCCCTGGATCGAGTCCCGCATCGGGCTCCCTGCTCGGCAGGGAGCCTGCTTCTCCCTCTGACCCTAACCCCTCTCATGTGCTCTCTCTCTCATTCTCTCTCTCTCAAATAAATAAATAAAATCTTAAAAAAAAAAAAAAAAAAAAAAGACTTATTCATAGGTATTTGATGTTTTTGATGCAGTTGTAAGTGGTGTCTTATTTTAAATTGTCAATTTTTATTTTTTTGTCATTGGTATGTAAAAATATAACTAATTTTTATACATATCTTGTACCTAGCAACTTGTTATTTACTCACTTTTTATGTGTACATTTTAAAATTGATGTATATAATTATCGTTTTATTTTTTACTTTTATTTTTTAAAGATTTATTTATTTGAGAGAGAGAGAGGGAGGGTGCAGTGGGGAGGGGCAGAGGGAGAGGGAGAGAGGGTCTGAAGCAGACTCTACACTGAGTGCAGAGCCCCACAAGGTGCTTGATTTCACAACCCTGAAATCATGACCTGAGCTGAAACCAAGAGTTGGACGCTCAACCGACTATGCTACCCAGGTGCTCCTGTAATTCATCCTCTTAGAGTGTACAGTTAGATGAGTTTTGACAAATGTATGCAGACTCATTTAGCTATCATTTCAGTCAAAATATAGAACATTTTCTTCTCCAAAAGTTCCTCTGCCCTTTTGTAAGGCCCTGGGATATACTGATCTTTTATGTTTCTATAGTTTTGCCTTTTCTAAAATGCCAGACAAATGGAATTATACATATTGTACATTATGTAGTCTTTTATATCTGGCTTCTTTCACTTAGTGGAGTGCTCTTGAAATTTATTCGTGTTGCTGTATTTATCAGTAGTTTACTCATTTTTATTGTCAAGCAGTGTTCCAGTTTTTGGCTATTATGGATAAAGCTTCGATGAACATGGGCTTACAGATCTTTGTATAGCCATATGTTTTAATTTTTCTTGGATAAATACCCAGTAGTAGAATTACTGGGTCGTATGGTAAGTGTATGCTTAAAAGTAAAGAAATTGCTGAACTGTTTTTTAAATGGCTGCAGTATTTTTCATTGTATGAGAGATCCACTTGCTCCACTTCCTTGTAAACACTTAGTATTTTCAGTCTTCCTAATTTTAGCCATTCTGTTGGATATGTAGTGGTATCTCATGATGCACGTATGCCTGTGTACTATATGTGTATGTACCCATATAAATCCATTTACACTTACATGCATTAGAAATCATGAGAACATACTGATACCTGTGCTTACAGTCCAACCCCACAGAGTTCTTTACCTTTCTCTATTACATATTTATATTTCCCTTTTTTTTTTTCTGCCATGGGGAGAATCCTCCCTTCAATAGCATTAGCACATTTACAACAGCACATCTAAAATAGTTTCAGAATTGCTTCATCAGTACTACTACACCACTGCAAAACAGACCTATCTATAAGAAAGAATTCAGGATATTTTTAGTTTTCTCTCCCAGACTTCCTCTCCCCTCCTCTCTTTGTTGGACTGAGGGTATGTAGTCAAATATTGTGTTCATAATTTCCTTTTTATCTTTCTTCATTGTGATTTGGTTTTTTACTGAAATACAGTGGGGTTCATTTGTTTCACTTTGTTTCTAATTGTTGTTATTTAGTTGTCCCTTCCAAGTATAAGACATTAATAACTTAAATGTAACATTTAAACTACTTTAAGAAGATATATTTTTATAATGGACCACTGGCTGTCATAAAAATATTATATACAATAGCAGTTTTGTTTTGAGAGTGCTCCTAATTACTCTTAAAGCATTTTTTAAAACATTTTTTTTATTTAAATTCAATTAACATATAATGTATAATTGGTTTCAGAGGTACAGGTCTGTGATTCATCAGTCTTATATAATACCCAGTGCTCAGTACATCACGTGCCCTCCTTAATGCCCATCACCCAGTTACCCAGCCTCCTACCCACCTCCCCTCCCAGCATCCCTCAGTTTGTTTTCTATGATTAAGAGTCTCTTACAGTTCGTCTCCCTCTCTAGTTTCCTCTTGTTTTATTTTTTCCTCTCTTCCCATATGATCCTCTGTTTTGTTTCTTAAATTCCACATACCAGTGTACTCTTGAAGCATTTTTATGATGGTAGCTTTAAAATTCTTATCAGATAGTTTCAAGATTTGAATCATCTCAATGTTTGTTGATTGCCTTTTCTCATTGAAGTTATGATTTTCCTCCTTCTTAGTTGACAAGTGTTTTTTATTGTGTCTTAGACATTTTGACTGTAATATGAGATTCTAGCTCCTTTTTTAATATTCTACTTTAGCAGGCAGTCACTCTGTTTAGGTTTAGTTTGCAGATCCAGGCCTGTTTCTGTGGACTGTGGTTCTAATGACAATTTAGTTTTCAGAGCTCTTGCAGTGTTGTTCAGAGCTGCTTCATTTAATTGCTACCTGGGGGCACTCAGAAAACCTGGTATTCCATACTGTGCTTCAGTTCTCAGACCTTTTGGCCTATTAATTTAATTTTATTTTTTTCAAAGATTTTATTTATTTGTCAGAGAGAGAGAGCACGTACAAGCAGGGGGAGTGGTAGGCAGAGGGAGAAGCAGACTCCCCGCTGAGCAGGGAGCCCGATGTGGGACTAGATCCCAGGACCCTGGGATCATGCCCTGAGCTGAAGGCAGATGCTTAAATGACTGAGCCACCCAGGCGCCCCTGGCCTATTAATTTTAGAATATTTCACATGTGAGTGGGTCAGGAGTGTGTTTAGGATTTGCTGTGCAGGTTTAAAGAATGCTTTTCTTCAGGTTTTTTCTCTTTGAGATCCTCACTCCAATCACTAGTTAGGGGGTGGGAGGGTGCTGCCTGCTACTGGTGGGTGAGGGATAGAGGTCTAGGTTACTCACTAGGTCTCTACTGGCACAGTGTTGCTGGAAGAGAAAAACTGTCCCCAGTCTTCCTGTTACTGCTGGGGGAGAAGGGGAGTGGAATCCACACCCTACACTTATTCTCTCATGATACTTTAGTGGGCAGGATTTAGTTGGAGTAGGTCAGGTATTGTCAAAAAGTTTTTTGGTCTCTTCCTTTCATAGTCCTTTGCTAGAAAGAAAATGCTTTCTTGGAGATTTGTGTGTGTGTGTGTGTCTGTGTGCGTGTGTGTATGTGTGTGTGTGTATGTGTGTGTGTGACAGTTGGTGGTTCTGGGTTGCAGCTTCACCAGTGCCCAGTCTGGGATATATAGAAGATAAAGAGAAAGCCTAGGGAACTCACCATCATGTTGTTCCTTGAATTCTGAGACCCTTAGCCAGTTCATCTTCCTCCTTCTATCTTTCAGAGTTCTCTTATAATTGTCTGTTATTATATTACATCTAAGGGTTTTAGTTATACTTAGGAAGAATATGAGAAATGAGTCAAATCCATCTTCTTCAGAACTAGAAGTTCTTGGGGGCGCCTGGGTGGCTCAGTCGTTAAGCATCTGCCTTCGGCTCAGATTGTGATCCCAGAGTCCTGGGATTGAGCCCTGCATCGGGCTCCCTGCTCGGCGGGAGGCCTGCTTCTCCCTCTCACTCCTCCTGCTTGTGTTCCCTCTCTTGCTGTGTCTCTCTCTGTCAAATAAATAAATAATATCTTTAAAAAAAAAAGAACTAGAAGTTCTTGTTCATTTTTAATTTCTGTTCTAGGTGCAAACACATATAGGAAAGCTATGTTTTCTTAGTGAATTAACCCCTTTATCATTATATAATTTCTCTCTTTTTTTTTAGATTTTATTTATTTATTTATCAGAGAGAGAGAGAGAGAGAGAGAGAGCACAAGAGGGGGAGCGACAGGCAGAGGGAGAAGCACTGGGATCATGACCTGAGCCAAAGGCAGACGCTTAATTGACTGAGCCACCCAGGCGTCTATACCTATAATTTCCCTCTTCATCCTTGACAACATTCATTTTTCTAAAGTCTGTTGTGCCTGATATTAATACAGCTATTCTGCCTTTCTTCTCATTAGTATTTATATGATACATCTTTCTCCATACCTTTATTTTGAGCCTGTCTATATCTTTTATTTAAAGTGAGTACTTTGGGGATGCTAGGGTGGTGGCTCAGTCATGATCTCAGGCCCAGGTCACGATCTCAACGTCCTCGGATCCAGCCCCAACTTAGCACGGAGTCTGCTTGTCCCTCTGTCCCTTTCCCTGCTCGTGCTCCCTTTCTCTTTCTCTCAAATAAATAAAATCTTAAAAAAAAATAAAATGGGTTCTTTGCTGAAAGCATATAGTTTGTTCTTGATTTTTTTTACTCTAATCTGCATTTTCTGTCTCTTATTTTTGCTTTTAGATCATTTACATTTAATGTAATTATCAATAACAGTTGGCTTTACAGTTAAAATCTTGCTAAGTGTTTTCTGCTTGTTCTGTCTGCTTTTCGTTCCATTTATTTATTCATTCATTCATTCATTCATTCATTCTCTTTTGGATTGAGTATTTTTTACTAACACATTTTATTTCTGTTTTGGGCTTATTTTCTCTTTTTCAGAAAGTTTTAGTGGTTGACCTACGGTTTGTAATAACCACCTTTAAGTAGTCACAGTCTACCTTCAAATGATATACTTCATTTGTAGTATAAGAACCTTACAACAGTATACTTCCAATCCCTAATTCTTTGTGTTGTTGTCATGAGTTTTACATTTTTACCTATGCTGTTAACACAATATCTTGTTTTCCTTTAAACAGACAGTTATCTTTTAGGGTAGTTAAAATAAGAAGAATATATTTTGTATTTACCTTCACTTTTACCATTTCTAGCACTCTTTATTTTCTCTTATAGGAAGAGATAAAAGTTTCTCGTTTCATATTTCTTCTGCTTAAGCAACTTCCTTTAACGCTTTTATGGTATTGGTCTGCTAATAATACATTCTCTGTTTTTGTTTGTCTCAGAAAATGTTTATTCATCCTTCACTTTTGAAAAATATTTCCATCGGTATAGAATTCTGGATTGGTAGAGTTTTTCCCCTATACTTTTAATTCATCACTCCATTGTCTTCTGGCTTGAATGGTTTCTCATGAAAAGCATGATATAATGCTTGATTTTTCTTTATGTAATACACTCTTTTTCTCTGGCTCACACAGATTTTCTCTGTGTGTCAGTGTGTATATATGTTATTGTATTTTTGTTTTGTTTTGTTTTTGCATTTATTCTGCATATATTTGTGGTTTGGTGTCTTTAATTAAATTTGGCAAATTCTGGCCATTGGGTTCTCAAATATTTTTTCTTTTCCCTTTTTTCTTCCTCTTTTGGGATTTCTGTTACATGTATGTTAGGCTTTTTGATATTGCTCCATAGCTGTTAGTGCTCTGTATCTAAGAGTGTAAATTTATATTTAGTACATTGGAATTTGAGTGGATATCTTGCTAAGAATTGGATTCACACTAACAAGTTAATTTTCATATTCCACTGGGACTGCTATTTATACCTATATTCTTAAAGAGCAAAATTACTGTACTCTTATAGTTGTGTCTTAAACTGTTCTGCATGTGTAAGAATTCAATGTTTTATTCCATGTTATTTTTATAATCTGTTATTTTGAAATAACTTTGGACTTAGAGAAAAATTTTAAGAGTAGGACAGGGCGTTCACATATACCCATCTTCCAGCTTTAGAGTTAACACCTTACATAACCATAGTACAATGATGAAAACCATATAATTAACATTGGCTCTGTGTCCTTATTTTAACAGCTGCTGAAATAGTTCAAGAAATTGAAAATATGGAGAAGACTAGGATGCGTCTTGAAGCTAGTAAACTCAATGAAAGCGTATGTTGATGGTCTATTTCATTATCTGGGTAGAAATGATGGAAAGAAAAATTGAGTGCCCTGATAAAATTAAAGCATGCCAGAATTAAATCTGTTCAATAGGAAATGTCCTGGGACATATTTCCATTTAATGTATTATGATTTACTTGCAGTTCATTTTTAGCACAGAATTCTGTCACATTTAGCAGTCTTCTAGGACAAAATACAATTAATTGTCCTATAGAAAAAGCATATGCCTGTACATCAGATGGCCTTGATATTAGTTCTTTCTCTGCTGGTTGCGTTTGATGAGCTCTTTAATATCTGTGGCCCTTGGGATCTTTGTCTGTAAAACTCAGGGGTTGAACTATACGATCTCTAAGATCCCCCTTTAGTTCTGGCATTCTGCAATTCTGTGATTATACTGATGGAGAAATTAAGTAATTATAAAACTTTATGAGGATTGAGTATCTATTGAGCTTATTGAGGGAATCAGAGACTTAAAATTCTTCACTATTGCCTTCCTCTAGCTTGATGGTCCAAAACTTGAGGAAAGAATACCAAAGAAGAAAATAGTCATTGTGTCCTATGACACTGGAGGAAGTGTTTTGGGCTCTCCCAAGTAGACTTTTTTTCCTAGACCATCGGTAATGTGTCTGTAAGGAAAGCTACGACCTTAGGGAAGTAAGTTTATAATCAGATAGTAGAAAAAAAAATGAGATTTTCATTGACTTTATCATTACCTGTGTGCTAACTGTAAGATGGAGGCTATAATGAATCATGTAAGTAGATTTCTGATCTTTTAAGTCTTAAGATTTTCAAAAGTGGAAGTAGAAATTTAATGCGCTAAAGTCTTACAATATCATATTTTCTTTATATGTTAACTTTCCAGTAGAATTGGAGAAGTTAGGTTGGAAAAGGGAGAAGACAAACAAGAAAATCTGCCTTATTAATAATCTGCTAAATGCTTCTTCAGTCTTGTAGTTTCAAATATTACTTGTATTAATGAATGTGAAAAATTAAATATTGAAAAATAGGAATTTAATTGTTGTGTTAATACTTCATCTTAGTGTTAATCTGTATATTAGTGTTGCATTTTCTACACATAAGAAAACAGTAGTAAAAGGTATACTAATTATGCTATTCAAGGGAAGTTCACAGGAGTTATTCTTCCTAGGTTTCTATAAAACAGAGATAAGAGATTATTTTCCCCTGTTCTAAACATCCACATTTGAGATTTTAAAGTTTGTAATACTAATTTCTGTTTTTGTCATATTTTGAATTTTTAATTAAGTTTTTTTGGATTATTTTAGATAATGGTTTTTACAAAGGACCAAACAGAAAAGGAAATAGATGAAATTCACAGTAAATATCGTAAGTTGTGTGGCATCTTCTTTATTTACAGAGAACTTGGGTTGCAGATTTTCATCTTAAGTAATTTTTTAAAATAAATTTTTATAGTAATATTTGATATAAACATTTCTTGTTAATATTACCTAAGCAACTGAATTTTAGTTGAGTGTTTATTCAGTGATGTTTTCTGTAGGTCTATGTGCCTGCTTTTTGATTTCTAACATTCTACTTTGAGCTTATCACTAAGCACTTTGCAAAATATTAATTAGCTGTCTCAAAGCATCTCTCTGAAAATAAAATGGAATTAAAATGGAAACTTTCCTGACTTTCCATCTGTCCTCAGGCCACTCACTGGCAATACTTCTGTGAAGAATTTTAGCACTTCTGTGGCTTGCAAATTTGTGCCAAAAATATTTTTCATTTTATCAGTTATTACCAACTTCCAAATTACTTCCTTTTCCTTATTAGGCCTTTGTATGTATCTTTTCCAGGGCCAGCGCTTCAATGTTTTGTCAATTTGGTAGCTGTTATTGCTTGGTTGGTTGCATTTTTAGTTTAAATTTAAGTGCCTTACAAACAGGTAGTTGATAAATTTTTGTTGAATGAGTATTCCACACGTGATATGTTTTAGTTGTGCTAAGAGAATTTTGTTTTCTTCTTTTAGTTCTTAAGCTTTGAATGTGTAAGTTCAGTACTGATCTGCTTGCGGAGGGGGGAATAAAGTACACAGGCACTAGATACAGGTGTGATGGCCTGTGCCTTACTAGAGTAGGAAAAGAAGCCTCAAGTATTCATGGACCACAGACTGAACAACAAAAGTCACTGTTCTTCTGTTGTTAGAAAGATAAATGTAATGGGAGCGTCCTTAATCAAGTTTTGGGAAGTCAATGTGATTTTTCTTGAGATAGGAAATCGAGACTATCAAATGATCATTGAATTGTCAAAAATAAGTCCTGTAAAAATAAGGATACCAGAAAATTTGCTTGGAGAGAAAGTAATTTAAATCACTAAAAGGATACCATACTGAGAAACAATGCCATACTGAGAAAAATGTGGATTAGATTTAGGCAAGAAAATATACAACTATCTATTGCTCCCCATTTACATATATAAAAAAAGTCTAACTTCACTAGGTAGGTCGTATTAAATTAATGCATTTAGCCCTAAAATAAACCTCCATATCTAATTAAAAAAAATACATGAAATGAACAATTCTTAGAAAGATACAAATTACTAAATCGTATTCAAGAAGAAGTAGATAGGCAAATTGAATTTGCAGTCCCTGAAGAAATGCCAGGTCCAAATGGGTTTACTGGTGAATTCCATGAAATATGTAAGGAAGGAAATAATATCAGTTCGATACATATTCTGCTAGAGGAATGAAATGCAAGGAATACTTCCTACCTCATTTTATGAGGCTGAAGTTTCCATGAAACTACAAACCAAAGACAATGTAGTAAAAGTTCTGACTAGTAATCCTCATGAACACGGATGCAAAGATCCTTAACAAGATTTTAGTAAATTAAATCTGGCAGTACATATAAAGGATGATACATCATAACCAAGTGGGATGTATCCTAATAAGGCAAGATTGGTTTAATTTTAGAAAATTCATCATTGTAATTCACTGTGTTAAGTGACTGAAAAAAAACCACTATATGATTCTCTAAGTGGGTGCAGAATAAGCATTTGACAAAATTGAACACCCATTAATAATAAAAACTCTTACTAAAATAGAATTTCTTCAATCTGATAAAGAATATCTACAGAAAACCTACAGCTAGCATCATAATTAATGATGAAATAGTAAATGCTTTTCTTCTGATTGGGAACAAGGTAGAGGTGTCCATTCTCACCTCTTTTGTTCAACATTGTATTTACAGTGTGAAGAAGCAGGAATAAATAGTATACAGATTTGAACAGAAGGAATAAAACTATATTCACAGCCGAGATGATCATCTTTCACAAACAGTTTGAATCATAAAAGAAAAAGCTTAAAGACAATGTGAAGTTATATTTCAGTAGAATTAAACTTTTACTCTTTAAAAGGCAAATATAAAAATGAAAAATCAAGCTACAGATTGTGAGAAAATATTTTAAAATTTATATTTGACAAAGTACTAGTGTCTATATTATGTTCTATATATGTACTATATTCTTTAGAACTCTTACAATTCAGTAAGGCAAATGCCATATTTTTTTTTACAAGGGCAAAAGATTTAAACATTCTTCAGCAACATAGGTATTCAAAAACCAAATAACCACATGAAAATATATGGCTAATCTTATTAGTCTTTAGGAAAATATAATTTTAAATGAAATAATACAAAAAAATAAATAATACTATGTACTTACTTTAATGGAAAAAAAGCAAAAAAGGCTAATACCAAGCTGCTGGTCAGGATGTACAGCAAATGGCAATCTTATACATTGCTGGTGAGATTGCAAAGTGACACAGTCACCTAGGTAAACCGTTTAGCAGTTTGCTTTAAAGTCGCATACCTACATATAGCCCAGTCATTCTACTCCTAGCTGTTTATTCAAGAGAAATGAAAGCATATGTACACAGAGATTTTTGAAAGCAGGTTTATTGAGATATAATTTCCAAAAAATAAAATTCATCAGTTATAATGAACAATTTGAAGGATATTATTGACACATGTTATAGCAGCTTATTCATATTATCCTAAACTGAAAACAACCTAAATATCCATAAACACATTATGATACATCCATATACAATGGAACAGTACTTAACAATAAAAAAGAATTAACTCGAAGGGCTGCTGGTTCTGAGGGTGGAGCATTTTAAAGGTCATCTGCACCTTCGGACTGGGAAAAGATGGTCAACGTCTTGAAAGGAGTGCTAATAGAATGTGACCCTGCCATGAAGCAGTTCCTGCTGTACTTGGATGAATTAAATGCCTTAGGGAAGAAGTTCATCATTCAAGACATTGATGACACTCATGTCTTTGTTATTGCAGAGTTGGTTAACGTCCTCCAGGAGCGAGTAGGTGAATTAATGGACCAAAATGCTTTTTTTCTTACCCAGAAATGAAGATACTCCATATTGACCACTTAGGAATTACAAGTAACAAATGTGAGAGACGGTCACCATTCAGTGTCCTGTGTGACAGATGAGACTTAGCGGCTTAGGGATATATCATGGGAAACCTGTGATGTCATTTGTTCAGAAAAAAGTCCCTGAACTGATTTTCTTGTTTTTTTCCCCAGTACATGTACCCTAGAATTTAAAAAAAGAAAGAAAGAAAAAAACTTCAATGGTTGTCTGTAATTTGGCTTTTATATATTTATTTATTTATTTTATTTTTTTTAAATGTTTTATTTATTCATGAGAGTCAGAGAGAGAGAGAGAGAGGCAGAGGCAGAGGGAGAAGCAGGCTCCCCGCCTAGCAGGGAGCCCGATGCGGGACTTGATCCCAGGACCCTGGGATCATGACCTGAGCCGAAGGCAGACGCTTAACCATCTGAGCCACCCAGGCGCCCCTGTAATTTGGCTTTTATTATGCTACATTAAAATATAAATGTAAATGGTTTTCCTGCCTTTTTAATACCAATTTAATATATTAAGAATATAATGGAATATGCCTTAATCAGTTTAAAAAAAAAAAAAAGAATTAACTCTCCATATGGGAAACAACATGGAGGGATGTCAACAACATTGTGTCACAACACAAGCCAAACTAAAAAGGCAACATCTTGAATGGTTCCATTTATATAAAGTTCTAGAAAAGGCAGCGATTAGTAACTGAAAGCAAATTGGTACTGCCAGCTGCTGTGGGTGGAGGAAAAGGGGATCATGGAGGGACTCTTTTACCTGACTTATTGGTAGTTACATGACTGCACATTTTTTAAAAAATGCAACAGATTGTTCACTTAAAATTGACGAATTTTACTGTGTGTACATTATTTCTCAGGAAGTCTCATTTTAAAAACTTAGTGACAAGAGTGGCATTCTTTTCTATTTCCGCAGATCTCTTTGATGTCTTGCTTAATAGAGGACATCTTGATTCTCATATCAGCTTCTGCATTTAAACTGTTGCCATGTGTTTTTTTGGTTTAAGTATATGAAAAATATCCAGCCTGATGCAGGAAAGGGTTTCAGTAGATTTTTTAGGTAATCATGGATATTCTTGGCAAGTGTTATTTCAGAAAGGTTATTTACAATGGAATTTGAAATCATATTAATGAAGTTTCTGTACTCTATTGCATAAAAATCCACTGGTCTATCTTGTTGCTTTGAATGCACCTTTTACCTGTGAATGATTTTGTAGCATCATTTGTTGGTTATTTGGAAAATATTGATTCATTGAGTTGCAAATGTTTGCATATTTATATTGCATTTATATTATATAATATAAAAAATAGCATTCCTTAGTTTCACCACCAGTCTTATCAGAAAAGTTAAGTATTGGGAAGTTGTTAGATCATAATGGTGGATACCAGTCATCCAAAATTCTGATTTTCACTTGAAAGATATTCTTTTATATCTGGCAGCAAATACTGTTAATTGTTTTTCTTGAAATGACAACTTCCCTCATTCATTTTTGAGAAAATGTATTATCCAAGTCTGAATAATCACGGTTTGTCTACTGTTCTTTCAAATAAAAACAATGTTCATTTAAAAAGTGGCTAATTTAGCTCACAACTGAAATAATTACACAAGTGCTTCTTCAGGGTACTTTGGGTATGTAGCAGAAATGCTATATTTGTAGTTCTCATTTTACCTTGTGAAATAGAAGTTTCACAAAGCAATATTTACCCTTCTCATTTTTTTAAAAGGTTGTATTCAGATGTTTTCAAATGATGTTTGCATTCCCCCTCCCCAACCTTAAATGGCCCCAACATTAGAAAAATTATTTTCTATCATTTTTCTCTCAAAATTTCATTGACTTTGAAAAAAATATAAGTAGTGGGATAATTATGTTCCAAAGCCAGTTGGTTATGCTTATCCAAACCATCCATACTGCATCCTACTCTGTTTCTCTCTCCCTTTTTTTTTAAGCAAGACTTTGTTTTTAGAGCAGGGAAATGTTACAGAAAGTTCCCACATATTCCCTGCCCCAACACATTCATGACCTCTCCCATTATCAACACCCCCCACCAGAGGGTACATTTGTTATAGTTGGTGAACCTACATTGACACATCATAAGTCACCGAAGTCCATACTTTACTTTAGGGTTCATTCTTGGTGTTGGACGGAGATACAATGACATGCATTACTGTGGTATCCTGCAGAATATTGTAACTGCCCTAAGAATCCTTTGTGCTTCATCTATTCATACCTACCTGCTACAAAACTCCTGGCAACCACTGATCTTTTTATTATCTGCATAGTTTTGCCTTTTCCAGAATGTCATATAGTTGGCATCATATGATATGTAGTCTTTTCAGATTGTCTTCTGTCACTTGGCCATATGCATTTAAAGTTCCTCCATGTCTTTTCATGGCTTGATGGTGCTTTTCTTTTTAGTGCTGAATAATATTCCATTGTCTACATGTACTACAGCTTATCCATTCAACTAGGACATCTTGGTTGCTTACTCTTGCCATTTTTAATGTACTCTGGTACCTTCCATTCTACTCTTATTATTTCATTAAGAAAAAAACGCTGGGCTATACCTAATTGTTTTCATAACCCACACTCTCACTTCCAGCAGAACAGTCCCAGGTGTATTTGTATGCCAGTGGGAAAGGAAAATTGATGATGTAAGACAGGGAGAGAGTAATCACAGGTGCTGTATCTTTGAGAAGGCCTTAGTGATGGAATCCAGGGCATAAGTTAGGGCTTGGCCTTTTTTTTTTCCCCCCAAGAGAATAGATCTATACCTTTATTTATTTATTTTCCAGTAAGTTTAAATCCTTGAGGGGTACAACATTACACGAATTCTGTGGCCAGTGGCTTTAGCAGGAAGGTTGCTTTGGAATGTGGCACGAACCATGCCGCTGTTTCCATGAGCACGAGTTACTTTTCCTCAGATTCCTCTGGTTTTGTTTGGTTTGCCACCAGGAGTCACTGTGGTGTTCTTTGCTTTGTACACATAAGCACATCTCTTGCCTAGGTAGAATTCAGATTCATCTCGAGCATAAACACCTTCAATTTTAAGAAGAGCTGTGTGCTCCCTCTGGTTCTGGAGACCTGGCTGATAGCTAGCAAAAATGGCCTTGGACCACAGCCTCCCAGACCTATTTGTCGTTTTAGGAGTCCTGTTCCTAGCAGGCCTCCACAGGTTCCAAGATGGCCAGGGTTTGGCCTTTAATTGCTGCAAGGACAGTCATTTCTTGTTCCATACAAGGAAGATAGAGCATATGTGCACAGATGAAGTAATGGTAGTTGGAAGATGACAGAGCTCCTGTTAGAATGTTTCTGAGCTTTCCAAGTAGTGTGAGGCTGGCTGAGAAGGGAGTGTTGCAGGTGTGAAAAGAGTGAAATGGTCATTTTGTAGTAAAGCCGAGTTTGCTAGAGAAAGGTGAAAAAGTTGTACAGCAGTGTTGAGTGCCCATTTTAGGCTTATGTCATGGATTTAAAGTGAGACTGGTCAGTTCAGGGCTAAATGAATAAGCCCTTAGTGAACGTTAGCCATTACAGTTACTCTCTTCTCCATCCAGGTTTAGATGCTTGAGGGTCCTACATGGTTGGTGAGAAAAATGCATGAGATTTTACTTTGAGAGACACTGACTCCAAACTTGTTCTGTGACTTAAAGTAGATGAGTATCTCAGTGTCATCATTTTGGAGGGTGAGTCTGTCCCATTCTTGTGAGAGCCTGGCTTTGGTCTTGTGTACCTCGGAGTTCACAGGCAGATCCAGAGATGCTTTGGCTGTAAAAGCTGGTCTAAAAAAGTAGTTAAGGGGTGGTGAAAGAGTGAAGGGCTTGACTTGGAGAGGCAGAAAGGGTGATATGATTCAAGTATTAAAAATCTTGAAAATATGAGTTGGTTGAATGTGGGGCTTATTCATCAGCTCCCACAATGATCTCAGCCACTTAATATTTTTAAGAGGTAAATTCAGGGCATCTAATTAGCAGAACTGAGATTTTAAACTCTAAAGTACTCCTTGCCAGATGGCACAGCTCCTAAAATGAGGTGAAGAGATGAATGGGAACAATTTTATTAGTCATAATCTCTTGGCATTGTTCATCTTTTGAGCAGAGGTTATTGGACTTCTTGGGCCAAAGCCAGAGCAGTGGCTGCCATTTACTTTTTGGTTTCCAGCCTAGCTGTAGGGGTAATCAGATTAAACAAAGAAAATCTCTTTTAAACCTGGGATTTTATTACTTTAGAAGAGAAAGTCATTAAGCCTCCTTAACTCTTAATGAGATTACTTGAGCAAGTTTTTAAAGTAATTCTTACACCTATAATTCCCTTGTACACAGTGGCCTCACTGGGAGAAGACCTAGACCAGGTCTGACCAAATTTCGTAGACCCCATAGTGCTGTGATACCCTTACCTAACAGAAACCACATAGTGATGGTGGTGGTGGTCGCCCACTGACTCTGGGGAGCTGAGGGAAGTATAAAATAATTATCCTCAAATGCACAGAGTTAAATAGGACCTGAAAGAAATCACCTAGCTTATTTCCTAGATAGGATCTCACTTATTTCTGAAGAGCTAACTTTTCCCAGTAATCTTTATGGCCAGCCCACATTTCTTGCTGGAATTTTAACCAGTCTCTTATTTAAAATTTACCACTTTCCAAGCCAACATACCAGTTTCACGGGGAGTTTTACATGTACCATGCACATAAATATATTGGGATTAGGAGCAGTTCCTCCCTAATGTCCAAAGAACAGTCATATTTATAGATCAGGAATATTGAAATCTGTGCAAATGGAGGCAAAACTGGCTTCTGCCAGTGGGGGAGAGGGGGTCAATTGAGCCTTCACCCCGCAGGATTTTGCATGTCTGTAGACAAGAATTATTTTTCGTTGCCATCAGTTATCTACAATTTACAGAGCTGTGACAAAGCTCAAAGGCAGTGAATGGAATCCTGGAAGGGTAGCTCTAGAAAAGGCATAGTTCTCAATAAAAGCACAAATTTTTTCCTACACTCATTGATTCTTAGTGTTGTGCCACAGGGAAAGTGTTGGTTACTGTATGAAAATGGTCTCAAAACTTGAACTATTTGCAGTATGATTCTTTCTAAAATACATTTTTACAGGATTTATGACATCATTTTGAACCATGACTTAAGTGTTTGAGGGTGCTGGGTAAGTCAAGTGCATTCTCAGCTAACTGAACTGTAGTTCAGGATCACAAATAGATGTCCTGAAGGCTGTGCTCTAACAATGCCTGGCTATTCTTTATTGAGTAGATTAATGTACATTAATAATGGTGACCTTGAGATCAGGCTTACATTATCTTCAGATGTGTTAAAGTAGCAGGTGTTATTAAGATTGGTGTAATTACGATATCCTGAGATAAGGTGGATTGGGGGTGGGGTAGTGGATGTTAAAGGGATCTTGATGGGAAATAGGCAAGAAATGCAAAGGAAAAAGGGAATCGAAATGGGTATCCTTTGTTTTTATAATTCAACTTTCCTGGAGGCTTCTGCTTTTATATTCAGTTAGTGTTCTTCATGTTAGTACTCTTTTCTTGGGAGTTAGAATGGTGTCTTTTGGATATATATAATAAAGTGGTATCTTTTGTGCTCTCTCAAAAGCCTTCAGAGTATGGGGCTTGGGGGAAAAAACCTACAGTAGCAAACTAGGAATATCCTGTTTCCATGTTTGTATCTGAGGAAAGGAGAAGATAAGAAGGAGAGGCTTCCATGACCCCTAGCCCTTTGTATTTTTGTGCTTGCCAGCTTTTAAATTTATTGTGAGTGATTCCCAAAGATGTTGTTCTTTTTTTTTTTTTTTTAAAGATTTTGG
This sequence comes from Phoca vitulina, assembly GCF_004348235.1. Lineage (NCBI taxonomy): Eukaryota > Metazoa > Chordata > Mammalia > Carnivora > Phocidae > Phoca > Phoca vitulina. The sequence goes on along the minus strand of NW_022589716.1, from coordinate 39,084,591 downwards.
GGCGCCTGGGTGGCTCAGTCGTTAGGCGTCTGCCTTTGGCTCAGGTCATGATCCCAGGGTCCTGGGATCGAGCCCCGCATCGGGCTCCCTGCTCAGCGGGGAGCCTGCTTCTCCCTCTCCCACTCCCCCTGCTTGTGTTCCCTCCTTCTCTGTCTCTCTCTCTGTCAAATAGATAAATAAATAAATCTTTAAAAAAAAAAAGATTTTATTTATTTATGAGAGAGAGCGAGTGAGCACAAGGTGGGTAGGGGCAGAGGGGGAGGGAGAAGCAGACTCCCCACTGAGCAGGGAGCCCAACTTGGGGCTCCATCCCAGGACCCTGGGATCATAACCTGAGCTGAAGGCAGATGCTTAACCAACACTTAACTGAGCCACGCAGGTGCCCCCAAGGATGTTGTTCTTGAGCAAGTTTGTATACTTCTTGATACTCAGTTTGTCAGCATAACAAAAATAAAACTTATAGTTCTTGCTTTACTGAGAAGATCTTTTGAATTTTAGGTAAAAAACATCAGAATGAATTTCGGCTTCTGGTGGATCAGGCCAAAAAAGGATACAAGAAAACTGTTGAAATGTCAAAAAAAAAAGTAACAAAAGAAGAAGATGAATCTACAGAAAAGCTATTACCTGTATGCGTGGGTAAGAGACTAATTAGAATTAGTAACTAAAAACAGAAATATGTTGAATTTCACTATTTATTTATTTTAAGATTTTATTTATTTATTTTGTCTTAGAGCATGTGTATGTGTGAGAGCAGGGAAAGGGGCAAAGGGAGAGGGGGCAGAGAGCGCAGAACCCAACGCAGGGCTTGATCTCATGACCCTGAGGTCATGACCTCAGCCAAAACCAAGAGTTGGACACTTAACCACCCAGGTGCCCCTGAATTTTCTATTTATTTTTATTTTTATTTTTATTTTTATTTTTTTTTAATTTTTTTATTGTTATGTTAATCCCCATACATTACATCATTAGTTTTAGATATAGTGTTCCATGATTCATTGTTTGTGCATAACACCCAGTGCTCCATGCAGAACGTGCCCTCCTCAATACCCATCACCAGGCTAACCCATCCTCCCAACCCCCTCCCCTCTAGAACCCTCAGTTTGTTTTTCAGAGTCCATTGTCTCTCATGGTTCTTCTCCCCCTCCGATTTCCCCCCCTTCATTCTTCCCCTCCTGCTACATTCTTCTTCTTCTTTTTTTCTCTATTTATTTTTAATATAAAAAGAAAACAAAACCATGGGAGTTTACCTTTTTATTAGGTATCTGAAGTGGAAAAAAGTATTTTTAGACATATAGCAGTTGTTGAATGTAAACTAAGTTTGTTACTGTGGGAAAAATGATTGGGAGAATGCCCTGAAGACAAGTTTCTAAAATCTTTGATTTAATGGTAATCAGAAGTTTCTTAGTTGTTTCAGTCTGAGGGTGTTTTCTAGGTATAGGATTTATTGCCGCACATCTTCAAATATCCTACAAATAATTTTATCTTAGAATAATTTTTGTTTTAGGTCACTGGTATTTATTTTGGATGGAATGTTCTGCTAAAAAGTCTGAAGCTTATAAACTTGGTGTGCCCATATACAGCACGTCCTTAATTGGGATCCATTTTAAGTTTGAGATTAATATTATATTTCTGTTGCCAGGGCTTTGGGCCAGTGAACAAAACAGAATCATAATGGAGGAAAGTGCACATGAAAATTCCTTATTTTTTTCTTTATTGTGATAAACTATACATAATATCATTTTAACCATTCATAAATGTACAATTCAGCGCCGTTAAATACATTCAGAATGTTTTATAACAATCACCACCATCTAGATCCAAAACTTTTTCATCATCCAACATAAACTCTGTACCCATTAAAAATAATAACTCTCTTGCCCTTTCCCAGTCAGACCCTGGTAATCTCTGTTCTACTTTCTGTGAGAATTTGCTTATACTAGGTACCTCATATAAGTGGAATCATTAATGTTTGTCCTTCTGTGTCAACTTCTTTCACTAAGCGTAATATTTTCAAGGTCCTTTTGTAGCATATATCAAAATTTCATTACTTTTTATGACAAAATAATATTCCATTGTGTGTACATGCCACATTTTGTTTATCTGTTCATCTGTAATGGGTTATTTTCACCTTTTGGCTATTGTGAATAATGCTCTGTGAAGATTGGTGTTCAAATATCTGTTCAAGTCTCTGCTTTCCATTCTCTTGGGTATATATCTAAGGGTGGAGTTTCTGATTCTTATGGTAATCTATATTTACCTTATGAAAAACCACAAAACTCTTTCCAAAGTGGCTGTACCATTTTATATTCCTGCCAGCAGTGCTTAATGATTCCAGTGTCTCTATATCCTTGCCAACACCTCTTCCTTTTTTTTTTTAACCATAGCCATCAAGGTAGGTGTGAAGTGAATATCTCATGGTTTTGATTTGCATTTTCCTAATGACTAATAATGTTGAGTATCTTTTCATATACTTATTGGCTATGTGCTTTTCTTTGGAGAAATGTCTGTTCATGCTCTTTGCTCATTTTTCAGTTGGTTTTCTTGTTGTTTTTTTAAGGAATCTTTATATATTCTGGATATTAATCCTTTTCCGTGTATATGATTTGCAAATATTTGTAAAATTTTCTTCGTTGCCTCTTTGCTTTCTTCATAATTTCTTTTGATGCACAAAGGTGCTTAATTTTGATGCAGTCCGATATATCCATTTTTTCTTTTGTTGCCTGTGCTTTTGGTGTTATATCCATGAAATTGTTGCCAAATTGTTCATGAAGATTTTCCTCTTTGTTTTCTCCTAAGAATTTTTTGTTTTAGTTTTTAACATTTAGGTCTGTGATCCTTTTTGAGTTAATTTTTGTGTATGGTATAAGATAAGGGTCCGACTTCATTCTTTTATGTGTAAAGCACCAGTTGTTAAAAAGACTATTCTTTCTGCATGGAATGCTCTTGATATTGTTGAAAATCAATTGACTACATATGTGAGGGTTTATTTCTGTACTCTCTGTTCTACTCTCTGGTCTCTATGTCTCTTCTCAGGTCAGTACTATACTGTTTTAATTACTGTAGCTTTGTTAATACATTTCAAAGTCAGGAGGTATGAGTCTTCCAGCTTTATTCTTCCTTTTCAAGGTTGTTTTGACTATTTGGGTCCCTTGAGATTCCATGTGAATTTTAGGATGAATTTTTCTATTTCTGCACAAAGTACCTTTGGGACTGAATTAAAGCTGTAGATTGCTTTGGGTACTTTTGATATCTTAAGAGTATTGTATTCCAGTTTATGAATGCAGGATGTATTTATGGCTTCTTTAATTTCTTTCAACAATGTTTTGTAGTTTTCAGCACTTTAGTTTTTCACCTCCTTGGTTAGATTTATTCCTAAGTCTTATTGTTTTACATGCTGGTACATTCTTTTTTTTTTTTTTTCCTCCCTAAATTCTCCTGGTATCATTTAGTAGGTTGCTGCCTGAATATATAACTCATGCTCTTTGTGAACAACTTGAATGTGTTCGTGAAGTTGTTAAAGGATTTTCTTAGAAAGTAGTTTAGTTCCTGAAAAAAAAAATCTGGCTTAATAGATTGGGAGAACATTTTTGCTTATTGGTTGAATGTCTCTTGAAAATGATTAATTGCTTATACTCAGGGCTGTGCATTATATGTGTATATGCCCATAAATACTGCTCTCCGTGGGGTTCAGAGATGATTGCTGCTGGTAGGTTGTTGTGCATGAATGCACATGTCTGAGAGAGGTGGAGTGTGTGAGAGCAAGGACGACAGACAGACTAGCACAACTGATTGGGAAGTTGAGGTCTGTATAGCATCATACAACCCGTGTAATTTTTGTTCTTTGGAATAAACTTGCTCATTGAAGTGCCAATATAAGTGAATAAGATACATGTTCTCTCAAGTAAATCCTTCATCTGTTTTTGTCACATGTCTTCAGGGAGGCTTGATGTCACAGCCTCAGAGTTGCAGGCTCTGTTTGATGTCCTTTTCTGACATCTGTGGACAGATATGAAAGTTAACTGACTTTTAATACCCACAAATTGTTGAATGATACTAATCCCCAAGAGGGACTTTATCTTGGAGAGGCTTATATAAGAGGGGAAGAAGTAAGAAAAGAATGTAAGTCAGGTGCAAAAATAAAAGATAGTTTTAAGTTGAATTCCTGCTCCCTGGTTTGTCAGCTTGATTGCATTCTCCTGTCCAGCTGAGTGTTGAATTGTCTAGGTTCATGCATTTACTGGGTGATTGATTCTTCTTAATGTGATCTGGGGTGTCTGTTTACAAGAGATCTTCGAGCTCCTGGATGGTTTTTGTGGTTAGCTTCTTCTTTCCTTTCCCCAGATAAACATTAGAGGGTACAGTTTTGTTTTGGTAATGATTTGGCTTGTTGAAAGCCCGACAACATCAAGAGCTTATTTATAGAAATTACACTTTTGTGATGTATGCTCTTCTTCAGTATAACAAAAACTTCTTATTTCTGGAAAAGTCTTGACTGTATGGACTTGGAAAGGTTTCTTTTTGAAGAATCTTATTCTTTTTCCATAAAATTTCTCTTTATGACAAAGCCTTGACAGTTTTTTTAGTGTCTTTTGTTGAAGGTCACTTGCCTGTACATGCACACTGGCTGAGTGATGTATGAAAGCTCTGCTTCTCTGTGAGGGAACTCATGAAAGGGGGCTCTATCCTCTTAGCACATGTGGCGTGCGTGCTCAGTACTTACCCAGTTCCTGACTCTTAAAGACAGTGCAGCTGGAATCCTAGCAGAGTCCTGAAACAGGTCGTGAGGGACAGTCTTGGGCACTGAGGAATCCTTCATGGATATTATTTTCTGCACTTGTATTTGCAAATCTTTGGTCATACCTGTATGTCACATTCTTGCAAACACTGTCTGCATGCCTCCAGCTTCCCTTATTTTTATCTGCAGCAGGAAACCTCAGAAATTCAGAATACGACAAGGAATACATAGAAATATGACATGTATTAGATCAAACAGAAATACTAGTTATGTCTGATTAGTTTTCCTTTTTCATATTGAATATTAGATTCTATTTAGTGGACTAAGAGAAATATCCAGATGGATTCACTACCACGTAGTAGTCAGTGACAAATATAGTTCTTTCTTTTTTTTTAAATTTATTTATGTATTTATTTGAGAGAGAGAGAGAAAGAGAGCAAGCACGAGAGTCAGAGGAGGGGCACGAGCCCAACATGGGGCTTGATCCCAGGACCCATGAGATCATGACCCGAGCTGAAACCAAGAGTCAGACGCTCAACCGACAGTCACCCAGGTGCCCCAAGCCCATGGTTCTCTTATTAATTGAATTTTTAATCCTTTTTTGTTGTGCTTCATATGTTTGTCAGTTTTCTCTGATCTGTGAAATATGCAGGAATTCTTTAGTAATACTGTAAATAGAAGCCTCATTAGAATTATACAGTTCACTACTCCTGGTTTTAAAAGGAAATTTTGTTTTTATTTTTTATTATTATTATTTTTTTTAAGATTTATTTGTTTATTTGAGAGAGTGAGTGAGCGAGAGCACAAGCAGGGGGAGCGGTAGGCGGAGGGAGAAGGAGAAGCAGACTCCCTGCTGAGCACCGAGCCTGATGACACAGGCTTGATCCCAGGACCCTGAGATCATGACCTGAACCGAAGGCAGACGCTTAACCAACTGAGCCACTCAGGTGCCCAGGAAATTTTGTTTTTAAATTAATTAAAATGGAAATACATGGGGCGGACAGTATAATTAGATGGCACTTGGTAGTGTTGATTCTTATTCTCTGACTGTTGCTAGAGTTTTGGAATCAATGTTACATAAACTTCCATTTTACTAAGTATAAATAACAATATTAAATGTTGTAGAAATAATAAACGTAGGTCATAGATTTTATGATACGCTTAAATGTTTTTTTCTTTCTTTTTTCCTTTTTAGAACAGGAAGATAAAAAAATGAAATTCTCAGATACTTCCCCCGTAACAAACCACTTCTCTCAGTCAAAACTGGAATCCCCAGGGAGAATGGAATCTGATAGACCAGATGATTCTTCCAGCTGTACTGATATTCAAGAAGAAGCTCTTTCTTCATCAGATTCAGACTCATTCAATAGGTAAGAAACCTGTATTACCTGATTATTTTAAATTTCTATTTCCTGCGCATGCTAAGATAGGCAAAAATAATTAGAAAATGATTTTGAGGCCTGAGGCAGTTCATTGTTCTTCCACTTCAGTCTCCTCTTCTGCTTTGTAACTTGCACATGGATAGCAAGCAGGGAAGCATGTGGGAGAGTATTACAGTGGCCCTGGATATTTTTCCTGGAGTTGGAAAAGAGAGCATGATAGGCAGTGATGTTTTTGTCAAGACAGTGAGTGAAGAAGATAAAGACAGCTGTACTAGAAAATAGAAATGACCAGAAAGACAATGCATAGGAGAGTAAAACAAAAAAGAATAATTTAATTGAACAAGTAAGAACGGATGGGCTTTAAAAATGAGAGATTTGGAAGCGAGTGGTTTTTCCAAATGATTTTTTAAGATATTTTTAAGGAATGCCTGGGTGACTCAGTTGGTTAAGTGTGTGCCTTCAGCTCAGGTCATGATCCCAGGGTCCTGGGATCGAATTCTGCATTGGGCTACTTGATCAGCGGGGAGCCTGCTTCTCCCTCTGCCTGCCGCTCTCCCTGCTTGTGCCCTGTCTACCTCTCTCTCTCTGACATATAAATAAAATCTAAAAAAAAAAAAAGATTTTTGAAAGTTGACATATTTTTAAAAGATGACATAGAGTTAAATCGTTGTATATATATATATACAATATATATATGTATATGTATATAAATTTGTGTTCTGGCATTTCATTTTATATCATAAACCATTTGTACCCATGTTTCTACCTCATCTTTATAGCTGTTTTTTAGTGGGTGCAGCATTCTCTTCTAGTTCTGTACCATAAATGACCAGATTCTTCAGTTTCTGTTAGATATCTACATTTTTCCCAGTGTTCTATTTACACACCTAAAACTGTGGTAGAGCTCTCTCTATGTAGTCTTCTGTTTCTAATAAATCATTATTATTTTTTTATTTTTTATTTTTTAAAGATTTTATTTATTTATTTGACAGAGACACAGCGAGAGAGGGAACACTAGCAGGGGGAGTGGGAGAGGGAGAAGCAGGCCTCCCGCTGAGCAGGGAGCCCGATGTGGGGCTCAATCCCAGGACCCTGGGATCATGACCTGAGCCGAAGGCAGACGCTTAATGACTGAGCCACCCAGGCGCCCCTCTAATAAATTATTTTTAACACTATTTTGATAATGGTAGGTGTTGCTGCCTTCTGAGTGAATTATACCAATTTTAAATGCTACCATCAGCATGTGAATGTGTTTTAAAAATTTTTTAGTCTTTGATGTTTCTTCATTTAAAAAATTAACAGTGCTCTAGAATAATAGACTATGTCTAAACTGAAACATCAAATTAAATTTTTTTTAAGAGGAGTATACCCAAAGACCCTCTGCTTTCCTAGGATTCTTGGGAAACTGTTACAGATTATTCAGGGTCGGGTATTAGGAGGGGAAAATCTCACCTCATCCCTAATGTTTTCAAGGTCAGTAACATATCTCAAGTTGGGTAAGTGACCTGTGTGTTGTCCCGTTTTGTCTGAGGGCATAATACTGCTGCCCGGTTTCTCTACATCAGCCTGTTCCTGCAAGTTCAGTAGGCAGTATTTATTTTTAAATACAAGTCGTGGAGGAATGCAAGGTAAAAATGGAGGAAAATCAGAGTTCAGGGGAGTAAGAGTTCATTTTTAACCATAGTCCCAGAATGCCTGCATGTCTGGGAATGCCAGGGTGAGTTTGAACTTGAAGTGGGAGAATGGGAGAAATTGTAGGAGGAAATACATGGCAGCAGATGTGTATTTATGTATTTGGTGGTGAGAGGCTGGTTAGTAGGGTGAGTTTGTTTGACATCTTGGCATATAAACATAGAAAAATATCATATTTCAGATCTGTTGGAAAGATGAATTGAGGTAATAGATTTGAGAATCTTGATAACTGTGTTTATTCTACTTTTATAAAGATGAAATCAGTTACATTTCCTTCAGTAATGCTGCAAAAATTGGGACTCTGGCTGGATATTGCATCTCCTTCATTCTGAATCTTCAGCCGTATCGTAGAGTAAATCCCACAGGTTATCTTTTTTTCTTTTTTTTTTTCTTCCCTCCCTATTTCTGTTCTGAACTTTGCTTGAGAAAGCTCTGAGCCTGGGCTAATTAGTTCCATTCAAAATTCATTTAATCCGGCCTAAGCTGGGCGCTGACTGGTGAGGCATAGTCTTAGTTACTCTCTGTTGCATTTCCCGTGGCACCTCTTCCACACCAGTTGCCTGTGTGTTTCCTCACCGTCGATGGACGCCGTGTCTGCAGTTCACCAAGGCCAGCTAGTCTGACCTGCCTCCAGCTCTTCTTTTCCCTTCTAAGGTTTTTTTGTAATTTCTGATCTCTTCTTTCCTGTTTAACATAACAGAAAGACGTATTTCTTAAGACGTTTCTAAAAAATTTTTGTCAATGAGAAAAAGACATTTCTTCAAAAAAATTTTTTTTATTACATTTTTAATTCCAGTGTAGTTAACATACGGTGTTATATTAGTTTCAGGTGTACAGTATAGTATACAATTCTATACATTGCTTAGTGCTCGTCATGCTAAGTGTACTGTTAATCCTCTTCATCTGTTTCATTCCTCCCCCTGCCTGCCTCCCTTCTTGTAACCATTGGTTTGTTCTCTATAGTTATGAGTCTGTTTCTCAGTTTGTCTCTTTTTTTCCTTTGTTCATTTGTTTTGTTTCTTCAGTTCCATATAGGAGTGAAATCATATGGTATTTGTCTTTTTCTGAGTTATTTCACTTAGCATTATACTGCATATTGTTGCAAATGGCAAGATTTCATTCTTCTTTATGGCTGAATAATATTCCATCTCACACACACACACACACACACACACACACACCACCTTCTTTATCCATTCATCAATTGACGGACACTTGGGCTGCTTCCATATCTTGGCTATTGAAAATACTGCTGCTATAAAGGAGACATATTATTTCTTAAGATAAATTCATCTACCTCCTCTAAGACATTGCTTTGCCAGTCATCCCTTAGGTTTGTTCTTGGATGGCCCCTTTCAGCCTTCCTCTAATCTCTTTTTCTCTCATTCTTCCCACTAAGCAGGAAGTATTTTCTACTTCTTCTGTGAATTCCTGTAACAGTGTATCTGAATTCCATAGCAGGTTATCTAAATCAAATCCTTTCTTGTATTTAGTTATTTGAGTATCTTTGTCATTCCTATAATTATCCATCAAAGTCCTTAAGAATTGAGTCTGTCACTCATTTTCAGAAAAATTTCCTGCCAACGGTTTACTACTAGTCTGCTACTACTAGACCTTCACTTAGTGAATGATTTATTGATTGTAAGACATAACATTTTCTGTTTTACATTTTAATGTCTGAAATTGTGGTGTGTATTATAATCAATGGTGTCTTACAGTTGCTACCCACCAAGTTGTGGTCGTGATGTATTTACCAGTTTGTGAGCATCATGGCTCTTCAGACTGTCATTTCACTTGAGTTACATGTATTGTTAGCTTTACATTGGTTTGTCATTTAAAATACCTTCCACAAAGTAATGAGAGAAAAAAAGAAAAATGTATGAAGAAAGTGCAGCAGAGTGTAAGTTTGATGTTAGCAAGTTAATACTCATCATTGGATGAATGCTGCAATTCCATTCTTGAAAAACAATCAAGTGATTTACAGGACATAGGAAAGAAAGATATGCACAAGTCTGAAGACTTGTTATAATTTTGTTAATGAACTATGTGCAAAGGATTTTCTGTTACATGAGCAACTGAATGCAGGAGAAATGTTTAAATCCCTTGGAATAAATAGAAGAAATTTCAAAGTAATAACAGGATGACTGATTCACATGTTGCAAAAGACTGTTGTTAGTGTGTCCCACATCAATTTGTCAGACCCTTCTTGATGTCTTTGAAAAGAAGCTTCTAGTCACATGCGATGTGCTTGAGGAAAGAGACAAATTTAGGAAATGAATTTGCAGAGTGGATGTCAGTAAGGCCCTTAGATGAAATTCCTGGAGACAGTAGTCAAGTATTTTTGAGAAATGCTGTATCTCTGGTGCTGTTGGTAACTTTGTGAGGGAAAACTCAGACTTCATAGATAGTGAGTCAGAACATGATGAAGAAGAGTCGGGCTCCAAATCTGAAGATGTTTTGGGAATACTTTAACCAGTTTATGTCAGTTCTTTTTTTTATATATGTACAACAGTGGTATAAAATAAAAACGTATGTCTACATACAATCATAGAACTCTCTGGATACGTAAATTTAAAATTCTAAGTGAAAAGGAAGTCTTTTTTTAAAAGATTTATTTGTTTATTGAGAGAGAGAGAGTGGGGGAGGGGCAGAGGAAGAGACTCTTAAAGCAGACTCCCTGCTGAGCGCAGAGCCCGATGTGGGCCTCTTATCTCATGACCCATGAGATCATGACCTGAGCTGAAACCAAGAGTCAGTCACTTAACCGACTGAGCTACCCAGGTGCCCCAGGAAGTCTTATATCATAGTTGACTTGACCTCAATTTTTTCTAAGTGACATAAAATAATGGTTCATCTTGCCATCAGTGTTGTCTTAGGTATTTGTTTGTTTTAAGATTTTATTTATTTATTTGACAGAGAGAGAGATATAGCTAGAGAGGGAACATAAGCAGGGGAAGTGGGAGAAGGAGAAGCAGGCTCCCCACAGAGCAGGGAGCCTGATGCGGGGCTTGATCCCGGGACCCTGGGGGATCACGACCTGAGCCGAAGGCAGATGCTTAAAGACTGAGCCACCCAGGCGCCCCTGTCTTAGGTTTTTGAAAGTAGTATCTGAGTATGACTAAGGTCTCTGACTCACTTCAAATACAATTTCATCACCTAGTTGGAAACTTAAAAAAGAATGTCATAATACTGGTTGGTGGTAACCTGGCAGAAGACTGTCATGAAGTATAGTGATCCACTGGTTAATTCCAGTGTTATTTAGTGATTACAGAACCTAAATAGTGAAAAGAGATACCCAGTCTATTGAGGTAATTAGCACCATAATAATTAGGAAAATAATTCAAAGGGAGAAGGGTATCCATCACAACCAAATGCTTTTAGTAGACTCTTAGCTATTACAGGTAAGTCATCTTTATTTATTTATTTATTTACTTACTGAGGTATGGTGGAAGGTTAGTACGCTTATTGAGATCTTTTCCAACCCTAAAATTCCATAATCCTGTTATTTTTGATGAGTGTAATAGTTGGTAGGTTACCTGTGTTCTTTTACCCCTAGTTCATTTCAGATCATGAGTCAACCTTCTAGAGTTATGGTTATTCCTCATATATTAAAGCATTTCTATCTTTATCCCTTTCATTTTTACAAAAATGTTCTCATTTTCTTTTTATGATAGTTTTGTTGCTTTCATTGTAAAGCCCCAAATTTTCAAAACCCCTTTAAATTAGATGTTATGCATGTATGTTGTGAAGAATAGAAAATTTAGGTAAACAAAAAGAATAAAATTCCTGAATTTTATCAACCAGAAATAATTTCATGTTAACATTTTCATGTGTAGATCCTTCTAAAGCTAGAGGTATGGACAGATGGATAGATAGGTGAACATTTTTAAAACAAAAGGATCATAGTATTTTATAATTTTTTGTGATTTTTTTACTCTTTTTTTTGTTAAAGAGAAAAAGTCACACTATTTTAGGTCTAATGTGAGTACAAATATATTGTGAATATTTCTGAACTCATGCAGTCATGCTTTAATACAGAGTATAGATCTTACTAGATTGTTGAATAAAGATATTAGTTTTCTTTGTATTAGAACAATATTCAGACTTACATAATATGGCAGACTGAAAACTAAGATGTTATTTTAAGACCCAGTAGGTATATCCAATCCAGATAATTATTAGAATGAAACTGTTTTGTTGCTAACTTGATTCTTAACTCTTAAGTAGTTACTTTTTTTAGAATTTGAATTATGAATGCTGTATTGATTCTCTGTTGCCAACCTGAAGACAGATGATAAGCAAATTGATTAGAATTTTATATTTTTGTACAACTTCTTGCTAGATGATTTCTGGGAGTTCAAGAGACTTGTCCAGATTTCTGTAAATTAACTTATTGTCCTTCTTAATGAAAAAAAGAGCTTTTGTTCCCTGAGTTTTTGGCAAGCAGAAAAAAATGCATTTTTATTGAATGCTACATTATAAGAAAAGATGCTTTTGATTATGATCCTTTAGAGGAAGCTTTATCTTCATGGAGAGATGAATAGTAGTCATACTTTTATTTAGAAGAATCTTCAGATGATTATTTTAAAAATATGTATTTGTGCACTTTAGTTCTAGGCAAAAGAACTTATAAAGAGACATTGTGTTTTGGCCTAACTAAGAAATTTGAATAAGGTCTATAGATTAGATAATATTAACTATGTCAGTATTTAATTTCCTGATTTTGACCATTTCATCGTGGTCATATAAGTGAATGTGGTTGTTCTGAAGAAGTGCACACTGAGGGGCTTAAAGGGGCATGATGGCTCCAACGTACTTTCAGTGGTTAAAAAAATAACAGTATGTGTGTGAGCACACATGTGCACACATACAGAGTCACTTTTTGTAGCTTTGAAATTATTAAAATTAAAAAATTTATTGAGAAGTCATTGTCCATAATCAAAGAAGTTTGTTTATACTAGGAAATTTTCTAAAGGAAAGATTTATACTTATGATTTATTGACCAAGAAAAGTGGTAGCCAGTGTTCTACATAGGGTGGTGAGTATGGTCTTAACGTAACTCAGTCAGTTCGGGACCAGCCCAGCTAGGTTATTTCTGCTTTGGCATGTTAGAGATCTTGGACTAACGAAGTGGTGACTGGGATTTCAGTACTTACAAAGACCAACTAATTTCATCACTTGGCAACCTACCTGAACCTTCTTGCAGATTCTAGGTGTTGGTCGTAAAAGAATCTGAGTCAGATAAGGTGTGAATGATACATTTTAACTTTTCACAGTTTCTGGCAAAAACAGTTACCTCTTCTCTGATGCTAAATTAGCAGCAATTTTGTAGGAAGTCCAACACAGACATAGGCACAGAACACCGGGCTCTTTGACTGAAAGGCTTAAATTAACCATTGGCCATGTATTTGATATATTTTGGTGCAGCTTTTCTTCACTTCTCAGCCATTTTTGGAAGAGCTGTCTGTCCAGAATTCTTGAGAGCAAGAGAACAATAACAAAAACACAAAAATGTGAAGAAATCTTGATTACTATTTGTTGGAAAATTTAAGGAGTAAAATTCAGCCTTTCCTAAGTTCTGAGTAAATTGAAGAATGATGGCACAATCTTAAGAGAAAAGGTGCTATTGTGACATTCATCTAAGGAATGTTGAATACTGGCATCATCAGCCTGTTGATAAGACCAAGTCGAGTTCATGACTTACTGAAGGAAACGGGAAACACTACCTCTATCATCGATCAGGGTGGTCTCCTCTAGCCAGAAGGTCGAAGTTGAGATGTGTGTTGAGATTTCAAAGTTTGGTTTCAGACAGGTCTTTCCATGTGGGTCTTGGTTAGGATTGGGTAAACCTATGTTGAGAATTGGTGAATACAGCAATATGAGGATTTTAAGAGGTAAGGGGTGCAAAGAATCCTGGGGTTATCATGCTTTCTATTGAAAAGCTGATGGGGTCTTTTAAGTTTTTGGACTCAACAATAAAGTTTTTCACAACTTTTTTATGTTCTTAGGCAAGAGTCTCCTGGAATAGTAAAGTATATTGGTGAAGCCTTATTAATATGGGCAGTAAGGTGTGTGATTTTGACAAATGTTATTTGAGTACTAAGAGTGTTGCATGTATTATATCATTTAGCCTACAGGCAAACCCATTGTAAAGATGTGGAAACTAAAGGTTAAAGGAGTTAAATAAGTTGCTTCGGGTGGTACGTATTTTATGTGGCAGTATCAGGATTTGATTCCAAGTATAGTTTACCTCAGAATCCAAGTTCTCCTGACTGATAATGCTGCTGTGACCAAGCTTGCTTGCTCTTAACATTCTTTAAAGAGTAGAAATACACAGATACTGAAATGGTTAGATTTTCTGAGAAGACCCTGAGACAAGAATTTGAGAGAAGCAGTTAATTTGGAAGGTGAAGGAACCACTATAGGGAGTGGGCACATGAGACAGGAAAGGGAAGACAGTATTGAAGGGGGCATGTTATCAAACCAGATACCACCATGAGCAGCTGGAGATTTATTAAAACTCCTTGGAACTAGGAGCTGGTTTAAAACACTCACCTGGGTTAACCCAGGCAAGGGGTAAGGGAGTCAGTTACTTGACTGGGGGCTGCTCTCTGCTGCCTGCATCCTCCCATGCTGGTGACAGAGCAGCCTCCAACAGGGAGAGGACAATCCGACAAAGGCCCTGACAGTTGCAAGTCAAGCCTGGTACACTGAAGGGATAAGGAAAGGTAAAGGGATCAGGGCAGGGTACCAATGGGATCTGCCAAAGCAGTGATTCCAACTGAAGATAGGAAAATGGTTCGGTTTTATGTATGCTTTATCAATACAAATGGGGCTGCTCTAGGTTTTTGCCTAGATCTCTAGTCCAAAAGAGTGTAGGAATGTCTGTAGGCATTCCAGAGCTAACTATACTTCTGCACGTCTGTTTGCCAAGCGCACTTGCCCACTGCTGCCAGGAGTGGAAGAGATAAGGATGTCTGGGGGCTGTTGAAGAAGTAATAGACAAGGAAATGTTAGGGGGAGAAAGGGACATTATCTAGAAAGCTCTGAGACAAGTGAGTCCACAAACTGATGGGAGAAAATGTGCTTGTTGATGAGAAACAATTTACTTTTTCATCTTGTGTGATAATAAACCGAAGTATGAAATAATCTATCATCATACTAAAGTTTACCAACATGCTGAATAAAAATCTCTTGGCCGTAGGCAGAAAACCATAAGCACAGAACTGGGAGTTCTTTGATTGTCGGGCATATTTCCTTATTATCCGCTTTGTTTCTCCTTAATAGAGATAACTGTACTGTTAATGGGCCTTGTGTATATGGACATCCTCTCCCACTTCTGAAGTTACTCTGCTGGCTCTAGGACAATAGGCCTGCTGGTCTTTTTTAGGAAGGTCTTTTGAAGTACCTTACTAATAAGTGACAATATTGTGTGACTTTGAACTCTCCTTGGACATTAAAAAAAAATCTAACCTTCCACTCGGCACATCTAATGGTAATCATTTTTAAATGTTTTTTACACACAGTTGCTTATTTATGTTTAAGACGTACAAAGTGGTATTTTGAAGGGTACTTACCTATACTATTTGATTTGCATTGATGTATGGATCTTAAATACTTCTCTAACATATATATGTTGAAGTTTCTCCCTGACTTATTTCAGAAGACTTTTATCTGTAGTTGAGCATAATTTTTTTTTTCTGTCATGTTAGCTATGTGTCCTTCTCTTAAAATGAGTGGCAAATGGGAGCCACATCGTTGGAGACAAGCAAGGCTAAAGCTTCCAGTGTGGTACAGGTTGAACTCATGGCTAGTTTACTATAAACTCAGAGGGATACATATAGAGCTATTTATAGATCTGTGTAAGGAAGTGAGCTAATATGCAAACATGTATTTCCTTGCCCTGTCAGCTGCCAGGGCCAAGAAGCAAGCTCACTGCAGTTGGAATCAGCACACCTAGTGCCCTGATCTTGGTTTCTCATAACATTCCCCAAAAGAAGGAACTACTGCTTCTTGGAGAAATAGCTGATTCCAGGGCTGGGGCAGGAAGCAAGACAATGCTGGAGAAAGTGTTAGAAAAAGAGAGAGAGAGAAAGAGAAAAATAGAGGGAGAGGGAGGGAGGAAGGTGTGGGGAGGGGGTAAGGAGGGGCGAAAGAGAAGAGAAAGGAAGGGAAAAGAAGAGAAGACAAAAACCTGACAGCCACTACCTCAGCCAGGAGATCAAGGTCATCATCCACAGTGATGTTATGTTGATGGCATGTACTCTTGATATGATGTGGTGGGAATGACACTTTATCTCTGTGGTCTTCCTCCCCCAAACTCAATAACCTCAGTCAAATTGTGAGAAAAACATCAGACAAACTCCAGTTGAAGGTCTACAAAATACCTGACCAGCACTCCTCAAACTGTCAGGGTCATCAAACACAAGGAAAATCTGAGAAACTGTTAGTCTAGAGGAGCCTAAGGAGACCTAATGACTAAATGGAATGTGGTGTCCTGGATAGGGTCCTGGAACAACAACAAAAAAGACATTGGTTAGAGATGAAAGAGACACAATTCGAGTGTGGGACTTCAGTTAATAATAATGTATTAATATTGCTTCCTTGGTTGTAACTAATGAATCAGACTAGTGTAAGCTGTTAACAGTAGAAGAAATTGAAATATGGGAACGTTTTGTACTATCTTTACAACTTTTCTGTAAATATAAAACTATTCTAAAATAAGTTTATTTTAAAAAAGTAATTAGGACATCAAATTGGACACTTTCTGGGTTGTAGTAAGATTAGTTATTTAACTATTCCTTTTTTCCTTTCATTTAACATTATTTGTTACATTTAGTCATATAAATTAATTAATAAAATCCTGTTTTAATGCATTATATAAAGGTATTATTTTGTGCTATGTTAAAATTTAATCCATAAATGTGGCCTGAGGGAAGAATTCTACTTTCCTCTCCATTTTTTTAAGTCAGTTTTGCTTTTTGTACTAATACTTTTATTCAGTAGAATGATTTCCCCTCCAAGGATGTAGCCCAGCCTTTGCGTTTCCTCATAAGAAAAGACATGCACAGTTTACAATATGCCTCATGCTCTTCAGTTACCATAGTTTTATTAGTGAACATATACTTGTAAAAGTGAGTTCAGTAGTGATCCTCCAAGAACAACGTGAAAGGACAAATAGTTTTATCTTTTCTCCAGTACTCATTGCCAAAGGATATTTGCTGTTCAATAATAAGGTTTTCTTTTACTCTCAGGCAGTTCATGTTAACCCCTTTTGCAAGGAGTTTTTTGTTATGCATTTTTGTTGGGTAATCTGAGGAGCTTCTTTAGAGTAACTTTGTTGTTGTTTTATAATAAGTTCTTGATTTTTCGGCCTTCTGAGTCAATCCAGGTGGCAGATATTTTCATTTGTTTTTACCAAATTCATGAACTGCCATGATACAGAGATCCTCTGTAAAATTACTTTGAGCCCTTTAATTTCCTATATCAGGAGTTTTTAAATTATTATTACTTGTGTATCTAAAATGCTTATAGAAACTGGCAATTCCTCCCAGGTTCCATACTTACCAAGTGATACCTTCATTGTCATAGCTTGGAGCAGTGTCTGATCATCACCCAAGGTTTTGGTACTATGACTGTAACATTGAGAGTTTTGGTTGGCATGACAAGGTAATACTTGCATAAAGCTGACATTTTTAAAGTGTTGTTTTCCTTTTTTAGTTTTCAGACATTTCATAAACTACATATGAATTTTTGTTCCATATGCTTCTGAATATATTTAGCTTGATATGTAAAACTGAGATACATTCTTGACTGGTTCAGAATTCAGTTTTTCATTTAAAAAAAAAAAAAGGAGTAGCTGATAGTGTATTTTTCAGAATGCTTTGAGAAGAGCAAGTATGAGACCTTGAAGGAACTACCAGTTCCTTCTAAATGTTAGTAGGCATGCAATCACTATTTTGGAATAACTCTCCCAGACCCCCGACTGTGGACAGCCAAGTAAGAGTTTTCTGTAGTTAAAAAAACAAAAAAAAATTCAAAATCAGAGCCCTGTTCTGGTGAATGAATTTGGATGGAACAGAAGTATATAATTTATATGTCATGCTATTGGAATTTTGTATTTTAGTCTGTTGATCTAGTTTATAATTTGTTACAGTCACCTCGGAAGTTAAAATCAGAGCTTTTTCCCCCCCGCCTTCTCATTTCATACTACCTTTGCTTTTAAATCAGAGGAACAAATATATGAGGTCTCCTTGGAGACCCTCAGAACCTGGGGAAAAGACACATTAGGGTAGAATACAAACATTTTCAAGTTTGAAGGTAACACAAGAAGTCACTAAATATAGTAACTTCATACCACAGGTAAGGAAATGGAGGCCTGGACAGGTTAGGGGACTTATCCAAAGTCAGTGGATAAAGTGGAAGCCAGTAATTCTCAGCCCAGGTTTTTTCCCGATGACAACGCTAGTTGCAGCAGGACTTTTGTCTTAGGCACCATTGCTTCCTTTGCTAGTAGCATTTTAATGGAATTGTTCAAAATATCAGTTAGATATAGAATAATCATATGTTCTGATTTCCCTGCAATAGGCTGGTTTCCATTTCTTGTCCTGGCGTCATTATTAATAGCACACTATATTACTCTCCAGAGTGTCTGGGTTTAGATGATAGATTGTACGGTTGCCTTGTTAGGACATGCAGTGTTAATTTGCCCATGTTCTCAGTTCTCTTTATTCCCACACAAACAGTCACAAAATTTAAAATTGCTGATTTCGCTTCCTCCTTTGATTTTACCACATGAGTAGTGCACGTTGTTCTTGTATCTCAAAGAGATTTGAGTGTTAAAGCATAACAGGCCTCAAGTGCAGAAGGCTTTTTGTAAAGGCAATTCTACAGAAGTCAATTATAGAAGCCTTTAATATTGCATTAATGTGTACTGTAGTAGGCTTCTGTTGTCCTAGTAGGCACATTTTATTAGAGCCATTTAGAATGTGTTATTGCAGTATGGGTAATAGTACAAATACAAAATTAAGAGTATGTATCAGAACATTAAAATTTGGTGTAAGTACAGTTTTGGAGGGATAATTCTTATGCAGTAGATCATTTAGTGAAGCACTTCATTTTATTGGGAACTGAGTCGCAGGAGGTTCAGTGTCCACTGCCTAGAATCCAGCAATATAAGGTAGTTTTCAAATTCTTCTCCTCCTCCTATCATGAGACTGGAGTTTTATGGCCTGAACTTTGACTTAATATTGGATTTTCGTGATTGGTATTGGCCAGGCTTCCCACATTTGCACAGTTGAATGTGCCTTCTCAGGGTGGACGGGTGGATAGATGATGTAGAAGTTGGCCTGGCTCTGCAGAAGACATGCTAGTCTCAGTATGAGCTTCATATCCAGCCCCTTGGTCCCTGTTATCAAAGAAATTTATAATCAGATGAAAGCTTCTTAAGTTGTAGAGGAAATTTTCATGTTTGCATTGTTGCTTGTCTTTTAGTTTATTTCTCTTTATGGAGCTAAATTTCATAACCTGTTACCATGACCTTGTTATCTTTCAGTATTTTTTTTTATTTGTATCAGTCATTATACTGCTGACAATGTAAAGAATAAAAACAAAATGAAGCATCATGATTTTGCCCCCCTGCCATTTAACTTGAGAGTTTGATTCAGTATCTAGTTGTAGCAGTGAAAATTTTGCTAATTAAAAAAATTTTCGCCTACATTAGACTCTCAGAGTTGATGTCTTCTTTTGTTTCTTAAGTTTGTAAGTAAAACATAAGCATACATGTTTAATTGTATTTTGAAATTGAATTTTTCCAGACAGCCAAGAGGATTCCAACATTTGGAATTAACCTAATGTCCTTTTATTTCTCTTTCTTTTTTTTTTTTTTTTAAGATTTTATTTGTTTGTGAGAGAGAGAATGAGAGCAGAGAACATGAGAGGGAGGAGGGTCAGAGGGAGAAGCAGACTCCCTGCTGAGCAGGGAGCCTGATGTGGGACTCGATCCCGGGACTCCAGGATCATGACCTGAGCCGAAGGCAGTCGCTTAACCAACTGAGCCACCCAGGCGCCCTTATTTCTCTTTCTTAAAAAAAAACAACACACAGTATTTTTCTTTACTTTTTATAAAAATTTAAAGAGATTGACCTAAAGGTCTGCTTCTCTCTTTAATACAGTGTTTCCTAACCCTTCTTCTTGGCACACAGAAAATGGTAGTATTTCTGTGTCATGAAGAGATGATGCTGGAGGCCAGAGGTGCCTGCCATGGCCTTCAAAATTACTTTGGCTCTTTTAGGTCCTTTGCATCTGCATATAAACTTTAAAATCAGCTTGTTAATTGCCATAACAAGAAAGGAATTTTGGTTGAGATTCAGTTGAATCTGCAGATCAATTTAGAGAACAAATGATTTATTAATATTGTTCTGATCTGATACGGTTTTTTTTGTTTTAAAAGGATGACTCCAGATGTTGTGAGAATGGATGGGGGGGGTGGCTGGAGGTGAAGCTTTTGTAGCAATCCATTCTAGGGTTTGTGGTGGGGTGTATCTGCAGATGAGTGAAGATAGAAATGGGTGCGACTGGGGATATATTTTGGAGGTAGGAGCTGCAGAACTTGGAGATGGTTTGTATATGGTGAGAAAGGAAAAGCTCAGCATCAAGGATGAATCCTAAATTTTTGTCTTTAGCAACTGGGTGAATAGTTTTAGCAATTTAGTGCTTACACAGTAAGCATCTGATCAAGGCATGACCAGCAAGTCTGCCTGATGGCTTTTATTTTCTTAATGTAGCTAAGACCGGTTCATCAGCTGAGAGTGGGGGTAGGGTGGTGAATAGGCGATTTGGGAAGGTATGAGTCCTTTTGAGAATGGGAAGCAGAATGTGCCAGGTAAGTATTATAGGATTGCCTGGTAGCAAGGATTGTCCATTTCAGATTTGCGGTCAAGAATTTTAAATGAGATTAGTTAGCAGATAAAGTCAGATAAATAGATGTTTTGTTTGGTTTTGGTTTTTTTCTGCCATGTTTAGTTGCTGATGTACAGCTCAGAGTGGTAGTTAATTTTGGTTAGCCAGAGTTCCTGCATTAATTATAGAGGGTAGTGTGGCGTACTAGAAAGAATCAGACAAATTTGATATTGAATTGCAACCAGAAAAATTAAGATAAATATAACAGTGCTTGGAATTCTTTCTCATCAACCAAGAAAATGTCAAATATGTAGCTTTAAAGAAATAATGTTCAACTTCGGTATATAACTTAATAGAAATGTTTTGACAATGAAAGAACACATGCTAATACTTTTTCTTATCATATATAGAGAGAGGCTTAATAGTACCTTTTAAAAAAATATTCAGGAGTAGGTAGTCTTTTTGAGCATCTAGAGACTGATAAGGAAAGGACCCACAAACCCAGGAGAAAAATGGGTGAAAGTCATGAACAGAGATGGTTTGCTGAAAGAGAAATACAAATTAAATCCAATTCTCACCTGGTAGGTTGGCAAAAAATCTTAACATTTGCTTGCATCCTCTGCTGTAAGGCTGTGGGGAAACAGACAGTCTCATTTATTACTGGCTGGTGCTACGTAAAACCATTCCTAAGGAGAGGAATCTGATGAGATCAACCAAAAGTACTGTTGCTTTGCCTTTTAGCCAGTATTCAGTTAATTTGTCCTCCAGATTCCACCTGCACATATACACAGAGACTTACACACAAGGTTATTCATTGTTTACATAGTAACAAAAGCCTAGAAACTACTCAAGTATTTATCATTGGGGCCGGTTGATTAAACTACAGCCATACAATGAATAATGGTGTGGTTGTTCAAAAGGACAATCTCTGTGTGCTTGATGACAGAGAGATTTCCAGGATAGATTCGTAAGTGGAAAGACCATTGTTCAAAACAGCATAGATAGCATGTGGTTTCCTTTCCGAAAGGGGGAAGGGGATGGTGTATACTTATGTTTGTTTGTTTGTTTGTTTGTTTTTTTAATATTTTATTTATTTATTTGAGAGAGAGAGAGCATGAGAGGGGGGAGGGTCAGAGGGAGAAGCAGACCCCCCCCCCCCCCCCCCCCCGAGCAGGGAGCCCGATGCGGGACTCGATCCCGGGACTCCAGGATCATGACCTGAGCTGAAGGCAGTTGCTTAACCAACTGAGCCACCCAGGCGCCCCTTGTTTGGTTTTTCATAAAGAAACACCAGAAGAATAAACAGACTAATAAGTGATTACATTTTGGAGACAAGGGGGGAATGGATTGGCAGGGGAGTGAGGAGAGTGTGAGACTTCTCAGTGTACATCTTTTTATGTCATTTTGATTTTGAACCCTGTAAATATCTTAATCTACTTTAAACAGAAAAGAGGCTGTACTCTTTAAAATAAAGTTTTGGGGACACCTGGGTGGCTCAGTCAGTTAAGCGTCTGCCTTTGGCTCCCGTCATGATCCCAGGGTCCTGGGATCGAGTCCTGCGTTGGGCTCCCTGCTCAGCGGGGAGTCTGCTTCTCTTTCTCCCTCTGCCTGCCACTCCTCCTGCTTGTGCTCTCTCTCTCTCTGTCAAATAAATAAATAAAATCATAAAATAAATAAATAAAGTTTTGGAAATCATTGTTATCTTCAATGTTATTATAAATTGGTTAATGAAGTTTGATGATGCAGGCAGTAACGTAAGACAAAGATATTAATAAGATTTTATAATTTAGGGGACATTGGGATTATTGGAAAAATTGCTAAATAAGTTTATGTTTCTGGTCAAGAGAAAACAGTATCTAAAAAAAACATTGAAGTAAACAATAAGTTATGTTACTATAATTCAGTGATACCTTGTATTTTTAAAAATTCATGGTTGCTTTTGGAAGGTTGACATTACATTTGGTTTTTTAACTTTTAAGAATGTGACATTTATTGAATTTAATGTTGCCACAAAATCTTTTTCTACTAATATACAGTACTGTTTGTACTTTATTGTAGCATTTTTTTCTGGGAACATTTATAAACTTCAAAATACCTCTGAAAGCTAAATGGTTCACTGTGTTTCAGGTGGTGATTTTTATTTGTTGAAATTTTTAGAGAAATGTGGGGACATAGAATAGTTCTGTCACATCTTTTGTGTTTTCAGAAGAGCTTAAACTAGGTGATAAATGAGCTTACTGTCCTTCGGATGAATGCAACATTGTTCTGGGGGGGAACGTATCCTCACCTAAGATATTATGACATCAAGTCCTTGAAATGTATGTGTGTCTGTGAGATCCCCCTACCTAGCAGGCAGGCGTTTTTGTTTGTGGAAGTTCATCTCAGTCATGGTTTTCTGACTCTAGAATGGTCCCCGGCATGTGGCCGATTGTTGGATTAATTTCCCTGGGCTTCACTTGGCCTGTTGATAAAATGGAAGGATAGTTTCTTGCCGGGTTAACCTCCCTGGGTGATTCTAAAAAACAAATGAGATGATTATATATTGTGAATGCTTTGTAAATTGAACATAACCTTAGTTTTAGGTAAGGTTTGCTTCATCTCTTCTTAAGGATTTACCATGTTTTACTTGATAAAAAAGTTCTTATTCTTGTATCTGAAGCTAGCTTCATTTTATATTTTTCTAGATGTAATGGAGAGCAGTGAAACTCTTAGCTCTGCTTTATCCATGAGCCTTGTTGATGGTTGTCTGATAAACCTTATTGATGAGTGTATAAGAGGAAGTAGTATTTTTTAACTCTTGTAGACTAATAGCATTTTTCATTCTGCAACTATTTGAAGCAGCACAGTGTGGTAAAAAGAAGATGAGCTTTGCATTCATATCCCTGTTTTTTTTTTTTTTTTAATTACTTTAATGTCTCTGATCCTTTGTCCATCTGTGGAGATAAAACCTAGGCTGCTTATATGAATTAAAGCTAATGCACATTTGGTGAATTATTACAGTGGTTTGTAGAAGTAGTTGCTCAAAAAATGTTTTTTTTTGTCATGGTCAACATTGAATGATTTCTTGTTTGAACATAGGATGTTTATTATTCTAACATTTTACTGTTAGCCTGCTGCTAACATATTAGGCATATAAGCTGCTACTTACCCCGGAGAATAAGAACAAATTACTAAAAAGAAGGGTTTGAGGAAGGATTCATGGGAGCCAGCAGCATTTAGTTAAATACCATTGTCTGGTGGCACTGTGTGCTCTCCATCAGTCCTCCAGTGGTCTATACTTAAGGAGTTTTTTGTTTTTGTTTTTGGGTTTGATATACTCAAGCACTCTCAGGTTAATGCCATAATTATGAGAAGAGTTGGGCTAGTGGGGGAGGGTGGTGGAGTAACTATTAGATAATAGAAAACTCCCACTTATAAGTAATCTTTAATCCACAGGATTTTTTATAGCAGATGCTGCATTTTTTCTACTCCACGGTACCTTGTGTACCTGCCATGCTGAATAAATAAGTTCTGATGAGTTTGCACTCTGGTGTCATAGAAACAGTGGAAATCAGAGATTAAAATAGAGCACATAGTGATCAGGTTTCCTAGCGCAAATGGAAGCATAGTGCTGAGGCAGTTATTCATGTAATTCAGACCCAGATTGGTTATATGAAAATGGAAGCATTATTTATTGAACACTTACTATGTGCTAAGCTCTATGCTAACCATTCTGTATGTTATATTGATTAATCTTTAAAATATCCCCATGAACTGCATGTGTTACCATCCTGACCTTACCCGTGAGAATATTAAGACTCGGAAAGACTAAGTAAATTGCCCAATATTACATATTAAGCAACAGAAACAGCCCTGAAACTCGACTCTGTTTGACACTAAAATCTGTGATTTCTTATCCTCTGGGTAGTCTTATCAGTCATACCATTGTGAGAGGTGTTAGGCATCTTTTCAGGTTTCGTGGTAAAATCTTGACTAGTAAGATGAAATAAGATACTGCAAAAGAAATATGCAAAAAGTGTTTTCCTTTGCCTGTTAAAATGTTGTGCTACTGCTTTTGGTGAGAGAATAACAAGAGTAAAACATTATAGAAAGACCAATTAGGCCCAAGCCCAACAAACCAAAAACAGTTTAGCTTACACTTCTGAAAGTTTGAGCTGAAAATAAAGGTTAAATGGTATGAAAATTAAGTGTGGGTGTTCTAAATAGATCTACTAGAATCTTCCTGAACAGAGGTTGGGAATTCCATAGAATTCAAGATTAATATTTTTGTCCGTGAGTCCTTCTCATGTGTATTTAATCTATAGAATAATTTCTGCTCTAGCCTGGACTAATGGTAACATCAGAGAGCACAGTTTAAACACCCTTATATAGAGAGCTGTGACTTTCATGTACCTGACCTCATATTCATCCAGCTTCTTAAAACATGGTCTACCAGAATGTTCAAACCCAAATAATAGAGGAGCTCAAATTTACTCTGACAAAGTTCTTGTCTGAGAATGAAAAGCTATAGCTGTGTAGGCTCGTACATGTTCTGACCCCGTGTATACCAGAGTGAGTAATTTATTTTCTCCTGTGGAGGATTTTTTAGATGTCTTGAAAGTATATGAAAGGAATTTTTGATCTCCAAGGCATAGTAAAATGACTAAGACTTCAAAAATATTAATTACTTCTATCCACAAGGAAGAGATCCGTGAGTGTTAATTTTAGTAATACTGACTATTGTGCCCAGTTGTCTGTTTGTAAAATCCCTTTTGTGAAACTGTATGTATAATTTTGGGAAGGCGGTTTTTAAATAGAATATGGTGAATGCATTACTTTGAAAAGGAACCAACAAGTCTCTCTGCTGTTTTAATTGTACTAGCGTCAACTCTTAGTTGTTTTTGGGGGGCAGGGGGTGAGGGACAGAGGAAGAGGGAGAGAGAGAATCTTAAGCAGGCGCCACACCCAGCACGGAAGCTGATCTGGGGCTTGATCTCATAACCCTGAGATCATGACCTTAGCTGAAATCAAGAATATGAGGCTCAACTGACTGAGCCATCCAGGCACCCCAACTTTCAGTTTCTTAGTGGTGACTAGAATCGGAGTAGCAGATATAGCAGATAATCCTGAAACATCACTGTAGGTAAAGTTCAGACCTTCCAAAGTGTATGTCATTCAGGTCAGTGACTAAGCTGGGGTGGAAGGGAAGGTGGCGAGAACTGAGGAAGTCGGGAGCTGGGCAGCATGTCTGGTCAGGGGTATTGAAGTCACAGAGCAAGAGGAGATTGCAGACCATTTTTGAGAAGTGTTTTTTGTGAACCTCCTCTACCATCTGTTTTCACTGAGGTAGTGTAGCAAAAACTGCTTAGGTTTATGTCACTAATGTACCGCAAATATTTTCCTTTAACAAATCAGTGATTTCTACTGGTGATTTGAAAGCCCCTAGGTAAATTGACCACAAGACTACTAGGTTAGTTGACAGGCCTAGCTGTCCTGCTTACTTAGCTAGAACAGGAGGGATGCTTTGTAACCTTCCTGTTAAAAAAAAAAAAATTGTATGTGTGTGTTGGGGGTGTTGGCAAAAAGCACACTTTATTTCTTCTAGCCCTGTGACACCTACCAGCACCCAGAGCTGCATGACCACCCTTTAACCCCCATTCCTTTAGCTCATGGGTTCTCGATAGGAGCTCCCTAGTGGATGGAACTTGGTTCTTGCCAGCGAGGAGGCTGGATGACCAAAACACACACACACACACACACACATAAACAAAAAAACCAACCTATTCTGTGTAAAAAGCATATATATACACAGACACATACAATATATAAACAGGTACACATTATATTTCAGTATTAAAATCTCATGGAAGGGCGATTATGAAAAAAGAAAAAGTCTAAAAAAGCTCCTTAGGTGGGGAACGATAAGGAAAAGGGTTGAGAAACACTGCCTTAGCTCTGTCCAGGTAAAGAAGAGTGGGTGATGGTATCAGACAGGAGAGAGAAGAGGAAAAAAAAGTTACATTAAAACAACTTCAGTTTTGGGGCGCCTGGGTGGCTCAGCTATTAAGCGTCTGCCTTCGGCTCAGGTCATAATCCCAGAGTCCCAAGATCGAGTCCTGGGTCGGGCTCCCTGCTTGGTGGGGAGCCTGCTTCTCCCTCTGACCGCCCCCCCCCCCCCCCCCGCCCCATGCTCTCTCTCTCTCTTTCAAATAAATAAATAAAATCTAAAAAAAAAAAAAAGAATTCTCTTTAGACATAATAAGAGTGTCTCACAAATGCAGGTACAACTGTTTTTTCACTGTCCAGCATGTGCCACTGTAATGAAAAAAATATAGACTAAAAGTATTACTAAGTTTATAATATTTTGTTATTATGTATTTTCTCAAGCCACCAATACTAAACGTATGAGGATCCTTATCCTGAAATGCCTGCGAACCACTGAGCTAGCTATATTGGAGGATCACTACATGGAATCGCCCCACACAGGCCGTTATACATGTGAACCATAGTCAGCAGGGCTCCTGCATGTAGCTCCTTGAGAGGCTTGGGATTTGGGCAGTACCCCTTGAGAACAATACTTGGCACAGAGCAGTACTGATTGATGGTTGTTGCCTTGTTTTCATGCACCCCAGGCAAACATTGCTTCAGAGTCATTTGTCAGTAACTGTTGAGAATGATTCATTGGCACTTTATGTCTCCATAATTTTTAGACTTTCGTTATCTGAGTATCATTAGAAGATGATTGGCACAGACATATCCAA
The DNA here is from genome assembly GCF_004348235.1 of Phoca vitulina. Classification (NCBI taxonomy): domain Eukaryota; kingdom Metazoa; phylum Chordata; class Mammalia; order Carnivora; family Phocidae; genus Phoca; species Phoca vitulina. Next base: position 39,057,142 of record NW_022589716.1, on the reverse strand, counting down.
TCCTGTTGTTTCTCATCCAGGAGAAAGTTATTCCATTGTTTTAGCCTTCTCCACCCTGGGGTAGTGACTCCTATTTCTGAGTTGTCTCATGTAATGCCCTTCACATTCTTTGTCTTGGGTGCCTAAAGAAATGCTTTTTTGCTATTGATGTACATCTTTTTTTTCTTTTCATTTATTTGGTAAGAATTTATTTGGGTAAGAACAAGATGCTAAAAGCCTCGGAACGTTTTTTTCTTTTATTTATTTATTTAATTTTTATTTTTTAAAAAGTTACTCGCTTTTATTAGTCACATAATGATCTTTTTTTTTTTTTTTTTTTTTTTTTGACACAGAGAGAGAGAGACAGCGAGAGAGGGAACACAAGCAGGCGGAGTGGGAGAGGGAGAAGCAGGCTTCCCGCTGAGCAGGGAGCCCGATGCGGGACTCGATCCCAGGACCCTGGGATCATGACCTGAGCTAAAGGCAGACGCTTAACTGACTGAGCCACCCAGGCATCCCCACTTTTTTCTTTTAAAGAAATAATATATGCCCTCTATAACCTTATTTTATCCTGTACCCTGCGCAGATAGACCAAAGATTATGCAACACTTTAAGCCAGGTTGCATTTTAACGAATTCCATTATTAGCACAGTTCAGATTAATTAAATTTTACTTTATTTTGGCTACAAAGGGACTAAAAGCCACTTAGGAACTTAATGTCTCTTTGTGAATCTTATTACTAGAGTGCAGTTTTTAAAACACAGTTTGATCTTTGGTTGCCATGGGAGATTAAAAAGACTTGTGACTATATTGTATTTGAATGCAGGTTTTATGTTGACAGATTTATTTAAGCTTTAATGATTTTTTATTTATTATTGCTAGTTTATTAAGTTTTTTTACACCTTTATTGAAATTGATGTATAATAAACTGCAAATATTTAAAACACGCAGTTTGATGAGTTTTGATACATGTATACAGCTATGAAATCATCTTCACAATCAAGATGATGAACGTATCCACTCCCACAGTTTCCTTGTGCCACTTTGTAATCTCTCCTTGCCCATCCCCTGCCCCTGCAGGTAATCACTGGTCTGTTCATTTGCTTTCTGTCACTAGAGATTAGTTTGCATTTTCTAGAATTTCATATAAATGGAACCATACGGTCTTTTTATTGTCTGACAATATTGATATACATGTCCTTTTAGTTCCAGTTCAGACATCATAAGAGATCTTTTAGAAGAAGAGGAAGCCTGGGAAGCATCACATAGGTGAGTTCTCATCATCAAGAAATAAGTGTCTACTTTGAGAAATTATAATTCCATGCAGTTGATTTTCAAACAAAAGAATATTTGTGCTTTCTGATTTAAGAAGGTAATAATTCACACACATTAAGGTAAAGATTTCCAGTTTACTACTTGTTTGTTTCTATACATTTTTGCTTAGAAAGGGAATCCCACTGTAATAACTCTGATTACTTGTCAGAAGTTGTTTTTCTAAAGACAGATTGTTCCAGTGAGAAATTAACAGTTTAGCCGTAAGCACTGGCTCAGAGTGTTTATAAAACTTTGAGTCCTTTCCTAGATGTTCCCAGTCAAAAGTGTTTAGTGTAGAATAAATGCAGTTTGATTCCTTCTCCGGCTAGCATTTAGGAATCTGTCTGGGAAATTAGAGTGGTGGAGGGGACCTATTCCAGGTCCTACTGGTAGGTAAGGAGGAGAGGAACAATGCCAAAGAATATTACATTCTCAATCTCCACCTGCAGGAGTGATCTGCAGTACAATGGGGAAGCTTTGTTCCACTGTAATTTTGTGATTACACTTCAGTGGGCCCTCCAAACTGTCTAGAAGTTTTACTGTTTCTGTGGTCATTTCTTTGTCTGGTTCTTCACAAGGATTATTTGAAACCTCACCTCTTTCCAGTGGCTGCACCCCCAGCTGGAGACCTTTTCTCTTCCTTTGTAGAGAAAATAGAAGCCATTATGTGGGAGTCCTCATCTTTCCAACACCAAATGTATAAATGTGCCTGTATGTGTACATATTTTATTCCTCATTTTATAATTGCCTCCTTTTATAATAAAGGGATGTCTTATCAGAGGCTAATTCCTCCTCCCTCATTCCTACCCATTTGTCAGGAACCTTTGTCTGGCAACCTCTCCCTCAGCTGTATCTTTGTCATTGGGTTTTCAGCCTGCTTAAATCTTTCTATCTTAAAACCAACCAAGCAACAAATAACAACTCATTCAGTCTCTCCTCTCACTCCATCTCATCCTGCAGCCACTGTTGTATCTTTCCTTCCTTTCTTAATGGATGGTCTCTACCTGCATTTTCCACTTCCTTATCTCCACTTACTCTTCCACATTCTCAGCCAGTTCCATCATTCATCTGAAATCATTTTCACTAAGGTCATCAAAGAACTCCACGTTGCCAAATCCATAGTCAAAACCTTCATTGATTTAGCAGATTTGATACTGTTGACCTCTTCACCTTTTTTAAAGCCTCTTTGAGGCTTGAAGAGGTAAATTTCCATCCCAAGGTCACTCAGCAATAAGTGGTAAGTGATGGAGCTAAGATTGTAACCAATGTGCCAAAAGTCAGCCCTTTGGACCATTAAGCTGTATACTGTCTTTACAAAGAAGGAGAAGTTCACTGTGCTGAGATTTTGTAGTTTCATAGCTGAATCACTGGGAGAATGGGAAGTGTGCTGTATCCAGGGAAAGCATTATGAGGAGGTTTATCAGGCCAATGAGATATTTGGTGGTTCAAACAGTAATGTTTTATGAAAGTTTGAGATTTTGGCTGTATTACTCTCACCTAAGCATTATTTAACTTTGCATTTTGGGAAAGAAGGCCACTGCTTAGCTAACTATTTCCTCTTGTACCAGGAACCATCCTGTTCATGCTGAACTAAGCCTGACACCAATGGCTATGACACATTGTAGCCAGAGTTCCTGCACCCAAGCCCATTCTCAGTAACGATGGCCTCCAAAAGTCATCATAAGAAAGCACTTAGAAGACCAAGCGCATCGATTGATCCTCAAAAATAATAAATGCTACAGCTAGAAGGATCTAAGTGTTCATCTCATCTAATCCCTTCATGTTATAGAGAAGGAAACTGTACTCCAGAGTGGTAAATTGACCAGGTCAAGGTCCACAGCTAGTTAGTGGCACTGTGAAGATCCGAATCCAGGCCTCCTGACTTCAGCTGAGCATAGAACAGTTCAAACAAGCTTATGCCATAATGTAGCTTTAGAGGCAGAATCAGGAAAAGCCTCCATAGCTTTACTTTTAAACAAAAATTGGCAGTTCTATATCTTAAGCTTATGGGCATGTTTTGTGGTACCACAAGTGGCATATTTGAGATGGTGGTCCTAGAACATACTATTTCAGTTCCAATTCTCTTTCTCTTAATTCCATAAATGATTGAGAGGTTCTATTAGCAACATAGTGCTCCATATAAAACAATATTTTCATAAGCAGCAAAAAACCAAAAACTATTTTCTACAGACTGGCCTTGGGTTCTTATGTCTATAAATACTGGTTCATCTTACTGTTTTGACCTATAAAATATATTTACATCAAACAGGATGAAAACAGTAAGAGAAATGGTCCTGGTATATCATTTCACAATTCTAGGTTTCAATTTGTTTAATATATAAAATGTGAGGAAAATCTGTCTGCCCCAGAGAGTCTAAGTCCCTTCTCTCCAGAGCTGCTGGCCCTCTGCTGTCCCCTCTCTCAGTGAGTGGAGTATGGTAGTCTGCCCCACTGTTCAAGCCAGACACCTAGGAATCATTTTCAACCTCTCACTCGCCCTGACCTGTCATATTCAGTCAGCTGCAAAAGTCATATAGGTAAGACCTAAATATGCATCACAGACATCTGAAGGACTTGTTAAAACACAGATTATTGGGCTTTACCCAATTCGAAGAGTGAGTCAGTAGATTTGGGGTGGGGCCTAATAGTTTGCATTTTTAACACGGTCCCACGTGTTGCTAATGCTGCTTCTGGGGCCCCCACCTTGCGCAGCCCCTCTGTGATATCTCTGTCAGCCCTTTGTGCCACAGCTGGCTACAGGCCCTTTGCTCTTCTCTCTAGCTTTGCTGCAACAGCCGTCCATGCCTCGCTGCCTCTAGTCGTTACAGTTCATTCGGCCGGTGAGATATGAAACATACTTTGTTCTTCCTGTTGGACTTTAAAGTCCTTCACGGACTTGCCAGCATCCAAGGCTCTTACTGTCATGGCCCCAGCCGACCTACTGGCTCGTGGAATTTCATATGCGTGCATCCCCTCTGCACCCCACAACTCCTTGTTTCAGCTAAGCTGAACTACTCACGGTCACCTCAGAGAGTCCTGTTACCTTGCTTCAGTGCCTTTGCTTCTGCCTCAGTTGCCTTTTCCCTTTTCCTCATCTAGATGGGAATTGTCATTCCTTTCTCCACCGTTCCATTCAGAAGCCCCTGAGTCTGCTCCTGCAGCACTCTGCACTTACCACTTGACTGCCTTTCTAGAGAGCATGCGCATTGGACCTTGAATCTTCATGTGTGTAGCATAGTGCCTGGGTGGCCCATAAATGGGCACTCAGTAAGTATATGAGTGAGTGAATATGTCAGTCAATGTTTATTAGATCTGAATACACTCATTAGTGGATTCTAGCTGTTAGTGACACAGCTTCTGTGACTTCAAGAACCTGTGAATGGATAAGGATTTCACTTACGAATTGTTTTAAACTCTTTATCTTATAGTGCCTTAAAGAGGAAATTTTAGGAAATAGCTTTCTCTAATACTCTCATAAAATCAGAAAAGAATAATTTTCTCCGTTAATCTGAATTTCATCTTAACCCCATGAGAATTCTTTTGCAACACATTTTGTTTACCCATTCAACAGCTGATGGGCATATTTGGGTTGTTTCCAGATTTGGGGGATTACGAATAAAACTGCTAGAAGGATTTGAGTACAGTATTGTGTGTGGACATAAGTTTTCATTTCTCTTTGGTAAATACCTAGGAATGGCATCATATGGTAAGTGTATGTTCAATTGATAAGAAACTGCCCAGCTGTATTCCACCAGCAATGTATGAGAGTTCTAGTTGCTCCATATCTTGGCCAGTACTTGGTTATGCTCTTTATTTTTAAAGCCATTTTAATAGAGTTATAGTAGTATTTTTTTTTTGTCATTTTAATTTGCATTTCCCTAAGGATTGATGATGTTGAACTTCCTTTCACATCATATTTGCCATCCCTATGTCTTTTGATGAAGTGCTTCCTCAAATTTTCTGCCCATTTAGTAAATTGGGTGGTTTTTTACTTTTGAGATTTATGAGTTCTTTATCAGAAACGTGTTTTGCAAATATTTTCTTCCACTTTATGGCTTGCCTTTTCATTTTCTTGATAGTGTTTTTCAAAGAGCAGTTTTAAATTTTGATGAAATCTAATTTATCAATTTTTTCTTTTCTTTTACATATGGTGCTTTTTTGTGTCCTACCTAGGAAATCTTTACCTAACCCAATGGTGTTCTGTTACATTCTAGAAGTTTTGGGGTTTACATTTAAGTCTATAATCTATTTCAAGTTGATTTTTGTAAATGGTGCACAGTATGGATTGAAATTCAATTTTTCTCTTTTACATGTGGGTCTCCATTTGTTCCAGCTTTATTTATTGAAGAAACTATCCTTTCTCCATTTAATAACTTTGGTACCTTAATTAAAAATCAATTGGATATATATGTGTGGGTCTATTTCAGGAATCACTGTTTTGCTCTATTGATCTATATGTTTGCCTTTTCACCAATAACACACACTGTCTTCATTACTGCAGCTTTATAATGTCATGAAATCAGCTAGTATGAGGCCTCTAACTTTCTTTTTCCAGTTTACATCAGAGTTCATTCTTTGTATTTTATAGTGTATGGTCTTAACAAATGTATAATGACATGTATCCACCATTATAGTATACAGAATAGTTTCCCTGCCTTAAAAATCCTTTATGTTCCACCTGTTCATCTCTCCTTCTCTCCAAGTTCCTGACAACCACTGATTTTTTTCTGTCTTTATAGTTTTATTTTTTCTAGAATGTCATTTAGTTGGAATCCTACAGTATGTAGCCTTTTCAAATTGGCTCCTTTCACTTAGTAATATTCATTTAAGATTGCCCCATGTCTTTTTGAGGTTTGATAGCTCATTTCTTTTTAATGCTGAATAATATTCCATTGTCTGGAGTATTACAGTTCATTTATCCATTCACCTACTGAAGGACATCTTGGTTGCTTCCAAGTTTTGACAATTATGATTAAAGTGATATATATACAATATATATGCAATATATAAAATATTCTAATTAAAAACAAAGTGCAGGATTTTGTGTGGAAATAAGTTTTCAGTGCCCTTGGGGAAGTACCAAGGAGTACAATTGCTGGATTGTATGGTCAGACTATATTTAATTTTGTAAGAAACTGCCAAACTTTGTTCGAGTGGTTGTGCCATTTTGCATTCCCACTGGCAGTGAATGAGAATTTTTCTTGCTCTACATCCTCACCAGCATTTGGTGTTGTCAGTAAATTTTTCTTTTTTGGAATTGTTTTGGCTATTCTGGTTTTGTTGATTAGAATTGGAGCTGAGGGGTGCTTGGGTGTCTCGCTTAGTTAAGCAACTGACTCTTGGTTTCAGCTCAGGTTGTGATCTCAGGGTCATGAGATCAAGCCCCATGTTGGTCCCTGTGCTTAGCATTGAGTCCACTTTGGGATTCTTGCTCCCTCTCCCTCTGCCCCTCCCCTCCCGTTCTCTCTCTCTCAAATAATAAATAAATCTTTAAAAAAAGAAGAAGAAGTAGTGGAGTTGAGGTTCCCCTGTCCCTAAAGGAGATGAAAGGCTATCTACCAGTCTGGATGTGCTTCTGAACTTTGGGAAGGGATTTTATGGTTCTGTTGGATATAGGTACCAGATTCACCATCCTACCCTGTCCTGTGGGGAAAGGAAGCACCTGAATTGACTTTATGGGATTTGGGTAAGGTTCACAATGGGGAAGGGAAGCTAATGTGACCTTGTAGATGGGGCCCTTTGGGCTAATTCATTGTACTATTGTTTTTAAATTTGGATGTGTTTAGGAGTTGATGTGTTATGTACTCCTAATTTCACATCCAATAAGTACCAGAGCAAATTCTCTGATAGGGAAGAGCCACACATAGAGAAGTGCTAATACCCTTGCGGTCCCACAACCCTAATGACCCCTTAGAGCTACAAGTCTTAAGACTAATGATTTTCCTGATTGGAGTCTCTGAGAAAGGGAGGCAGCCTCCACCTAGAGGCACCCTTTGGGATTTTGGACTTGTGTCCAGCCTAGCATAGCTACCAGTTACACTCCTTTTGAAAAATAGCTGTTTGCTTGCTACTAGGTTCTTGTCAAACTGAATGGCCTGATCCATGGACTGAATTGCTCTTATGGACTGAATTTTGTCCCTCTAAAATTCATAAGCTGAAGCCCTAACCTCCAATGTGACTATATTTGGAGATGGAACCTTTAAAGAGGTAATTAAGATTAAACAGGTCATAAAAGTGGTCATGAAGGCCACAGATTGGCAGATACCCTGCTTTGAGGCTGCAAACCTGAAGGGTGCTGAGTGAACCATCTGGGTCACTCATGTACATATCAATAATAAGGGCACATTCTTTGAAGGGACTGACTGGAATCAATAATGGGCTGATGGTCAAGGGATTCACTGGACTTTTTATCCTCCCTACAATCTACAGGCATCTAATATTATTGAATGTTGGAATGGCCTCCTTTAAAATTATCAACTCCCTCATCTTCTGGTCCACATACCTTAGTAAGGAAGTTTGGTCACTGAACGCTGCTGTCCCCAGAACGGAATCCTCTCCTTTTGGCCACTTTCTGGGTAATGATTAGTACAGAAAGGGTTTTGTGGTTATATATTTACCTATTTCAGAAACTCAGGGTTCCTTCTTAATTATTCCTGGGCATGATGCTTGTTTCTTTCTCCTAACAGCAACCGTATACTGGCCAGATTGGTACACCCTCTGGGTAGCAGCTTGGCCAAGAGGGGTCCTAGAGGATTCACACTTAATTCTGATTCAGGTTGTTGGATTCACTTGCTGGACTGATATGGTTCTAGGTCAGGGATCAGCAAACTATGGCCCATAGGCCAAATCTGGCCTGCTCTCTGTTTGTTAATAAAGTTTTATTGGCACATAGCCACACACATTTGTTTCTCTGCTGGCTGTGGTTCTTTTCACGATTACAACAGAATCCAGTAGTTGTGACAGATTGTATGGCCCTCAGAGCCCAAAATATCTAGTCCTTTACTCAAAGAGTTTGCCAACTCCTGTCCTAAATCAAAAGGCTAGTGACGACTTGGCTGAGTACACTACTCACTGAGTCTTCTTACTATGGCCCACATGCATCAAAGTGGGGAAAATAAGGGCACCTGGGAGCCTCAGTCGTTGAGCGTCTGCCTTTGGCTCAGGTTGTGATCCCAGGGTCCTGGGATCGAGCCCCACATCGGGTTCCCTGCTCCGCAGGAAGCCTGCTTCTCCCTCTCCCACTCCCTCTGCTTGTGTTCCCTCTCTCACTATGTCTCTCTCTCTGTCAAATAAATAAATAAATAAAATCTTAAAAAAAAAAAAAGTGGGGAACATAATGAGTCTCTGAAAAGTTTAATAAAAATGCCCTTACCCTCTCACATCCGACTCTTCTGGGTCAAAGGACTGGGTGTGAGTAGAGAATGATTAAAGAAAAGGTAAAGTTACATCTAATAAAAAGGAACATGTGATTTTGTGGAGGTGGAGAAAGCAACAGTGCTGACAGTGGGGGAGGAACCTCTTAGACTCTGGGAGGTACGGAGAGGGAGGGACAGTACCGATCTTTGTCTTTCAGAGCCACCCCTGGAGCCGTCTGTCCATGTATGTCCTCCAGCTTATCCGTAGAGCCTTTACCATATTAATCATAGTTATTTAAAGTTTTAGTCTGATGGTTCCAACATGTGGGTCATTCTGTCTGTGTCTCTTGGTTACTTTATATCTTGACAATGGACTTTTTATTTGGTTTTTCTTCTTTGTGCATTGTACATTTTGTGTGGATGCTAGACATCCTGAGAAGGGCCATAGATACTGAGGTAAAAATAGACTTTGTGCCTGGAAATGGGCATGCTGCTTCTCTTAGGCCATTAGTGTGGGGAGTTGACCCAGGTTGGAATTTCCTGGTTCCTAACATGACCTTCAATGTATGAGAGGCATCAAGTTCCTCAACCAGTGGGCTGCTTTTACCTTGTGCTTAGTGTGGGGGCTGGGTTGTGGGAAGCTTTTGTTCAATGATTTTGTTCTTATTTACCTTTCAGCCTTGTCTGCATGCTTGCATCCCAGAGGGCCATCTCTCCATGTCCTGACCTCTCCTTCAGCAGTTTACTGCTACTGCCAATTACTTGGTGCTTGGCTACTGGTAGGAGCCTGCTGGGGCTCTATGTTGTCTTGTTCCAGCTGTGGTCTTGGGCAGGCCCTGTATGCCTGGATCTTGGGGGTGGAGCTTTCTCTGCCACCTCCCTGACCCCCCCCCCCCCAATGGTAGTCAGAATGCCTTGCCCAAGCCTTTGCTTGGTATTGTTTGAGATCATCAGCCCAAGATGATTTTCTGCCCTTCCTCCAGAGGTAGAGGTTTTTATTTCTACCATTTCCCCAGCAGCAAAGAATCTTTGCCAGTGTTCTTGCAAATGATTTCCTATTCTTCCCATTCAAGCAAACTTCCCATTCAAGCATTCTGCCCCTCCTCCAGAGATAGTAGATCTTTGCCTGATTCCCATGGGCCAGTGAGTTTCCCTCAGCAGCTGAAAGCTCTCACTTCATAGGAGAGAACAGTCCCAGGAAGACGTAGGGCTTTCTGCCTGACCCCTGTCACCCCCATTCACCAGCTTTATCCTGTGCCATCAAAGTGGGCTTTCCTCAGTTTCCCCGCCCTGCTCCCAGTCTTTCTTATGAGCACTTGACTTGAGGCTCCTGGAAAAGAGCTTGCCAGTGCATGTGGCTTCTCCTTGTGTGAGGGGTCTTTGGTACTAGCCCATAGTTAAGAATTCATTAAAATGTTAGCTCATGTCCTCTTACCTGGTTGTACAACAGCCACCTTTCTCCAGTTCTGTGTCAAAAGTGAGAGAATTTGGGGCGCCTGGGTGGCTCAGTTGTTAAGTGTCTGCCTTCGGCTCAGGTCGTGATCCCCCAGGGTCCTGGGATCGAGCCCCACATCTGGCTCCCTGCTGGGTGGGAGGCCTGCTTCTCCCTCTCCCACTCCCCCTGCTGTGTTCCCTCTCTCGCTGTCTCTCTCTGTCAAATAAATAAATAAAATCTTTAAAAAAAAAAAAAAGTGAGAGAATTTGTGTGGTCCACCTCTCTTTGGTGGGGCTTATCTTTCTTTGGAATTTTGTTTTCCTGCCTTACAACCTGAGCTCTCAGGATCAAGAGAATGATTTTGTTAGACACTGACTTTGTCTTGTTGTTAGGATACCAGCACCTTTTTTTTTTTTTTTTTGCAGTTTTCTTCATGTTAAGCAAAGCATAAAGCTATTCTAGATTTTGATTCAGAAGAAAGGGATTCAGTTCCTGCTTCTGTCACTTATGGCCTGTAATCTTTGCTTAGTCACTGTTTTCTCAGTTACAAAATGTGTATAATAATAACAGTAATGATAATTATTATAGACTTGCCATTGGAGTAGAGAACTGTTTGGAGGTTTAAATGAAATAGTGCATGTGAAAGCAGTTGTCAGCTAGAAGCTGCTGTAGAATAATCATGATCATTATTTTCTGAGATGCTGTTTCCTTTTTTCTGTTTTCAGAAATGATCTTCAAGATACAGAAATGAGTCCAAGACAGAATCGTCGTACAAGATCAGCAGAGGGTGCTGAGATTGAGCCGAGAAATAAGCGGAATAGGAATTAGTGAGGGCTTTGCTGACTTTTCCAGTGGGGTGATTGGAGTGTGGCACTTTGGGTTGCCACACAGACTTCATATTCATAAATGCCCAAGTGAAGGTGTTGACTTCTCAATATGATGGTTAGCTGATTTTCATACTTTTTGCCTTTCTTGGGAAAAATAAGTTCTGAAACATCCTCACTTGGTCAATTATCCCCTGTCTCTAAAGCATCTTTCTCTAAAAATATTGACAGCCACACGTCTGCCAACTTTGCAGAGTACACAGACCTCTTGACAAAGAGTTTTGTTTCTAAATTTCAGGATATCCTTAAGACATTCTCCTCTTCCATGTAGAGACTAACTTGAGAAAAGGATTCTTTTCAACCTCTCTGTCACAAGGAGCAGCTGAGGAGTTAAGAGCCTTTGTATTTCTGGAAAGGCAGGTTGTCATAAAATCACCTCTTTGGTGTGTGTCAGCCCCTGATGCCCAGATGCCAGCATGCCTGTCACAGGCAGTTACGTGATGGTCATCGCCCAAGTTTAATGTAGTCATTTGTCACTTGGAGTAGGATGTTTGTATCGAAACTAAAAGTCACAAACACTAACTTTGAAACATTGGCATATTCTTTGGAAATGGCACTTCAAAATGATATTAGTCTTTTTTTTTTTTTCACTTGGATAAATCAAATCTTTATGACTCTGACTCCCAGCTATTAAACAAAAAGTATGCAATAAATGAATTTTGTAAATGAAGAGACTGTATCAATTTAAAATAATGTCCTGGAAATAGTGTCTTATGGATAGTTGAGTACAAGCTACAAATCACTGGAAAGACTTGGTCAGAAATTGTCTCTGTGCAAAATGTCCATCAGTTCCCAGTTCTTCCCGAGTTCCTAACGCCGCTCTTCACCATCTCAGAGTCAGCCCTCTCCACCCCTGCCCCCACATCACTCCCAGCCCAAACACATCAGCTTTCAAATAACATGACAGCACACGCGCCAATGTTAAGACAACAAATTTATGAATGTGCCAGAGAGGCGTTTGTGACTTCCCCTTTCCAAAGAATGTCTCCATTGACTTTGGCTCTTTGGTATGCTTTGGGTTTCTGGATAATGTGTGGAGTCTCATTATGACTTAGAGTTCAGCGCTTGCACACTTAAAAGGCCATTTGTTTTCTTTTTGAGTTCCGTGAGCTTCAGATGGTTATGTAAGAATTTGTCATAGTCATTTCATCTGCTAAATTATGAGTGGTGCATTAAGGAAACTAAAAGTAGCACCACTCACTGAATCTATCAAAGGATCTGATGTGAGGTAAGTGAGCAATATCAAGCAAAATAAAGTTTAACATTGATGTGATATTTACGTCACTGAATTGCCAGAAATTATGCTAAAATGAAAACTTTCATTAAAAATTGCACAGCCTACTATAAATTAAACTGGAAGTAATTACTACTTCAATTGCAGCTGAAAAAAACAAAATCCAAGCAAGTAAATATGAAGATCTAATTGGCTTTATTCAGGGATTCATGAATCAGGCAGCATCCCATCTACAAGTAGAAAGGAGCACCAAGTTGCCATACAAAATGGATGGTTTTTAAAGGCAGAAACAGGGTTGGAAGGAAGGACGGAAGTCATTAGCAAAAGAAAAGAAAGGATTGGTGTAGGCAAGGTCACCTTTTGAGGGAAGGGCTAGGGTCTATCTTGCAGAAGACCTCAGTAATGCTGATCAGGAAATTCCAGTGTGAGGCCACATTCCTGCAATGCAATTAAGTTGTGGTTGCTGTTGTGGGGGCAAGTGACTCCATTTTGAGCCTTTTATTTCTTTTCCTTTTTCTTTTTTTTATTTATTTTATTTTATTTTAAAGATTTTATTTATTTATTTGAGAGAGAGAGAATGAGAGAGAGAGAGAGCATGAGATGGGGGAGGGTCAGAGGGAGAAGGAGACTCCCTGCAGAGCAGGGAGCCCGATGCGGGACTTGATCCCGGGACTCCAGGATCATGACCTGAGCCGAAGGCAGTCGCTTAACCAACTGAGCCACCCAGGCGCCCCCTTTTTCTTTTTTTTTAAACACAGCAAAAGGAGTTTGCAAGGGAGTAGTGAGACCCAAGATGGGGAACCAGGCAGGTGACTTTATTCAGAAAATATATGATTATCTTCTTAGGTAGCCATCATTGTGCCGAGTGATGTAGGAAAGATGTTAGGGTTCAGAGCCGACAGCCAAGAAAGAATTCTTAAGACGTCTTTGGTGCAAAAAGATGGTTTTATTAAAGCACAGGGACAGGACCCGTGGGCAGAAAGAGCTGCACTGGGGTCATGAAGAGTGGCCCATTATATACTTTCAAGTTGGGAGGGGTTTAGGGATAGCATAAGCCTCCCAGGTATTTTGACAACAAGAGTTCCCTGGGATCCTGAGGGGGCTAACTATTGTTAGGAAAGGGGGCTAGCAATTGTTAGGAAAAGGTTATTTATTACTGTTTAGTAAAAACTCAGTCATGAGACTTTTCAGATATATGTCGGTGGGTCATATGCTTGGAGGATGATTGCCAACCTGTATCTTATGGGGGTAGAGATAAAGGAAGTTTCCAAAGGAATTTTTATATGTTAAAGTAGATTTACAGGATCCTGGGGGTTGGACTAAGATTGCCTTTTGCCTTTAGCAAAGTATTAACATCTAGGCAGCAGAGTTCCTAGAGGAATGTCACTCTGCCTGTTTCAAGGACTTGTCAGTGGGGTATAGGTAGTAAGGAAATTTAATAATTTTTTTTCTGCCTTTGTTTCCTGCATCACTGAGCACTGGGAAAACGGAGGTGACCAGAGGCCATCCGAAATGGTGGTTCTCAGTAGGGCTGTTTCTCCATAGGGCAGGGAGGAAGATTTTGCCCCTAGGAGACATTTGGCAATGTGTGGAGACATTTTTGGGTGTCACAACTGTAGCGTTAGGGGATTGCCACTGCTATCGGTGGGTAGAGACCAAGGATGCTTCTGAACATACTACAACACCCAGGGCAACCCTCATGCAGCGTTTGCTCAGGCTGCCGTAACCAAGTGCCAGGGACTGGGTGGCTTAAACAAAAGGATTTTTTTTTTCCTTCCCAGTTCTTGGAGGGTGGCAGTCCAAGATGAAGTCAGTAGGGTTGGTTTCTTCTGAGATCTCTCTCCGTGGTTTGCAGATGGCCGCCTTCTTGCTGTGTCCTTAGATGATCTTTCCTCTTCGCTTGCACATGTTTGCGTCACAATCTCCTCTTAAAAGGACAGCAATCATATTGGATCAGGGCCCACTCATACGATTTCACTCTACTGTAATTATCACTTTAAAAAACCTGTTTCCAAATGCATTCACATTCTGAGGTGCCGGGGTTTACAACTTCAGTATATGAGTGGCAGGGTCACGGAACACAACCTAGCCCATGGCACACCCCCCCCCCATTAAGAATTATCTGGTCCATTAAAATTGTCAATGGTGCCAAGATTGAGAAACTCCAGTGTAGAGGAGCTCTCAAGTCTACTCGAAAAATAATGCCTAAAGGGCATTTTCTGAGCTCTATTTACTAGCACTTAGAATACATTTAATATTCATATATTGAAAGAAAGGGATTTTTATATCCATTTGAAAATGAGAAACATAGGGTAAGTGTTAAATCCAGGATTGAAACCAATAAGCTTTTGATTCCAAAATTCATCTTTTAGTGAAAAAATGATCCTTACCACTGGTTACTAATTCTTTTTACCTCCTAACTTCCCTCCAGAGTATAACAGCTCCCATGGGTATGTCATCCTAATGTAGGAAAGACGTTAGGGTTTGAAGCGGACGGCCAACAAAGAATTCTTGAGACCTCTTTGGTGCAAAAAGGTGATTTTATTAAAGCACAGGGACAGGACCCGTGGGCAGAAAGAGCTGCAATGGGGTCATGAGGAGTGGCCCATTATATACTTACTTTCTTTTTTTTTTTTTTTAAAGATTTTATTTATTTATTTGACCGAGAGAGAGACAGCGAGAGAGGGAACACAAGCAGGGGGAGTGGGAGAGGGAGAAGCAGGCCTCCCGCCGAGCAGGGAGCCCGATGCGGGGCTCGATCCCAGGACCCTGAGATCATGACCTGAGCTGAAGGCAGTTGCTTAACCAACTGAGCCACACAGGCGCCCCAGCCATTATATACTTTCAAGTTGGGAGGGGGTTAGGGATAATGTAAGTCTCTAAAGAATTTTGGAAGCAAGGTTTCCAGGACCTTGAGGGGCTAGTTATTGTTGGGAAAAGGTCATTTATTACAGCCTAATAAGACCTTAGTCATGAGACCCTTCAGATGTCTATCGGTGGGCCATATGCCTGGGGGGTTTAGAGATAAAGGAAGTTTCCAAAGGAATTTTTATACATTAAAGTAGACTTACAGGATCCTGGTTGGGGCGGGGGTGGGGGGGGGGGGGGGGGGGGGGGGGGGGGGGTGGTCAGGCTAGGATTGCCTTTTGCCGTTAGCTAAGTATTAACATCAAGGCAACTGAGTCCATGAGAGGAATGTCACTCTGCCTGTTTCAAGGACTTGTCAATGGGCTGTAGGTAGTAAGGAAATTTAATAATTTTTCTTCTGCCTTTGTTTCTCACATCAATCCCACAATGGCAGCAATGCCTGTGGTTTGGGGAGGGTGCAGGTAAGCTGCTATGTAATCTAGAAAGGGACATTCAGGTTGATCTGATCTGTCAGGCCATGCTTTCATCTTCTAATCCCTTCTCTCTTCTTTATACCTCTCATTGAGAGTCACTGGTCTCATTGAAAAAGTGATTGATTCATACACGTACAACAGTGTGAGTAGTATAGTGAGGACGGTATATATTTAAGAGCTAACTCATGTGGTTGAAGAGCTTCAGAGCAAGTCTCCCTAAAATGTGCCAATTTGGCATGTGGTAATTGAGCTGAAGGCAATTGAGACCCTGTAGGCCCAAGAGAAACTTTTTGCCATTCCCTTAACTATCTAGAAGAATTTAAACTGGGGGTCTTTCCCAGATTTAGAGTTAATACCAGAGATAAAATTTTATCTGAGTAACCTATCTCAGATAAACATCTAATTACATCTAAAACATCTGCTCTTTTTCTTATTTCCCTGTGAATTGCCTTCCTCCTCTTTGAAACCCCAGGCCTCTATCCCATTCCTTTCTTTGAACCTCTCATGTATGTGGGGTTCCCATACATACAAAATTAAATTTGATTTTCTCTTGCTAATCTGTCTCATGCCAACTTGTTATACCAGCTGGAAGAACCTTTGAAGGGTAGATGAAAAATTTTCTGCCCCAGCACAGTAAAGATTCATGTCAACAGGAGTAAACAAAGTAGACAAGCTTTTGGAGAATTTTTTTTTTTTTTCTGGTGGCCCTCAGCTCTATAGAATGAGAAGAAAGCAATTATCTAGATTATTTCACTAATCGTTGCTGTGGTTGAAGTCAAAATTTGACTCTTGAGTTTTCTTAGAACTGGAGAAAAGGCAGAAAGAGTGGATTACAAAATTCTTAGCATCTGCTAAAAGAAAATAGTTCTTCAAGTGAGACACAATTTTTCCTATTATGTGTTTCTTTTTATTATAAAAGTAACTAGTTATGAACATTAGAGGGGAAAAGCCATCACAACCATTGACCTAATGACCATTTTGATAACCTTTATTTGGTTTTAGTTTTGGGGTATATCAGATGTCCTTAGCAATAGCTGCTTGAGGTTATAAACAGGTCATACTAGCATTGACATCTCTATGTTACTGGCTTCACATCCCCACCTACACTTAGGCCTTATGGGGGCATTTCCTCAACCCCTTCCCCATATGTCCAGGTATCCCTGGCCTCAGACTACTGAAAATACAGGAACAAATCCATGCCTCAGTATGTTGCTGCTCTCCTGCCACATTCCTGCTGGGCCTCTGTCACCCTTGCCGGTGCTCTCTCACACTGCTGGTCCTGCCAGAGAATCCGGACTTGCCATGTGCCAAGGCATCCCCCTGCCCCCTTCCTGTTGATTTCACTAATTGCTGGCCTTGCTGTGTTCTAAGTGGAAACAATGAAAGTGTGCTCCCCTAGTCTGAGAGTGTGCTGTCCCTTGGAACCACCGTGTCCTTCATAAACATTTTGCTGCTTCTCCTTCTTTCCTTACCCCCTTTTCTTTCTCCCTTTACCTTCTCTTTCTTCTTTCCCTCCCCTGCCTTTCCTTGACTGTCATGACTACATGTCAGGTAGTAGTGCAGAACAGATAGACCCTGCCCTAATGGGACTTATAGACCAGATGGCAGATGGACATTAATTAAATAATTACACAGATTACTGTTGTGATAAGTGAAATAAAGCAGAGGTACATGGCCCTATGAAAATATATAATAAAGGATTTGGTTTTGCCCATAAGCTCTATAAGGATCTCAAAAATCAGTCCAAGGGGTTAATCGCCATAGTCCTGCTTTGTCCTCTGTGTCCTCATCCCCGGACACTGTGTATGTATCTTCTGACTTTTTTGGTCCAGAATACAAAATATTAAAATACTCATTGAAGTCAACTTATGCAAATAGGTGCTTATGTGTCCACTAACTTCACAACTATGTCAGACAAGCTGGACAAGTCAGAATTACATATGACCCAGCCAGAACTGACTCCACGCTAAACACACACACAGTGCTTTTATCACTTTGCCACAGAACACTTTCACAATACATTATCAATACTCTTTAGTGATTGTGTCATGAACCCATCTGGATCATGTGCCACATTTGCAGTCTTCTTTTCCTGGACATTGAATTTATTGCCAGTTTTTCCCAGTTATAGATAATAATAGAATTACTTTCTTCGGTTAGATTCCCAGAAATGTAATTGTTGAAACATTAGCTCTTAACAAAATATATAGGCAGGTTTTTTTCAGAACAGAGGACATTAGGATATTAAATTCTAAAGGGAGTTTGGTCTGTGCTTTAAATTAATGGTAATTAAATATATTGGAGCTGTTTGTGGAAATTTCACAGCAAGTGCAAAAGCTTTCATATGGCCACTACTTCTATTAGCTATCAAAGCTGATGGGTCCACCATAGACAGGGACTGACAACAGTTCTGTAGGGTTATCAGCAAATAAAAGGCCAAAATACTTTGGGCATTCTAATACTGTATTTAGCATCTCTGAGGGTGATGGCTAGAGAACCCTTTTACAGTGTTTCATACCCAAGCGGAATACATTTTCTGGCAAGATTCTAGAGCTGTCATTTTTCAAGTGCTGTCCAAAGAAGGGTCCAGTTGCTTTGGGTGCCAGATGAACAGGTGGCAAAGTTGGCATACTCCTATGAATCTCTTTACTTGAATGGGGGGCCAGGTGGGCTCAGGAGTACCAGCAGGCAGGGGACTTTTCTTGGTCTCAGTATTACAGCTTTGAAACTCTAAGTTCCATAAGTGAAACCCCAGACTTCCACATGGCGTTGTTTATTACTTCATTTTGGTTGCGTAAGAATCGCATCACAACCTTGAAGGAATTTTATATATATTTTTTGTGTACCATTTAGAGTAGTCCTAACTTCTCTATGCCGAACAGCATGTCTGAACCACAGAATGCAGTTCTGGGCATTCTGTAGTTGAATGAAGCTGTTAAATATAATAGTTTGAATTCTGAAGAATATCTGCTAAAAACATTCTTATTTGGCAGCATTAATTTCTGAAACCATGACATGTCTATAGAGCAATTTATATCGTATTTTCAGTTCATGGCATTGAGTTATCTAAATAGGCTGAAAGCTTGAAGGAGGAGGTGGGGCTAAGGTAGACTGTGTGACAGCTGACATCTTACACATCTCGTCACAGTTTTACAGCAATGCAGGCTTTATAGACACATTTTGCCTAGATGTGTTTCAAGATCATACAGTTTGGACTACTGCTGATTTCTATCCAGAAGTGGAAAAGGGCTGGGATTTTTCTTGCAAAGTAACAGAATATAGTAGTGATGAATTGGGGGATGGTTGTGTTTAAACCTGTGTGCTCCTCATGCAAGATATTAGATCGAGAGCCCCGGGCTGCACTCTGTTAAATTTTGATAGGCCAACAGCACTTGCTAAAGGATGTTTTTTAGTAGGAAGGGACTAGAACCCAGAGGAGAGGAGTGAGATACCAAAGGTATCTGAAGAAATTGTGAGCAAAGAAATTGGTAAACGCATTGGCAAATCTAAATAAAGACAAACCAAAAGAAAAAGAAAAATGGGGTATGGTCGAAACAGGGTGGAATGAAAGTATTACACAGTACCATGGCCTGTGGGAGAGGGAGGCCAGAATATTAAAGATACTCTGAGGCCCTTGGTATTGTTTGGGAGGCATTGACCTATTTTACATTTTAAGTCAAAGATCTCTCACATTTTTAGGGGTAATTATTCATGAATAGAAACAATGTATTTTTCAAGTCAGACTGGGATTAAGGGAAACGATCAAACCACTGTGAGACAGAAAAGAAAGTTAAGCAACTATAAAAACGCGTGGTGAAAACATGAAACAAGATGGTCCAATAAGCCCAAATATACCAGTAGTCACCGTATGTAAATGACTGAACTTAGTAATAGCTCGTGTTTATGACATTGTGCCTAGTGCATGCCACAGGCACTGTCCTAAGGGCTTTGTCAGTGTCAACTCGGTCATTACAACAAAGCTTTATAGTTAGGGAAACTGAGACAGAAGTCAAGACGTGTTCCAAGAATACACACGCAGTATGTGTGACAGAGATGATACTGCTTCTTCAGCTCCTCCAATATATTTCAGATAAGCCCAAATTTCTTAGAGAAACTGGGCTTCCCATGACTTACCCTGCCCTGGCTGACCTGAGCCCTGTCTGCTCTCCTGCCATTTGCTGCGCCGTAGCCACCCAGACCTTATAGTCACTCAGGCCAGCACGTTAGCTCGCTCATGCTTCAGGGCCTTTCCTCGGCCTCCTCAGTGTGGGATTATCTCCCGATCTCCACATGGCTGCCTGCTGCCCATCAGTCAGAGGGCTGCACAAAATGCCACCTCATCCAAGCCCTCCTGGACATCTCTTTCTAAAATACCTCCCCACCCCCCCACTTCCTGCAAGTCCCTTTCTGTGCCTGGCTTGGCTTTCCTTCATTTTATATACTGTCCAGAATTATTTATTTGCCTGCTTGCGTACGGTTTGTTCTCCCCTACCAGAGCGTGAGCTCTGTGGGGGGAAGGGACTGTCACGTTTACTACTGTGTCTGCTGTGCCTAGAAGAGTGTCTGGTACATAGTAGGTGCTTGAAACTGTTTGTCACCTAAAAATGACAAGCTGTTTGTGGTCGGTCTTCCCTGGTTGCAGCATGAGGCCCCTGAGCCCGGGGACCGTGTCTGTGTGGTACTCACCTCTGGACCCCCGGTGTTGGGGCAGCATGGGAACCCAGCTGGTCAGTATTAAAGAGATGCTGGACGAGTCCTTGCTGAAGAGCAGAGAGATGTGGTTAACTGGGTCGGGGGGCCATTGCAGCCATTCCTCCTTCCCTCCGCTCCCATCTTCCTCTCTACCTGCTCTACATCTGTCCCAGAAATGCTTGGTTCAACAGGATGAAAATCACACCAACTGTATCATGTATGTGGACTGCTCATCACTTATTCCAAATCAGCATCACTCTCAGTAGCAACTCTGTGTATCTGCACTTAGTTGTACAGTAATCTTTACTGTCATCTTATTTCATTACAATGCTACATGCTTTTCTGACTTTATAAAGTTTGCTACTGTTCTAGGGTAGACATACTCTCCGAACTAAAAAATGTTACGGGAAACATCAGTGAGGACCTCAGTCATGGAATTTTCTATTTTTATGTAATGCTTACCTATAGTCTTATTTCTTTGGGCCCAAACTTAATTTTGCTTTGAATCTTTGTGTTGACCTGCATGTTGGACACACAGATCTTCACTTAAGATGGATAAGAAGCTCCTAATGCTAAAAGCTATTACTCTGTCTTCCTGGGTGCCTTCAAGGACTTTGTTAATAGCTTCCCTTTTGGTTTAACAAATGGTCCCAGAGTCTCTGTGTCATATTGAAATGTTCAGCACAGGAGCATCTGACTGGCTTCAGTCGAAGGAGCATGTGACTCTTGATCTCAGGGTTGTGAATTGGGTGTAGAGATTACAAAACAACAACAACAACAAAACACCAAATAAATAAACTTGAAGTATTTAGCACTGCCACGTCTTTTCTCTGGAGGTTTTGTGACAAGAGCAGAGGTTTTGTTCTGGAGACAAAGCTCTGCTCTTGGGAGCATATTGATTCGCTCTCATCAGGGAACAGAAAAAGGGGCATCTGAAGGATTACTGTGGTTGTGATCATGAAAGAAAAGGACATCTGAGATTGTTTTAGGTTTTTTTTGTTCAAGAGGTCATAAAACTAGAGTTTGAAATGAACCTCAGAGCCTCCCTAGTTCAACCTCATTGTTGTAGAGATGAAAGTACTCAGTAGAGAGAAAGAGTGCTTCTCTCCAGGTCACACAGCGGAGATACATGGTCAAAGTAAAAGCTGAAATTCCACTTGGACAGGTGAAGGGTTGGGTGCCAATGCACTGTTAAAACCACTCATAGCTCACTGTGGGATCTTGAGTAAGTCCTCTTAACTTTTTCATTTATGTTCTTTATCAGTCTTTAGGCACACCAATTCCTGTCTTCCCATTTTCTGGAGAAAAGGCCAGATGGGTATTATTAAATTATTTGTGTCCAGTTATACATGGAATAGTGCTGGCCCTTTTATAGGAAGGGTAGCAATATCATCATAGTGCCTGTAATGTATTTAAAATTTTAATTATTTTTAAGCAGTGTATTACCATTGTTCATTATTCATAAGGTACAAAAGAGTATACAAAAGAAGTCTCTCTGCCACCACCATTTTCTAGCCATTGAGTTCCCCTCCCTAGAGGCAACCAATCTCTCCCAGTGGAGTTTTTAGAAATATTTTATGCACATGCAAGAAAATATGTAGCCTCCCCCCTTTTTATTTCCACAGAAGTAGTAGCATACTATGTCCACTGTTCTGTACCTTGCTTTTTTTCCTAACATTATACCTTTTAAATATCATTAAATATTCTTTTTCTTTTTTTAAGGCTGCATAGGATTGCATATATGGCTGTTCCATAATGTCTAAACCAGCTCCCTATTGAAAGATGTTTAGATTTCTAATATTTTTCTGTTATAAATTTTGCTAAAATAACCATATATACACACACATATATATATATGAATTGTGTGTTTGTGTGTATCTGTATGATGAATTCCTAAAAGTGAACTTAATGGGTCAAAGATTTTGATAGTTCATGCCACTTTAATGCCTTGGGTTTAAATACTGCTTTCAACTTCTTCTTTCCAAATGATTATAGGCTCTGGCCCTTTGACTCAGAAGCTTAGGATCTGAGGTAAGGGGAAAGAGGTATGAATATGTGTCTGCATAATAAAACTATGAGACAGGAAGTACCAAGACCACAACTTGGCCGACTGAGAAGGGAATAAACATGAAGGTGCTTGGAAATCTTTGTACAGCTCACACTGTCACTTTAGGATGCTAAGGCTCCCAGACTGCCCGCTTCCCCCAAACAGGACTGACAGATCACAAAGGACTCCACAGAACCTGACCTAGATGAATCCTTCATCTGGTTTGTCTTTATAAGGGCCAGAATGAATGGCATATGATAAAAATAAGTATCAAAATAGCAATAAATATTTGTTGGATGAGGGGATATATTCTTAGACCCCCACGAATGTCTGGGTCAGCACAGAACTTCCTCAGACTCTGCTCAGACTAGTGCTGAGGCTTGTGCTGTTGTTGAAGGCACGGCAAGTGGGGTTGTGCCATGTGGGGCCCACACTCATCAACACTGACCAAGTCAAATAGAACTGTACACCAAAGAAAGAAGGCAATTTTCCTGTATGATAAGTACACAAAACCAAGCAAACGATCGATGAGTGCTCCCCTTCCAACAGCTGCCGCCCCCGAGGGCTGAGGGTGCGATGTCACAACTCTCGGCCATGTACCTAAACATTTCTACCTTCACCTTGGATCTTACAAAGTTGGACACCATAATGCGGTAATTGATAAGTTAGACCAGACCTGATGAGAGAGGAACAGAGGTAAAGGCATTTGGCTGAATTTAAAGTATCTTGGTAACTAAGGCAACATGGGAAATGTGTAAGAAGGCTTTGTTCTCCCTAGCTAACTCCCTGTTACTTGGTTTTCAAGTTGTCAGTTTCCTGGAGATACTACATGTGCATTGTCTTGTTTCGGTCAAAGCAGTGGGATTGATGGGCACAGGTGAGGAATTCGTCCCCGGTCTCCATCCCTCAGGCATGTCACCTGTCATATAGAAGAACTAAGTTTAGAAAGTGTCCCCACTCGTGGGAGGCAACTGTGCCTGTATTCTCACCTGATTCTCAGGACACTCCCTACAAGCACTGAGGCGCGCCTAGCTCTTCCTGACCCTCCCTCCAGCCATTCATGCACCATTCTCAAGGTTCAGATTTTATTCCCAAGGCCTGTCTTATACCCATTTTGCAAAAGGAGAAAGAACTGAGTTGGGGCTATATAACAGATGGGATTCCTTCTCAGCCTCTACCCAATCTTGTAGATTCAGTTTCCGGTTTCAGTTCTACAGGAGGGTGCCTGATTCTAGTCTGGTAATGGTTGGGGGTTTAGGATGGATTAGGCACCATCAGGGTTGATGTCATCTCTGTGTGCTGTCCACTTGGCTCCCCTGGAAAATGACTTCTAAGGGAATGAACTACTAGGTGGCACTTGTCATGAGCTTTGTCTCTTCTCTGCCAGCCAAAACCGTGTCTTTAACCCCTTGGATAATGTGATTCATTTTAAAAAACAATGTAGACCTCCAGCTTTCTAACCATATCAAACTGGTGAGGACATCAAGTGGCCTGATTGGGCCTCTTTAGAGCGTCAGGAATGGGATATTTAGGGCTCCCTGGAAAATGCTGGCCGCTCCAACCCTGCCCTATCCCCCAGCCAGATCCCCACTCTGAGAGCCCCCAAGTCACACTCTACCAGCTCAGGTTTTCCCAGAAGCAGATGCCAACACAGACTTAGGCCAGAAGTTTATTGAGGGAACACCTGCAAGGGATAAAAGGTGAGGGAGCAAGGTGAGGGAGCATGATGAGGCAGGGAGAGGCTTTGGGCACCTGTTGGGGTGGGGGGCGGGGAGGAGGGGATGGAGAAGGAGGCTTGGGTAGACAGAGCCTCAGACCACAGTGTAGAAATCACTCCCAGTCCTTCCCTGCGGCCCTGACACCCTGCTCGTCCCAGGGTTTCCAGTGGAGTAGAATGATACTGGACGTGGACAGAGTGAGGCCAGGTCTGGACCCCAGCTCTGCATGTAGTTCAGCACAACTTTATCTCAGGCCTCCTCCCTGGGGGTCTAAGAATATATTCCCTCATCCACCTGTGCCCATCAATCCCACTGCTTTGACCGAAACAAGACAATGCACATGTAGTATCTATAGGAAACTGACAACTTGAAAACGAAGTAACAGGTTGTTAGCTAGGGAGAACAAGGCCTCCTCCAGGCGATGCTTTTTCCTAACACTAGGAATACAAAGATGTATAGGGCACAATCCTTGCCCATGAGGAGCTCAGTCTGGTAGACTAGCAGGTTGGCAGATAATTAGAATAGCATAAGGCAAGTTCACAGAGAGCAGTACGATTAGAATAATCCTGGGTACAAGGGGCAAGGCCTTCACGGGAGATATTTGGTATTCAGGATGACATGAACATTGTATCTATGGTCTCCCATTAAGTGAAAGTTGGCCCCTAAAATGAAGGAAAATGTTTTCAGTGCCTGGCACCAAGACAGAGGAAGGCAGCTGCTTAAGATCAGTAAGGACACACCATTGTGGGGTGTTCCCTCCATCAGCTTTGCTCCAGGAACCCCATCTTTCTAGCCTGAAGTGAACTAACATGGACCCTTGGGACAGCCTCTCACGGGCCTCCACTGTCCCCTGTGGACCACCAGAGGCCTTGAGAGGAGACCCATTGCTCCCTGGCCTACAGGCCCCGCTCTCCTGGGCTTGGGGATCTGTGCTTTCTTTGTTCTGAGCTGAGCAGGAAGGAGGAAATCTAAGGAGGGGCCACTTCTCATAAAGGACACCTGACCACCAGCCCACACTGGGCGTCTGAGGGAAATGGAAAGCAGTCCCTCTGAGTACATTCTGCTGACCGGTGGCATAGCTATCCGGAGCCCCCAAAGGGGCTCTTTCCTCTACTTCCTCGGGATGGCAGGGAAGTTCCCACTTCGGAGGCGGGAGTCGCAGAAGGAGACCTTGAACAACAGTCACTCAAGGCCTCAGCTTCCCCCGTGGTAAAAGAAGGGTGAGCTGGAGGCTTCGCGAGTTAAGCTCCGTCATCTGACGTCCTCCCTGGTCTGGCACACCCCCGCTGTGGGACTGCTCCAGTCAGAGGCCAGAGGCTCCTCGCCCTTAGGAGGGTGGAGGTCAGGGCCGCAGAGGGCATTCCTGAGCTGGACACTCTTCATGAGTCCCTCCCTTGTGAAATGAGAGCTAGTGTCCAGTCCAGCTTCAGATTGAGGGGGATCCCTGGGGTCGAAGGGTAGCCCTCTGCCCAGCAAAGGGAAAGAGAAGCTCCCCCCCCCCCCCCCCCCCCCCCCCCCCCCCCCGCCCCGCTCAGCTGTCAACCAGGAAGGGAAGGCACTCATTCCAGGTGCTTCTGTAACAGGATAAAAAAACGCAGCCTCTGAGGCTGGACAGCTCAAAGGTGGGAAGAGTCTCTGGAACCTTAAGAGAGGGCACACAGTGGCTGTGGGGCTGCCTGTGTCCTGGTGACATGCAATTTCCTTGGCCAGTCTGAGTCTTGTCTTGTTGCTGGGTGGAGAGAAAGGGCTCCTGCTCTGAAGGACCGCTGTCAAGTTCCTTTGAGGCACCAGTAAGGATGTCCTGAGGCTGCCACGCATCTACTTGTGGGCTCAGTAGGTGGGTTACTAGTATCTAGACTTAGGAGACCTGTAATGGAGGGAACAGGAGGGATGAAGAGGTTGAAAAGGAGGAAATATCAACTGGGTTGTGTCCATGGATCCCATGGAGATTCATACAAGGATCAGGACCAATTCCTGGGAATCTACCTCTTGGAAACCAACTTTGTTTAACAGCTTTTTTGACATACAATTCACTTAATGTACAATTCATTCACTTAAAACATACTATTCAGTGGCTTTTAGTATATGCAGAGTAGGCAACCATCGCCATAATTAATTTTAGAACATTTTCATTGTCCCTTAACCCCTTTTCTGTCACCCACAACTCTCCCATCCCTCCCAGCCCCAGCCAACAACTCATCTACTGTCTGTTGGTCTATTTCCTTATTTTGTACATTTCATATCAATGGAATCATACAATATATGGCCCTTTGCCTCTGGCTTCTTTCACTCAGCATAGGTTTTTCAAGGTTCAAGCATGTTGTAGTGCATACCAGAGCTTCATTTCTTTTTACTGCTTAGTGATAGGTCATTGTAAGTATTGTTTATCCATTCATCAGCTGATGGATATTTGGGTTGTTTCTGCTCATTTTGACTATTACAAAATAATGTTCCATTTGTGTACAAGTTTTTTGTGAATATATGTTTTTATTCGTCTTGGGTATATATCTGGGAATGGAATTTCGGGATTTTTATGGTAACTCTGTTTATTTTGAGGAGCTGCCCAACTATTTTCCAAAGTGACTAGCAGTGAATTGGGGTTCCAGTTTCTCCATATTCTTTCCAACATTTGTCGTTATCTGTCTTCTCTATTATAACCACGTTAGTGAGTGTGAAGTGGTATCTCATTGTGGTTTTGTTTTGCATTTCCCCAGTAACAATGATGTTGAGCATTTTTTCATGTGCTTATTGGCCAATTCTGTGTCTCCTTTGGAAACATGTCTATTCAGATTCTTTGCCCATTTAAAAAAATTTTTTTAATCTTTGAGTTGTAAGAGTTAATTGTATAGTTTTTTAAATTTCAGCTTCTGATTGTGCATTGATTGCTTATAGAGATAGAATTGATTTTTGCGTATTGATCATGTGTCTCACAATCTTGCTGAACTTATTAGTTTGGTAGCTTTTTTTGTAGATTCTATTAGATTTTCTATGTAGAGAATCATGTAGTCTGCTAATCAAGACAGTTTTATCTCTTCCTTTCTAATCTGGATGTCTTTCAATTTTATAAGAAATCTTATCTGAGTATAGAATTATAGGTTGACTTTTTTTTCTTTCAGTATTTTAAAATATTGCACCATTGTCATCTCACCTGCTTTGCTTCCTGTGAGAAAGTTTCTGCCATCCTTATCTCTGCTCTTCTGTATGTAACATGTCTTTTTTTCTGGCTGCTTTTAAGATTTTCTCTTTTTTATTGGATTTGAATGTAACACAGGAATACTTTGTTTCATCGTATTTCACTTTATTGCACTTTGCAGATATTAATTTTTTTTTAACAGATTGAAGGCTTGTGGCATAAACTAGACATCAGCATCATTTTTCCAACAGCATTTGTTCACTGTGTGTCTCTGTCACATTTTGGTAATTCTTCCAGTGTTTCAACCTTTTTCATTATTATTTATGGTGATCTGTGATCATTGGTTACAACTCACTGAAAGCTCAGATGGTGGTTAGCATTTTTTAGCAATATTTTGTTTAATTGAAGTATAGTTGACATACAGTGTTACATGAGTTTCAGGTGTGCAGCACGGTGATTGGCCATCTCTCTCTGTCATGCTTTGTTCACCACAAGTGTAGCTCCTGTCTGTCACCATACAACACTGTTGCATCATTAGCTATATTCCCTAGGCTGTGCCTTTCATCCCTGTGACTTATTCATTCCACAACTGGAAGCCTGTATCTCCCGCCCCTTCACCCATTTTACGTCCCCCACCACCCTTCTCTCAGACAGTCACCAGTTCTCTGTATTTATGGGCCTGTTTCTGCTTTTTTGTTTGTTTTAGATTTCACATGTAAGTGAAATTATATGGCATTTGTCTTTATTTCACTTAGCATAATACCCTCTAAGTCCATCCATGTTGTCGCAAATGGTAAGATCTACATCTTTTTTTTTGGCTGAATAATGTTCCATTGTGTGTGTGTGTGTGTGTGCATGCATGTGTATCTATATCACATCTTCTTTATCCGTTTATCTGTTAATGGACACAGCTTGCTTCTATATCTTGGCTATTATAAATAATCTGCAATAAACATAGGGGTATGTAAATCTCTATCTTTTCAAATTAGTGGTTTTGTTTTCTTTGGGTAAATACCCACTAGTGGAATTATAGGATTGCATGGTATTTCTAATTTTAATTTTTTGATGAAGCAATAAGATATTTTTAAATTAAGGTATGTACATTTTTTAGACATAATGCTGTTGCACATTTAATAGACTATGATATAGTGTAAACATACATTTTATATCACTGGGAAACCAAAAAGTTCATTCACCTCACTTTATTGTGGTGGCCTGGAACTGAAACCACAGTGTCTCCAAAGCATGCCTCTGACAGTCTGCGTCGGTGTCGTTTTCTTCATGTTTCTTGTGCTTGGGCTTTGTTGAGTTCCTTGGATCTGAGCGTTTATAGTTTTCATCAGATTTAGAAAAGTTTGACCATTATTTCTCTGTCCTCCCCTCTCTCTCCTGTTTTGAGGATTTCAGTTACATGCATATTGAAAGTGTCCCATATTTCACTGTTGTTCTTGTCATTACAATTTTTTTCTCTCCATGTTTCATTTTGTATACCTTGTATTGCTACACTTCAAGTTATTTAATCTTTTTTTCCTGCAATTTCTAATCTGCCTTTAATTGCAACCACTGCACTCTTCACCTCAGACATTTTAGTTCTCATCTCTAGAAAGTAATTAGGATCTTTTTTGTCTCTTCTACTATGTCTCTACTTAATTATCTGAACACGTGGAAGGCCGTTTTAATAACTGTTTTAATGAACTTTTCTGCTCGTTCTAACATCTGTGTTATATCTGGATCAGTTTTAATTGATTGACTTCTACATTATGGGTTGTGTTTTCCTAATTCTTTGCCTGCTTGATAATTTTTTATTGGACGCCAGATATTGTGAATCAGGACCTTGTTGGGTCCTGAATGTTTTTTGTATCTTTATAAATAATCTTGATCATTTTTCTGGGATGCATTTGAGTTACTTAGAAACAATTTGATTCTTTTGGGTCTTGTTCTTAAGATCTTTTTGGTGGGTTCAGAACAAGGCTCAGTCTAAGGCTGATGTTTCCCCATTATTGAGTCAAGACCTTCCTGACTACTGTGCTGAATGCCCCGTGAATTATGAATATTTCCAGTCTGGCTGGTGGAAATAGGCTGTGTCCAATTGTGGAAATAAGCCGTTTCCAGCTGTATGTGAACGCTGGGCACTGTTACTTCTAATCTTTACAAATAGCTCTTTCTACATGTGCTAATTAATATTCTCCTGAAGACTCAAGATAGACCCTCTGCAGGTCTCCAGGGCTCACTCTCTATGCAGAAATCTCTCTGTGTCTCTAACTGGTCTCTCTGGACTCTCAGCTGCATCTGCTCATCTCAGGGAGTTCAGCAAGCTCTGCTCGGGTTCCCCATCCCTGCGCGTGACCTGAAAACTCTCTCAGGGTGACAAGCTGGAGCAACCCACAGGCTTACTCCCCTTGGTGGTTTCCCACCTCCCAGGAATCACTATCCTTCATTGCCTCAGGGCCAGTTTCTTGACAATTCCTGTTTAAACGCCCCCCCCCCCTTTTTTTTGCAAGTTTTGAAAACTTTTTATCAGGTGGGAGAATAAATCTGATCTCTATTACTCCACTTTGGCTGGAAGTGGAAGTTGCCCATCACCTTGTGAATTAAATTGCAAAATAATAAAAATAATCTCAAGATCATCCATAGGGGAAGAGTTAAATAAATATGGTCCATGTATATGGTGTTGTATTTTAAAGCTATTAAGTGTTTTGGAAGAATATTTGTAGATACACCTCATAATATAGTAAATGAGTAAAAGAGATTGCAAATCTATATTTATACTAAATTCCAGTGCTCAAAAATGTATACTATATATTATTCATGTATTCTGTGTGTACATAGAAAAAAAATACCCCAACATGTAATTTCTGAATTTTGGTATTTTAGGTGATTTTCATTTTCTTCGTTGTTTTCTGTATTTCTAAATTGTCTCTAATGCATCCATTGCGAATCCTCTACGTGTGTATGTGTCTGTGTGTATATATATATATGTACTCGTGTACACGCATGGGGGTGGGATAAGGAGGAAATATGGAAGGTTCGATTATAGGAGACAGAGGGTGCTTGTGCCATAAGCCGGGCTCTGCTACATCTCTTCTGTGAGATTTAGGGCAAATCATTTTCCTTCTCTGAGCCTCAGTCTTCTCAGCCACAGAATGATCGGTCCTGCCAGGAAGCGCTTGGAGCCAGTGACTGCTGTAAAGTGCATATTGCCTTGCTTGTTCTGCCCTTTTCATTTCTCCTCCCAGGGCTTCCTTAGGAGCCAGATAAAGTGAAATATTTCCTAGAGCTCTCTGTCACTCCAGATGGGATGACATTTCTCTGCTGGTCTGTTTTTCTAGGTCATGGAGGAGTAGGGAACTGTAGGGCATTGATGATGTCTTTCCCGGTCGCCAGCCCCGATGATGCCAGAGAAAGTGGGGTGCCTCATCACGGAGCTGCACATGCATATGGCAGCGAAGGCGGGGAAGGACAGGCGTGGGCCCCCGCTGTCCCCGGGCGCTCAGCCAGATTTGCCTCTTGGGTTGCAGGGCAGCCACATGGTTTCCCATTAGTCCTCACACTCCCCTACTTCACACCTGGCTCTCCGTCTTGACCACTAACCTATGCCTCCAGGTCCCCAATGGGAAGCAAAGACCACAGCTTTGCTTAGCCTTCTTAACCAGCCCTCACGACTGCTTACAGCTTAGTCTCTTTATCAAACACTGTGTTCCGTATCACTTCTCTAATCAAATCCTCTCCTAAATCACACACATCCTGTCCCCTCCACACACTCAAGCTTCTGCTGGACCCTTGCATATTACTGATGTTTATCTGTGGCTCACTCTTCTCCCTAAGGATGGCTCTCAAAGCCCTTCTTCATTCACCACACCAACACCTGTTCTCTGCTATGCTAAACTGCTTTCCAGCCTGGGATTGAGTCTGGCTCTGCCTCTTACAGCTACAAAGCCTTGGGCTAATTAATTTCCACTGAACATCCATTTCCACATCTATAAAGTGGGCATTATAAAGCCTTCCTTCGAGGCTAATCTGCCAATACCACCCTATCGGTTGTATAAGGCCTGTGTCCACTCTGATCGTTGGTGCCCCTGCCCTGCTGATTCTTAAATATTTTGAATATCACCCTGCATTAGTTTTCTTTTGCTGCATCACAAATTACCACAAAATCAGAGACTGAACACCTATTTATTATTTCCCAGTTTCTGCAGGTCAGAAGTCTGGGCACAGTGTAGCTAGGGTGTCATAGGGCTAACATCGAGGTATTGGCTAGGGCTGCATTCTTATCTGGAAGTTGGGTCCCCTTTCAGGCTCACTCAGGTCGTTGGCAGAATTCAGTTCCTGTGGCTGCAGGACTGAGGTCTCAGTTTTTTTGCTGGCCGTGAGCTGGAGGTTTTTCTCAGCTCCCGGAGGCCATGTGGCCCTAGGTCCTAGCCACGTGACTAAGCCATGGTGGCTTAGTTCTTCAAAGCGAGCAGGAGAATCTCCAGTCTGCTATCAGAGTCTTGTATAATGTAACCTACTCAAGGGAGTGATGCCCCATCATATCCACAGGCCCTTCTCACACTCAAGGAGGGGGGATTTTACACACACAGTGTGTACACCAGGGGATGGGAATTTGGAGGCCAATCTTAGGAGTCTGTTTGCCACAAACCCATCTACTTCTTAGCACTGGGAGTGAAATGAAATATGGAAGTGCCTAGTGCTGGGCCTGGCATGTTGTCGGTCTTTCGTATATATTCATTAAATCTCTTTCTCTGACTTATTCATGATTACTTGAAGCCAAAGGATCCCACCTTGATGTTGTCTCTTTATCTCCACCACACAACATATAGGAGGCCCAGGACATGTGTTCCTCTTTAAGAGGGAAGGAAGACTATATCGGAGAGCAGGTGTAGGGAAGGGGTAAGGGGCTCTAGGAGGAGCCAGGGAGCAGGGTACGGGCAGGCTCAGATATGAACGAGCAGAGGTGTCTGGGCGTCAAGGGCAAGTTTTGCCTGCATCACCTCTCTCAGATCCCATGCCACTCCCAGCCTGGGGTCGCTGCTGCTAACACAGGAGCTGTTTATGCCGCACCCATAGGAGCATCTGTAGAGGACCCTGGAAGGGCTGATCCGGAAGCAAGGGGACGAGGGGGGGCGCCCTGGGTGCCTGCCCAATAGCTGGGTCACCTCTCACCTCTCTGATGCAGAGGCTGTGTCTTTTCATCCTCCGCTTTCCCCAGAGAGGCCCAGTGGGGCAGACTTTCGAATGCAGTTTAGAAATCCTAGCTGACATGCCTTCTGGGATGCAGGGCCCCAGCTGTGACTGCTCCGGCAAGAAGGAGCAATGCACCAGGGCAGAGGGAGGAGAAAAGAACAGGGCTGGTGTGAGGAATTGGAGCGTCTGGGTGAGCTAGTGCAAGGGGGCTCTGTACTCAACGTTCACTCATGCCCTTCCCCCAAAGCCCAGCTGCAAGCTCACCCCCTCTGTGAGGCTTTCCCCATCACCCTAAATGAGAGCAGCCAGCTTCTTTGTCCTTGTGTGTGGGCAGCAGGTTTCAGTAAAGGAACGCTGGACCAGGAGTCAGGGTACTTGGGTCCCACTTTGTCAAGTAACATGCTATGTGAACATGAGTATGGCTTTACTTCCTCCGGGAATCAGGTTTTCTTACCATTTAAATGAGGAGGCTGGAGCACACACGCTCTGTGGTCTCTGTCAGTTTTGCCTCTCCTTGGAGATGCTTCAATTCCAGAGGCCTTATTTTTATTTTGGTCTTTTGTTCTTGACCCTTCTCCTTTTGGTCTTGAGGTTACCCTGCCAGTGCTTCCACACAGGTTAAAACACTGATGGAGCTCATACCATAAACATTTGCTGAGTGAACACCAAACCCGGCACTACTGGTTCCATTTTTAGGAGTGTGTCCTGAATTCCTAACCAGAGTATGAACTTCTTGGGATTAGGGACTGGACCGTCCCCCTTTCGGAACCCAGAACTGGGGGATAAAGAACCCAGCGGGGGAGCTGGGTAAAATAAACCATCTCATATGCTAACATCAAGAAAGAAAACACTGGCTATTTTTCCTCTAGAGTTCCTTGCAGCACACTGGTTTACTTCCAGCACCTGTTCACACACCCGGCCCAGGCTTCAGCAACAACGTTGCTACAGTCAGCCAATCAGCGACAGCTTCACGCCAGTGACCGTGCTGCTAACAGCCAATCAGCGGCAGCTTCACGCCGGAGAGCGTGCTGCTAATAGCCAATCAGCAGCAGCCCCCAGTGCCGCCCCTCCCCCACCGTTGAAAGTGGGCCAATCAGCAACAGCTGCTGAACTCGAGGGACCCTTCTGTAACCAGGTTTCCACAGCTAAAAATGAATCAATCCGTAGATGCTCCCTCTGCCGGGAGTCTGCGCCGACCTCCCGTGCTTCCCCCGACCTCTGCGAGCAGCTCGTGTTTGTCCGTGTGTGCCCCACAGGGAGCGCAATCCCTCCCTGGGCGGACGGTTCGGCGTCTGGTTTGAGGTTCCGGCTGGTGGCCTCTCCTCGGAAGGGGGTTGTTCACTAGACTGATGGCACCATAAGGGCACGTCCCGAGTCGGCCTCCCCCGCTGTTGGACTAGTTAGATCTGCGTTCCTAGCAGAGCCCCTGGCACAGAGCAAGAGCTCAGTGAGTAGCGCTTGAATTACCGAATGTTCTTTGGGCCCTCTGACTCGTGCAGGGGCTGAGGCCGGGGATAAGGTGCCGCAGTGCTGCAAAGTTAGCAGGAAACAGGCAGTGGAAGGAAATGCTTTCTTCCTGGGAGAGCAGCGTGTGCTGGACTTCAGGGAGCTGGGCCGGGACACGAGGAGAAGATTGTGAGCGTTCGGGCAGAGGTAAGTAGCCCCTCTATTCCTGCTTCCTGGAATGCTCCCCATCATCTGGTCCATCTCTGCCCATCACACAAACCGCCCCCAACGCCTTGCCCAGTCCGCACGGAAGAGAGCTGGGGGAGGGTACGGAAAACAAGCCAGTCAAACATGTGGGCTGGGAGGGCCCTTGGCGTTGGCTGATAGAATCAGAGTCCCTAAGATGTTCCGGTATCTGAAACACAGGGCTGATGCCACAGTAGCAAACTGGGAAACGTCGGAGAATCGCTTCACTTCTCTGGGCCTCCGGTGCTCGCCCTGTACCGCGAGGAGACTGGTCTGAGAAAACAGGTGCCTCCACTCTGTCCCCAGAGATCCTGATTTAAGCGGTCTGTGGTTGGACCTGTGAGATGATTTTTTTTGGAAAGCTCTCTATAGGACTCTGCTGGGGCTGAGAACTATCCCCTGAGCTAAGTTGGTATCTTCCACCTCTGACATTCTGTGACCCCTGTAGTCTCCGTCTGTGGTGTTGGTAAGGGACCGAGGCACAGTATGCAGAAAAACAACCTAGGGGTTCATGTTTTTAGTAGTCATGGCTCCCACTGTTGAGCTCATATTCTATGCTCGGTTCTTTGAATGTGCTCTCTTTTAATTAAGTCTTCACAACACCTCTATCAATCAATATCCTGATTGGTGTTTTAGAAATGAGGGAACCAACCCTCAGAGAGTCGTGATCTGACTTGTTCTAGGTAATGCAGCAGCTAATCAGTGTGGCTCAGCTGGGATTTGAACCTACCTCTGACTTCAAATCCAGTGCTTGTGGCAAACTGGTAAATTCAACATAAATGGCCACTGAAGTAGTTTCTTGGACAATTAGTGCGATTTGGGGTTACTTTAACATCTACAGAAGGCGAAGTCCACCTCTTTTCTGCTTTGGCTACACCAGCACTAGAGTATTGGGTTCTGCTCTCTTATATTTGGAGGACATTGACAAGCTAGCGTGCTCTTGGATAAGCGAGGCCAGCCAGGTAGCTACGAGGATCTCCACCATCCCATGTAGAGCCGTGAAGGAGTTACAGGCCTCAGCTTCAGCAGCAGACATGGGAGGTGGGAGACCTGTCCTCAGTGGCGTCATGGGCTGTTGGGTGCAAGAAGGGAGAGTTGTAAAGCCAAGTCCTGAAGACTGGCAGGATAGCACTCACCAAATAGGAGTGAACAATGGTCTGGTTTGAACTGAGTTTTAGAGTTGCAATCAGTGCTACAGAATTGGCCCATGTCCTCCAAGTTGTGCATTTCTGAGATGTTTGCAGTGAGGGAACACGGGCCCTCTTTGCCCTGGGGTTGGGTGGGAGAAACAGCAGGGGATGCTCATTGTGGCCCATGTGACTGTCATCTGCCGCTCAGGAACATCCCAAGGATGCAGATTCCGTCCACAGGTGCTGGAAACTAGCAGGCAGATGGAGGGCACAGCCTCCTGCCTAGCCTGGCACACGTTTTTACCTAGGAGCATAGGCATTGGCTTGCGTAGCAGGACATAGATGTGCTGGATGGGTCCTTGGGTCTCAGCTACTTGATGCAAGCTCTGGTGGTTTCAAGTGAATAAACACAGAGCACCAGGTGGGGATGGAAACATCAATGAGGCATAGTGTCTGTCCCCGGAAGCTCGCAGGCCAGTTTGGGGAAAACAGATGGCCCATAACTGACTAGAATAGGAGACTGACGGTGGTGACTATAAGCACGGTGGTGTGGGATGCAGGAGAGGGAGTTCCCAGCTCCACAGAAGCCACGGTCTGCTCCAAGTGAGACCTACCTAGACAGAGAATTTCCGATGCCTGGATAGTTTGGCCCATGAAAAAAGGGGTCAGGGAGGTGTTTTTCGGTTGTAGGGGAAGGGGGACATGCCAAGAGCATGGGGTATGTAGGGAGAGCAACGCTTTGGTGCCTGCCCGCTTACCTCCCCCCTCTCCAACGGAACGCTGCTCCCGCGGATGCGGCCACCCTTCACACAGCCGCGCCTGCCCCATGCCCTTGCTGCTAGTTAGTTTAGGTGGGAGCACTTGGTGCAGGATGGTCAAGGAGCTGGGAGAGCAAGTGTGGTGCTGGTTTCTGGGAGAGGCTTCCTTATCGTCAGGGGGAGACAGACACAGGACTGGGAGGTCTTTTCTTCTGGATGTTACCATGTCCAGACGTGATGCCACACTGAGGACCACCGTCTCGCTGCATGAGGGGAGTGAGTATGAAGACGAAGTCCAGGCTAAAAACAGTGGAACAGAAAGATGGAGAGAATCCACATTCTGGATGATGTCATTGGGCAGCTGTGTTTGCTCCCGTAGCTCTGGACTTCTTATGTGAAGTAATTCATGTTGTTCGTGTTGGCATTTTCTTTTACGAGCAGCTGCTAGCCTCCTACCAGAAACAAAGGAAAGAGGACCCTCCGAGACATGTCACCCATCTGGCACACATCCAGGGCTCTCCTGAGTGTGGATGTCCCTTCTGAGAACAGATTGTGATTGCCAGTACGAGCCAACCATTTTCTTCTGGCTCTCAGGCCTTTCCTAAGCTGGGTCTAGTTGGGGGCAATCAATGTCTC
This sequence comes from Phoca vitulina, assembly GCF_004348235.1. Taxonomy (NCBI): domain Eukaryota; kingdom Metazoa; phylum Chordata; class Mammalia; order Carnivora; family Phocidae; genus Phoca; species Phoca vitulina. Next base: position 39,020,610 of record NW_022589716.1, on the reverse strand, counting down.
TGTTTTAGACAAATCCTTTTTTATTGTAGGACCAGCTGGAGTTGTCCAGGGGCATTATTAACTATTACTTAATATATGTATAAAAATCCGCTACACACCCTGAGGTCTTGCTAACTAACATCTACAAGCAGAGTGTCTGCCCTTGAGACTTCAGACTCCCTGTTGGTTTGCGAAACCCCCGTTTGTCTCCCCCCACCGAGTAGCACACAGGCCTCAGTCCCAGTTGCTCTAAAAGATAAGCACTTATCTTTTCCAGTTCCCTCTGAGCCCTTCAAGAGTGAATTCTTGGTGGACCCAGTAGCCTTTATTTAATGTCAGGTTGCCCACCCAAAACACATCATTTCTTTCATGTAGCCATCAAGCTTTTTTTTTTTTTTTTTTTAACATGCTGTGGTTAAAACAAAAGACAAACTCAATTTTATTTAGAGAGATGCCCAGACGCTCAGCATTTCACCTTGAGAAATAAGTCATTCCCTCCAACGCAGCGCCTGGCTCTCAGAAGAATCTCTGTGGGCCTTGAGCTAGGCTAGAATATCCACACACTCTGCCTGCATTTCAGTATCTTGACCATACTTCAGCACGGCCGGTAGTGAGGCTGTTTTTTGTTTTATTAATTATTCACATGGCTGTAATTATTCATATTTTCTAACATGGCAGGGTGTTTGGGAGATCGAAAAATGCATTAGTCTTAATCCCTCTGTGAATTAATTTCATCCCGGCTCACGGTCTCCCAGTGTTGTCCTCATACAGACTTCATTGTGAGCTGCCATCCTAGTGCGCATGTATTTTTGCCTCCCAATTCTTTTCTTCTTATTCAATTGTAAGATTTTGCCCATGCCACCACATCCCTTTTATAGTTACTTTAGCAGTTGCATCATGGGATCAGCAAGCAGTAGAATGACTGAACTTTGTAGGAGACCCTGACGGCTGTTTAGGGAACCGTTGTTGGCCTCCTCCTCCTTGTCTTTTGCTCCATTGTCCATCTCGCCCCCAGGGCTGAGGATTCAGGAAATGAGCGAGCCATCCCCAGTTCCAGGGGCAAATCCTGACTGGGCGTGAGTCAGTCATGGGGGCCCCATGTCTCCTGCCAGGGATTGGTTTAGGCACCTGCATGTGATGCTGTTCTGTGAGGAGATGGGAGGGGATGTCTGCTGGGGAAGAGCTTTCACGCCCTTAAAAAGAAGCACGCAGGACGAGATGTCGCCTCCTTCCACCACATGTCATTTTATCTGTAGGTGATGCCTGTGAATATCACAGGGACCATACCAAGCTCCATCACCCTGTGTCTCCCATTGGGAATTGTTCGTGCCTTTTTTAGGGTGTAACCCTGAAGCCTACTAGTTGGAGATAGGTTCTATTATTAGAGCCGATCATAAGGCATTTGGGGTGCACGGACCAGGGACCCTTTCCTGGACAGTCCGATTTCTCACCTTAGCAAAGACCCTGCCCAAAGCCTGGGGCACTTCCCAGGGTCTTATGGTGAATGTCCTGCTCCTCACTGATGTGAAAGGATGGGGAGCTAGACCAGGGCAGCCAAGCTCTCTTCTGTTTCCCCAGGTGAGTCAGGGCACCAGCTGCCGACAGCGCCGGTCTGATTACTGGAAACAGGCTGACAAGTGTGACCCAGAGCTGGAGACAGGGCAGGGGGAGGCAGGATGCTGGGCTCTTATAGATGCCCTAGAAAGAGCTTCATCCCTCTGGGCCAAGAGCCCATAGGAAATGGTTCCCCTGGGTCTTCGCAGATGTGAGATTCTCCCTGGAGCCGTTAGGACCACGGACGTGAACTCCTGTCTTTACTGCACTGAACCTTTGGATGTACTTTGTTTCGACTCTGCCCATGATGCTTAGGCTTTTACAAGAGTTTAGGACTTAGACCAAGAAGATTTGGGTCAAGATTCTAATTCTCTTCCTGGCTCCATTTGAGGCTAATTGTCCTTTGGGCATCATCTACCCTCTCTGATGCTCAGTGTCCCGGATTACAAAGGGCAGTTGATGGCAAGTTCTCCATCCTAGAATTGTTTGGCCTATGAAGTGATGTATATAACATTCAGTGAAACAACAGTAATTTGTGGGCCATCTACTACATGTTGGGCTCCGGGAATGAAAACATAAAGAAGTGTTTTTTCTCTTTAACAAGCTCACAGTCTAATGGAGGAAAAGGTTTGTAACATTGGTTATTATCACTACTACCCAGGCTCTATATATTTGAAGTTCAGGTGAGGGTTTTCTTAACATATATCACCCGATCCTACTGCTGCCTCCACGGCAGGCGGAACAAGGCTGGCGAGACCTCTGTGGGCCTGGGACCCCATCCACAAGGCAGTATGGGCCTATCTTCCTCGGGATTTTCCATGACCAGTCTTTGGGCAGTTTGAGCCGAGGAGTGATGACATTACATTTCTTATTCCCCAAGTCTCCTGTGTGGATTGACAAGATAGGAATTGCTAAGGATGTAGGAACGTGGAGTATCTGCGGATTGGTCTTGGGCCCTCCTCCTCTTGAACTGAGAGACTCTGCGGGGACCTATAGCACCCAACAGAGGCATCCCTCTGGAAGGTACCTTGGTGTGAGCAGCTTTCTTTCCCTCCAGTTGGGAGACGAGTGCTCAGCCTTGATGAAGGAAGTGTAATTTACTCATTTATCAAAACAGTCTAGTTAGGGCTGTTTCAAACTTTAAACACAAAATAAAACAAAATACTTTTTTTCAGTGGAAACTTACTTGGAGCTGAAGATATAAAACAGGTAGCCATAGGGTGCTCTCGGTTGATGGCAGTGTTGAGGGCAGGGTGTCTTGCCCTTTCAGCCCCACCACCCCCTCCGTGGAGGCCGTGAAGGATCTCGGGAAGCCACAGGGCTCCGTAGCACACAGCTTGAAGCCCACGAACTGGGCCGACTGCAGGTGGACGGTGTAGGTGACGTCCCTTTGTATGTACCACACCTGGTGTGAATTGAGCTCTATCGAGGTTGTGACCCTGAGGAATTTCCTGGCCAGTCACCTAGTAGATACTTGGAATCCCATCTTTTGGGGGCTTTAGAGGTTTTTGGGGTTCCAGAATGCGGTTTTACTGGGAAGGGTACAATCAGCCCGTACCCCATTCTCAGTCCCGTGCACTCATTCATTCATTGATTCAGCTGGTAATTATTGAGCACCTCCTAAGTGCCACGTACTGTCCTCCAGACTGGAGAAATCGATGAAACCCCTCCTCCCCTGCAGCCCATATTCCAGTGGCGGGAGGAAGGCTGCCAGCCAGGCCCTAGGGGTTTCGGGGTACAATGCTGGGGGCAGACTGCCCAGAATATCCTATGGTCTGGCTGTGCTCCCCTCTGTACTACGGCCCTACTCGGCCAGGGCTAAGTCATGTGTGAGACAAACCAGCTCGGCAGGGCATTTCTGCCAAATGTGGAGCCAATTTGTTGGCACACTGTCCTCTTGAGGTTGGGACGTCTGTTGGTAATGCCTCAGAGGCCGCCTGGGGGCAGAGAAGAGGGGACAAGGGCAGTGGCGAGGAGAGGCAACCAAACCCTTCACTTGGCTCTAACTCAGTGCTTCTCAGACTTTGCTGCACATTAGAACAGCTGGGGGCTCTAAAATCCCCGGTGCCCTGGCTGCATTCTCTAGCTATTAAATCGCGTTCTGTGGCAGTGGTCTCCAGCCTCAGTCGTGTGAGAACCTCGGGCGAGTACTGTGTGGCCGAGTTTGAGAAGCACTAAACTAACTTAAATAATTGGTCTCTGTAAGACTTTTTTTTTTTTTTTTTTTCCTGATGTTTTCCTGGGCTTTATGTACATCTAGATAGTGTTCTCTACCTTTGGACAGTATCGGGTTTCCCTGGAGAGCTTGGTTAAACCCTCCCAGGCCACACACACAGCCTCCTGTATCTATGGGCTGGGGGCCTCTGTTTTTATCAGCTCCCAGGGATCTGAGACACACCAGAGCTGGGGAACCGCGGGGGTAGGGGAAGGTCCGAGTGGGAGGGAGTGAAAAGACTGATGATCAGGGGCAGCTCACCAATCCATGACTGCTTGGACCCAGAGCCAGAAAGGAAAAAAAGTATTTCTGTGTAGATTTTATGACTCTGAAGCTCTGCCTCTCACGTCAGCCGTGCTGGAACTTAGCACCCTGTAGGGATTATTGCCTCCAGTTTACAGATGAGGAAACTGAGGCGCAAGGAAGCAACTTGCTCAAGGCCAGGTGGGACTTGAACTCCAGAGGTGCCTGACTCCAGACCCTGGGGGTGCGGCGGAGTCACAGTCTTTCTTCTGTGACCCAACATCTGTTACAGGGAGCCCCAGAGAGGTCTGTCTCTTAACTCAGGTGACTTGCTCTCATTGTCCCTTAGAAGGGGCTCCAGGGATGCCTGGGTGGCTCAGTCGGTTACGCGTCTGCCTTCGGCTCAGGTCATGATCCCGGGGTCCTGGGATCGAGTCTGCATCAGGCTCCTTGCTCAGCAGAGAGCCTGCTTCTCCCTCTCCCACTCCCCCTGCTTGTGCGCTCACTCTCTCTCTCTCTCTGACAAATAAATAAATAAAATCTTAAAAAAAAAAAGAAGAAGTGGCTCCAAAAGTCTGTGCTTGAGACTCCGTCCTGTGTTCACAAGAAGACTCTCCTCTTATTCTCCTGAGGGGAGACTTGCAGCCCCCCTCCTTTCTCCCAGAACCCTAGAATTAGCCCTAAATGTACATCTAATGAGTGGAATTTTCAGTGCTGTAATGCCATTGGGTTCAGACTGCACCCACTTACCCTTCTCAGTACCTTTGACACTGCAAACATCATATGTTGACTGTAGAGATTATATAATATTTCCCTTTAGTCTGAAATTCTTCATGACCCAGGTAACTTCCGGCAACCATCCATGAAACTCTAAACTAAAACCTGGGGCCAAAGAGTAGGAGATTTTTCTCTTAAAAAATGCATTCTCTTCTGTGTTTGTCGGCCAAATAAAAGTCTATTGGACTTCGAGCACACATATTTTCAGGGCAATACTTAACTGTGTGCAGCAAAGCCCCGTTTTGTGCCTGACCCTGTAAGTATCCAAGGAGAGTCTTCATTCCTAGTTCTTGACAAACCCGAAATTGCTTTCAAGAGAATGCATGCAAAAGCAGTTAAGGTTATGAATGCCTTTGGCAGCTACATGATTAATTTTGTAATACAGTCAACCTCCTCTTCATCCATATTTGATAGGAAACCTGTGTAATCAAGAGGGAAGCCGGGTACAGAGTTTATGAAATCGTGTAGAAGGTTTCAGAATATGCTGGGGGGCTTTGCCTGCATTCAGGGTTTACTCTTCCTTCCCTCGGTGACCCTGCTGGCCATTGAAATCTGCTCTCGCCTTGCCTTTGAGGCAGTAACAGCTCTTTCGGAAGCCTGCAGCAGACCTGATAAGTAACCAGCTGGGTGTTACCTAAAAGAAACAAAATATGGTTTGAGCTTCATTTAGAATCTGCCATGTTCCCTCAAGGTGCTGGAGGTACGTGATTCATCCGTGGGAAAGGGTCCTTCCAGGCGTCTCTGAGGGGGAGGAAGTGCATTGACTGTAATATCCCAAACTTGGTCCAAGATTTACAGTTCGTAAAACACTGCCAAACCCATTCCCTCATTTGAACTCGTGATAACCCTTAAGGGAGGCAGGAGGACATGGCTGTGGTTAGAGCCCTTTTACCAAAGGGGAAAGAATCTCAGAGATTAAATGATGGTTAGGCTCTTCTGGCCTCTTTTACACAATCACCCTTCACTCCCTCACTCCCCCAAGCACCTCTTTGCCTCCCTGGGGCCCCTAGGCCCCTATCCTGTATTGCATTATCAAAGGCCCTCGTGTTTTGCCGCTCTGACTTGTACCTACTAAGATGCAGTTCCCACATGGTGCGAGGTGCCCAGGGTGCTGCTGGGAACTCACAGGAGCTCAGTCAGTTGTTTTGAAAGTTTGAGGGAAACAGAGCAGTGTGTGACATCTCTCCAACCCCACAGGAAAGGGATAAACAGACCACTCTGCATTCCTTTAGATGACATCATATCTTTGCAAAGTGGGGTTTTCAGCATCTGCAGTGGTGAAAAATGAGAACCAGTAAAAATCCGTGTAGAACAGGAATCGAAGGTGGCAGTGTCCTATCAGATTGAGAACGCTTGAGAATTTGTGCAGTGCCCAACAGGCACATATGTCCCATTAGGAAGTAATTGTGGTTCTTTAAGAATGAAATAAAAAGATTATCTTTCTTTTAATTTCTGTGTATTATTTTTTGTTGCCAGAACACAAATACTTATTAAGCTGCTTGGATCTAACTGCATCATAAATGGAACTGTTAGGTCTTTCTTTTGGCCTAGGGGCACTGCAAAAAAACACTAGTGATGCCAATGGGACCGTGAACTGAAAACATTTGGAAACCTCTCTTGTAACTAAAACGCCTTAAAGTGTTGCTCCTCTTTTTCTAAGAGAACTCTGAAGTTTGCAAAGCTTTTAAACCCCAAGACTGGATGTCTGCCAGAGGGATCTCACTGCTCTGACAAGATGCAGTAAAGGCAACTTTTGGTGGGGGTCTTCCTGGCCCTCCTGAGTCACAGTTGGCATCAGTCCCTGAACGGGCACAGACTGGCCTAAAATAGCGGGATAATTAGTTGCCCCAGAGCAGGTAGAGTGTGAATAGGATGACTGTCATCCCCAGGTGTCCAGGGGCTAGCTCCACAGTCTGTCTCCAGTGGAGAGCTCGAGCCTCAATCTCTCTGTTCGGTCCTTTTCCTCAGTGACCTTTAGTTCAGTGTCCTTCACATACCTTTCCCACAGGGAAGAATGTGGGCAATCTGGAATCCGTGTCACATGTTTGCTGAGCTCCTCAAAGACACGAGGCTCAGCTCCTTCCTGCTCCCAGTTCCCCCCACGCCAGCCTAGCCCTTGCCCCCTGCCTGTGGCTTCCCTCGCTGAGATGAGAGGGGCTGGAGACGGTGGGGGCTGCCTGGTGTTAAGGGGAGCTGTGAGAGGCAGAACTGGAACCAAGGGGGACGCCTTCCTTGAGGTGATAAGCAGATGGGGGATTCTTACACACCAGCCTGTGAGTGTTGCCTGATCCTGATTGCCTGAGCACAGTTGGTGGGAGGCGGGCCATCAGTGCTCACGCTGGGCAGGACTAGAACCGGCAGCTCCCATTGACCTTGAGCTGTACAACCAGCCACTCCTAGTTCAAATCCTGGCTCCACCAAGTACAAGCCGTGACTTTGGGAAAGTTATGTAGCCTAAGATTTGGTTTCCTCATCTGTAAAACGGAAATAACAGTAAGGCACCTTGTAAGATTATTATGACAGTTCATCGGAACACGTTATGTTAAGTGCTTAGCATGGTGCCTGACGCACGAGTCTTCAGTGTATGGTAGCAGTTTCTCCTCTTCGGCGTCACCATCACCGTCTTCATCTCCTTGGAAGCAACAAGCCTGTGAAGTTGGGTGAAGAGAGGTTAGCCATCTCCATTGTGCAGATACGGAAACTGAGGCTCAGAGAGGTTGAATCTGACTTGCCTCAGGTCACACACACGGGTACTGCTGCCTCTCCAAACCCAGGTGGCTTCCTTCACTTGGCTCTCCCTGCACCGCACCCCACGGCTCCCTCCTCCATCCGGCCCCCACCTCCTGCCCCACTCGGACAGGTTGCCAAGTTCACACACATGTCCTGCTGCTCTCCCCTCCTGGATCCTGCGCATCAGACAGCCACTGGAGGGGGGACAGCTTGAGCAGGTGATGAGGAACCTTCTGGGCCTGGAGGTGTCTCCTGAGTGGACACATAACTTGCTACCTGTTTTTGACCTCTGACCCTCCTGGCGATGTTGGTGGCTTTGTCTCGGAGACCTTGGAGCCATCATCCCGAGGAGTGAGGCCAGGAAATCTGTCCCCATGTGACCCTGTTGTCACTACCTTGCACAGAGCTGCTGTTTTGACGTGGTGGGAGCACTATTTCCCCTGAGCTTCCAGAGGGTTGTGTCTCCATGTATAGAGACCTCTCCTGCATGCCTGCCCCCTGGCAGCCTAGGCTCTGATTTGGTAATCCCTTCTCTGTCCCCACAATGGCCCTACCCTCCACCTCACCAGGAGGGGGAGTGGAACATGTTGGGACTAGTCAGAGGCCAGTTTTGGGTCATCCTCTGATTCAGTTAATGTTTGCTGTGTAACACTCCCAAACTTAGCAGCTTAAAAGGATTTATTCTTTCTCACAATTCTGTGGTTTGGCTGGTTTGGCTGGGACTGGATGGTCTCAAGTGGCCTCACTCACACCCCGGGATCCTCCTTTGGGACAGTGTATTAATCATGCCTTCTTATTTTCCGTATTTTTTTTTTAAGATTTTATTTATTTATTTGACAGAGAGAGACACAGCGAGAGAGGGAACACAAGCAGGGGGAGTGGGAGAGGGAGAAGCAGGCCTCCCACTGAGTAGGGAGCCCGATGCAGGGCTTGATCCCAGGACCCTGGGATCAGGACCTGAGCTGAAGGCAGACACCTAACCAACTGAGGCACCCAGGCGCCCCTGTATTTTTTTTTTTTTTAAGATTTTATTTATTTATTTGAGAGAGGGAGAGAGAGAGTGCACATGAGCAGGGGGGAGGGGCAGGGGAAGAGGGAGAAGCAGACTCCCTCTGAGCAGGGAGCCCGATGCAGGGCTCGATCCCAGGACCCCAAGATCATGACCCGAGCCAAAGGCAGACACTTAACCGACTGATGCCCCTTTCTGTATTTTTGATGGTTTGACATCTTGGGGCCTTGCAAGGGGCTGCCCCTCCCAGAATTAGCCTGTATTCCCGGAGACTCTCATATAAGGGCTCACCTTTCATGTGGAAACCAAACAGCCCAGAGCCCATACTCCTCCTCACCACCTCCTTTGTGGAGCTCTTGTACTCCGGGCCACTGTCCCCCTGCCCTGATTATCCCAGGGCAGGTACCAGACAACCAGGGACAGCCCCTATGTCCCAGAGCCCCTGAAATTATTCAAACCGGCCAATCCTAAACCGGCTTCCTCTGCCTTGCCCGCTCCTTCCCATGGAAACCAGAGTAAAGTCTGCCCTTCATGTCTCCCTCTGGCTCCTCCGCCTGCTTCCCCACGTGGCCCCCTGTGGCCGTGGCGAGCCCCCTCCTCTTGGGAACTGTAACTTCCTTTTCAGTGGCAGTCATGTACTGGTCTGTCGGCCTCACTGCACCTGAACCATGACAGAACTCACATGTGAAACCAGACAGCAGCTGTGATGGCTGCCAGCATGCTCTCTCATCCTGCAGGAGGCCAGCCGGCCTTCTTCTGATGGGATCTCAGGGTTCCCAGCAGAAGACGGAGCAGACTTCCCTGCACAGGTGCTCAGACTCCCACCTGGGGCACGCTGGCTAATGCAGTGCAAGGGCCAGCAGAGATTCAAAGGCTGAAAAGAGAGAGATGCCACTTCCTAAGGGAAGGAGAAGCAAAGTGAGGCTGCCAAGTGGTGTGCGCACAGGAATGGGAAGAATTTGTTGCCATTTAAAAAAAATCCACCACACGCTCTGCTTTATGTGTCTTTGGGCACGTGGCTTCCTTTTCCTTAACCTCATTTTTATCACGTTTATAATAGAGTAAAAATGCCTGTCCCTTACAGGGTTGCCAGGAGGGTCCACACCATAAACTGTCAAGTTCCATGGGAATGGAAGGGTTTGTTGTTCACTGACATCCCTACCATGGGCATCACATTTTTGAGTTGAGAAAGATCCAGGTAGTTTGGATCTTAAGAAATGATTTGGTTATCCTATAGCTTGAACAAAAAGAACGTTTCTTAAAACGTAGGTTGGTGTCCTCCTGCTAAGTGCCAGACAAGATGCCCCCCCATTCTTGTATAAAATACAATGGTATTTACAGTCTTAGTTGAGGTGCTTGATCCTTTCTATAGGTGTCTCAGTTCTGCATCTGGGGAGAGGAAATTTGGCCAGATTTGGATCAGGCGTACACCTCTGGTCCAACCATGCCCGTCAGAGGGGCACGGTAATGGGTACTGAATGCTGTTTTTTTGTCTGTCTTGACCCTACTCCTTTAACCTGGCTGGACACACTGATCCCTGACAACCGACAGATCATAAACGTTGTGAATACCCACCCACCCGTCTTCTTGCTCCAGACCTTTCTTGCTTATTCCCGACTTGTGCCTGTTTCCCTCTGGTTCCTGCATACTTCCTGACTCTTGGCTCGCTTGCATTTATTAGCTTGCTCTCGTACTTTCCCAGGTGGTGGTTCTCATCTGAAATAGTTGGCCCCTGCATCTCAACGCTTCCAGAAGGGCTTCTGCTTGGATACGGCTTCCTATGCAAAGCAACAGCCGACCGTGTATTTCGTTCTTCTGGGTTGAGTTGCACGTGGGGTGTGATAGCCATCCTGGCCTACTCCTCGGGACTCACCTTGCAGCCGCGGTCCCCCCACTCCACCCAAGAGGTGGGATTTAGATAGTTTCTCTGTCCAGACCATAGTCCCCTTGAAGGCAGGTGCTGTGCTTCCAGATGTGGTCATCTTGTCCCTATGGGACTAAGAGCATTGGATGGGATATAAAGTCCAAACAGAATAGATTTGGGCTGGATACTTGTAAAGGACATGAGTTGTTTTATGGCTGCAAGCATCCAGAACTCTTTCTTATTTGGGAGAAATCCTTCATTGGTGATAGACTCAGTCCTGTCTCCCGAAGCAGGGACCTGATGTTCCCTTTCCTCAGCTGCTGGCCTCTCTGGCACATGTGACCTGGGCGTAGCCAGATGCTCTCACCTTGAACTTTGAATCTTGAGGGAGTCTCATAAAAACAATGGTCCCGTGAGAAATAATTCTTGCTGGAGAAGTGGAGAAGCTGAGGGCTCAGCGGAGATCACAGGGGGGCCCTAGCAGCAGCTGTGCAGGGGAAATACTCTCACTCAGCTTTCCCAGTGGCCAGACTTGAGCTGTGTTTTTGCCGCCTGGACCTCCTGGTTTCTGCCTTTTTTTTGAGCTCCATTCTCCATTTTTGCTATTACCTCTTTTGCTTCATCGAGTCAGAATAAATGCTTGTGTTTTTGCTTTTGCAGCCAAAAACCTGACTGATGCAGCCCACAAATAATAATAAAGGACGGCCTCCATTGCCCAAGTGGGTAGCTGTGCCGGGCAGGGCACTGGGTGCTTCATGGAGGTGACACTGAACCCTTACAGCAGTCCTGGGGGGAGTTACTGTTTTTCTCACTTTGCATATTAGACTCAGGCTCTATGAACAGTGCTGCTGTGAACATTTCTTGTATGCATTTTCCTGGCATTCGTGCGTGCACATTTCTGTCGGGTATGTAACTAGGAATGGAATTGCTCGGTCATAAAGTACAGGATATGTTCCTCTTCATTAGCTAATGTTCAGTGTTTTCCAGAACGCTCTTACAAAATTCAACTCCCAACAGCACTTGTATGAGATGCTGGTTTCAATATGTGAGCGGATGTTGGCCAACATTTGATATTGTGTCTTTTTTATATTAGTCCTTGTGGCAGGTGTTTAGTGGTATCTCATTACAGCTTAGTTTGCATTCCCAACTTGTGTCTGCTTCTCTCTGGTTCCTGCACAATTCCTGCCTCTTGGCTCTTTTACATTTATTTTCTTGCTCTTGTACTTTCCCATGTGGTGTTTTTCATCTGAAATTGACAGCCCTTGCGTGAGGTTGAGTACCTTTTAAGAAGAATTTTTATTTTTTAAAAGTATTAGTTGGATAGTATGGAGAGTTCCCACATACCACCCCTGTGGTATATTTGTTGCAATGAATGCACTAATATTCATACGTTACTATTAACTAAAGTCCACAGTTTACATTAAGATTCACTCTTTGTGTTGTCTAATTCTGTGGGTTTTGGCAAATGCATAATGTCATGTATCCACCATGAGAATATCATACAGAATAGTTTCAGTGCCCTAAAGACCTTGCACCATCTCTTCATCTCACCCCACCCCCAAACCCCTGACAGCCACTGACTTTTTTTTTTTTTTACTATCTCTATAATTTTGCCTTTTCCAGAATGTCATATAGTTGGAATCATACAGTATATAGACTTCTCAGACTGGCTTTTTTCAGTTAGCAATATCTATTTAAGGTTTCTCCGTGTCTTTTCATGGCTTGGTAGCTAATTTTTTTTATCACTTAATAATATTCCATCATTTGGATTAATATCCAAAATACCCAGTTTGTCTCTCCATTCACACATTAAAGAATATCTTAGTTGCTTCCACCTTTTGGCAGTTGTGGGTAAAGCTGCTAGAAACACCTGTGTGCCATGTTTGTGTGGACATAAGTTTTCAGTTCATTTGGGTAAATACCAAGGAGCACGATTGCTTGATCGTATGATAAGAGCATGTGTAGTTTTGTAAGAAAGTGCCGCCCTGTCTTCCAGAGTGGCCATTTTCATTCTCACCAGCAACGAACGAGACTTCCTGATGCTTCACATCTCAGCATTTGGTGTTGTCAGTTTTGGGATTCTAGCCATTCTAATATGTGGGTAGTGATGTCTTGTCTTAATTTGTAATTCTCTAATGGCATATAAATTTGAGCATCTTTTCATGTGCTTACTTGCCCTCTGTATATCTTCATTGATGAGTAGTCTGTTCCTGTCTTCGCTCGTTTTTAAATTGGGTTGTTTCCTTATTAAGAGTTCTTTGTGTATTTTGGATACAAGTGCTTTATCAGATTGTGTGTTTTGCAAATATTTTCTCCCAGTCTGTGGATTTTATTTTCATTCTCTTAATATCATCTTTCATGGAGGAGAAATTTTTAATTTTAGTGAAGGACAGCTTCTCGGTTTTTCTTTCATACATCATGCTTACATGCATCATGAAAACCTTATCACCAAACCCAAATTCTTTTCTTATGTGATCTTCTGGAAGTTTTATAGTTTTGCACTTTACACTTAAGCCTGTGTATTTTGAGTTTGTATTTTACACTTAAGCCTGTGTATTTTTAGATTTTGTAAAGGGTAGAAAGTCTGCATCTACATTTACTTTATTTTTTTGCATATTGATGTCCAATTGTTCCAGCACCGTTTGTTGAAAAACTATCCTTTCTCCATTGAATTGCCTTTACTTCTTTGTCAAAAATCAGTTGTCTATTTCTGGGTACTCTGTTGTGTTCCATCGATCTATGTGTCTGTTCTTTCACCAATCCCACACTCTCTTCATTACTGTAACTCTGTAGTGGGACTTGAAGTTGGGAAGTGTCAGCCCTCCAATTTTGTTCTCCTTCAAGACAGGGTTGGCTGTTCTGGGTCTTAGGTCTCTCCTTATCTAACTTTATAATCAGTCTGTTGATATTCACAGAATGATTTGGTAGGCTTTTGATTGGGATTGCATTGAATTGGCATTGTTAAGTACGTTTTGATATATTTATTTGCAATTTGGATTTTTGTGTGTGACATACTCTTTCTAATCTCTTGCCCATTTTTCTTTTTCTTATTGATTTGATAAGTTCTTTCTATATTTTTGAAAAATGGTTCTTTGTCTTTATATGTATTAGAAATTCTGCACTTGCCTTCTCAGTCTATTAATGATGTCTTTTGAGGAATAGAAGATCTTAATCTTAATTCTGTTCAGTTTAACCATTTTTCTTCATGGTTATATATTTCATGGCCTGTTTAAGATTCCAAAAGTTATGAGTAAATTCTGCTCTGTTGTTTTCTAGAGCAGGGGTCTGCAAAATTCTTCTGGAACAGGTTGGATAATAAATATTTTAGGCCTGTCTGTCATATGGTCTATGACATACCTATGCAACTCTGTCACTGTAGTGTGAAAGCATAGGCAATATGTAAATGAAGGGGTGTGTGTGTGTTCCAGTGCAACTTAATCTACAAAGCCATGCAGTGGGCCAGTTTTGTTTCCTGGGCCATAATTTGCTGAACTGCGTGTGAGGGTAGCTCTGGCCACTAGTATTCTCTATGATGACAGCAACATTCTATGTGTGCTTTGTTCAAGATGGAAGCCACGAATCTCATGTGGGTATTGTGTGATCGGAATATAGCCAGTGCAACTGACAAACTGAATTTTATATTTTATTTAATTTTTATTAATTGAAACTTAAGTAGCTGCATGGGACTAGTGGCCACTGTGGAAGACAGTGTAGTTGTGGAGGCTTATTGTTTTGTCATTTGCTTAGGTCTACACTGAGAAATGGAAATGATTTTAGTGTACAGTGAAGGGTAGAGGATAGATGACCATCCTGTTTACACAAAGACCATTTATTTAAAGCACTCTCTTTTCCCCACAGCTGGGCAGAGCCGTCTTTGTCATATATCGGGTACTTTTGTATGTGTGAGTTGGCTTTTGGACTCTGTTATGTCTTAGTAGTTATGTGTATTTTATCTCTCCTTGCACCAGTATCATAGTGTCTTAAATACTGAAGCTCAATAGTGAATAAGACTGGATATCTGATAGATTTAATATTCTTTTTCTCTTCTTCAAGAATATCTTAGTGCTTCTTACCCTTTGCATTTCCGTATAAATTTATAATTACCTTGTAAATTTCCATACAAAATCCCTCTTCTTGAATATTTTGAGACTGCATTGAATTTGTAGATCAAATTGGAGAAAATTAACATATTTCTCTTATTCAGTCTTCCAAATGAAGTACCTAATATGACTCTTCGCTTATTTAGATCTTCTTTAACTTCTACCAATCATGTTTTTTAGTTTTCAGTACAGAGGACTTCTACATCCTTCACTAGATTTATTCCTAGGTATTAAATATTTTTTGATGCTATTTTAAGTGATATTTAAAAAAATTATTTTCTAATTGTTTATGGTAGGCATATAAATACACATTTGCTTTTTATACACTGACCTTGTACCTACAACCTTGTTTAATTTACTTATTAGTTACAATAATTTATCTGTAGATTCTTTTGGATTGTCTGTGCATAAAAGCATATAATTTGTGCATAAGGACATCGCTGTTTCTTTGATCCTCTTTCTTTCTTCTCTTTATTTATTTATTTTTCTCTGGTATTGTGTTGTCAAGAATCTCCAGTTACTGTTGAATAGAGGTGATGAGAGTGGAGCAGGCACTCTTAGTTGCAGTTCAGTCTCAGAGGGAAAGCTTTCATCATGTTTGTTTCAGGTTACCCTCTATCAGTACATCTTAGCTGGTTGGTTTTCTAACATCAAACCATCCTTGCATTCCTGGAGTACTCAATTTGACTGTGTTGTATTCTTCCTTATTCTTAATATTATCACTAGATTAGCTTTGCTAATATTTTGATTGTGATTTTGGCATCTATATTACTAAGCAAGATTGACCTGGAATTTTCTTGTCTTGTATCTTATGTCTTTCTTATGTTTTTGTCAGTTTTGGAATCAAAGTGATGCTGACCTCATAAAACTAGTTGGGAAGAATATCTTCATTTCCTATTTTCTGGTAGAGCTTTTGCAGTATTTGGCATTATTTCTTTCTTAAATATTTGGTACATTTCACCCATGAATTTTCTTCAGTTTCTGGTTCATCTTGTGTCAGATTTTGCAAGTTATATTTTTCTGAAATGAGTCCATTTTATCTAAATTTTCAAATTTATTGCCATAGAGTTATTAATATCTTACAATTTTTTAAGTCTCTGATAGGTCTGTAGTGATTATCTTTCATATTCCCCAAATCAACTGTTTATCCCTTTTCTGTTTTTCTTCATTATTCTCTCTAGGGTTTTTTCAAAAAATCAACTTTGTCTCTCTTAATTTTCTATGTCGTGCATTTGTTTTCTGTTTCATTAAGTACTGCTATTATTTTTATTACTTTCTTCCTTCTATTTTATTTGCATTTAATTTTTTATTTGCATTTATATATTGAAGTATAGCATCATATATATACAGAAAACTGCACAAAACTTAACTGTACAGTTAATGCATTTTTACAAAATTAACGCACCTGTTTACGAAATAGAATTTAACAGCACTCCAGAAGCCCCCCATTGTCCCCTCTAGTCACCAATCCTCCTCTCAGTCCCAAAGATAACCATTAGCTGGCATCTAACCCCATAGATTAGATTTGACCTGTTTTTGAAGTTTATATAAATGTAATCATATAATATATTCTTCTTTGTTTCTTGCTTCTTTCCCTGAACATTATGTTCATGAAATTCATCCATTTTGTTGCATGTAGCAAACATTTGCATATTTTAATTATACATATGCATAGCATTTCATTTGTATAAATATATTGTAGTTGGTTTAACTCTTCTATGTTGATATTCAAATCAATTTGAATTGATTACACTTTGGAGATAGTATGAATGATTTTGAATAATAAAGGTGCCCAAATCACAATAAAAATATTAGCAAAACTAATACAGTGATAATATTAAGAATAAGGAAGAATACAACACAACCAAGTTGAGCGCAATAAACATTGTAGCATACGCTCTTTGGGTACACAAATGTACACACTACTGTTGGATACATAGCTACCTAGGAGTAAAAGTGCAGGGTCCTAGGGTATTTGTGTGTTCATGTTAGGAGTACTGTCAAATGGTTTTCCAAAGTGGCCATGAGAACATTTTCCTGCTAGCGGTATATGAGAATTTGAGTTTCTCCATGTCCTTGCCAAGACTTGGTATTGTCAGCCTTTTTAATTTTAGCCATGCTGGTGGGAGATTAGTGGTATTCCATTGTAGTTATAACTTACTTTTTCTTAATGAGTAATGAGATTGAGCATCTTTTCATATGTTTATTGGCCATTTGTATATTTTCTTTAATGAAGTTCAAGTCTATTGCCCATCGGGTTGTTCTCCTTTTTATGTTTTATGACTTGTATAGGTTCTTTACATACTTTGGCTAAGAGTCTAATTTTTATGTGTTGCAAATATCTTCTACTCTTGCCTTTTTACTCCTTTTTTGGTGTCTTGGACAGAAGTTCTTAATGTTAGTGTATTCACTTTATCAGTCTTTTCCTTCATGGTTGATGCTTTTAATGTCCTATTTAATCAATCTTTACTTATCTCAAGGTCAAAAATATGTAATCCTGTTTATCCTCTAGAAGTTTTTTTTGCTTCACTTTCCCAATTTGGATCTAAGATACACTTTGAGTTGATGTAGCACAGGATTTTTCAGCCTTGGTACTATGGACATTTTAAACTCGCTAATTCTTTGTTGTGAAGGGCTGTCCTGTGTATTGTTGGATGTTTAGCAGCATCCCTGACCTCTGCTCCCTAGATGCCAATAGCATGGCCCCTCTCCAACCAGCACAGTCAAAAATGTCTCCAGAATTGCCAAATGTTCCCTAGGGGACAAAATTACCCTCACTTGAGAACCACTGATTTAACATATGGTGTGAATTAGGGGTTACTTTTCATTTATTTTCTCATATGGCATTCAATTAATTATATTTCTTCCTTTGCAATTTTTATACGTTCTATTTATTTTTCTTTCTTTGTTGCACTGGTATGAGCATCTAGTTCAATGCTGAACAGAAATGATGATAGTGGGGGGGGAAGTATTTCACCATAAGTATAATTTTTTACAGTAGGTTCACTGAGAATATCTGCTATCTGATTCAGAAAGTTCCCTTATATTCTTCATTTACTAGGAGTTTTAAAAAAATCGTTAATGACACCTGACACTAATATAACACTGTATATTAACTACACTGGAATTAAAATGAAAACTTCATGAAAAAAATCATTAATGATTGTTGATAGTTTTATGAAATGCTTTTTTTTTAAATGTATCTATGCAGATGATCATGTAAATTCCCTTTAATTATGTTATCATGGCATTACATAATGATGTCACATTAATTGATTTTGCAATGTGAAACCGGCTTTGCGTTTTTAGAATAAATCCAGGAATTTAGGCCTTGGATTATGTTATCTTCCTCCAGGGAGTTTTTGCTTTTGCTTTTGGAAGGCATGAAGGGATATTAGCAATTCAGGATGAACTTCAGCCAGTTTTAGGCATTGAGATGATTCAAAGTTGAAGGGTGGTGTTTTCCAGGGCTGCTCTGCTTCCTGTTCATTCATCCTAGGGGCAGCTGCTGATGTTTCCAGGCCCGCAGGGCAGGGACAGTTACCAGGGCTCCTTTTCTTTTAACTTTGATCCATCTGCCTCATAAAGATGTCAGGAGGACTGTTGGGGTTCTCAGCCTCTCAGCCCTCTCCCAGAATTAGCAAGTTGACCCTGGGGAAGGCAGCTCCAAATGCTGCCCTTTCTACATTACATCTTCTTCCAACTCATGACCTGGTCATTCTTTTCTGCCTTCTTAGTTCTCTGAGGGCTTCAAACAGTTTATTAAAATAATAATAACTAATATTATTGTTATCATCATTATTTTGTTAAGCTTTTGTAGCTGTTCTCACTGGGATGGTTGGGTCTGAATTATCTGATCAGTCATTACTAGAGGTGGAAGTTTCTCAATTAGAGAAAAAAAATATCAAATACTCAAAGATAAAACATGTATGTTTGAAATAAAACAACCCGTGAATCACCCCCTCGGTTATGAAATAAAACACTGACTATCTTGGGGCACCTGGGTGGCTTCAGTTGGTTAAGCATCTGACTCTTGATTTCGGCTCAGGTCATGATCTCGAGGTCATGAGATGGAGGCCCGTGTTGGGCTCCCTGCTCAGCGGGAAGTCTGCTTGGGATTCTCTCCCTCACTCTCTGCCCTTCCCCTCCTGCTTGCTCACACACACACTCTCTCTCTAAAAACAAAACAAGACAAAACATTATGAGTATCTTAGAAACCCCTGTGTGCCCTGCCTAATCTCATTCTTCTCTCTCTCTGCCATAACTAACCCCTACTTTAATTGTGTTAATCCTTTGTTGCTTTTCTTTATAGTGTTAGCAGCTATGTATGCATTTCTAATTGTAATGCTTAGTTTTGCCTGTTTTTGAACTTTATATAAATGAAATCTTATTAAATCTATCCTGTGGTATCTCACTTCTTTTGCTCAAGTTTATGTTTTAGAAATTTATCCAAGATGGCGATTTTCTCTACTCCATACTCTTCCATTGATACACAGTGTATTTTCATTCTAGTGTAGATGGGCATTTGTATTGTTTTAGGTTTTGAGCTATTATAAATAATACTATGATGAACATTCTTCTACACACTTCTTGGTGCACAGGTAAAGTTATAGGATATACATATCTTTGACTTTGCTTGATAATACCAAACTCTTTTCCAAAATGATTGTATTAATTTATAATCCCACAGCACTGTATGAGTTTCTGTTGCTCTGTAATCTTGCCAACACTTGGTATTGATTGACTTTTTACACTTTTGCCAATATGATGAGTGCCAAGTAATATCTTATATTGCATATTCCACTGATGTCTGCTGAGATTACACTTTTTTTCATATGGAACCATAACCATCTATTTTTCTCTGAAATACCTGTTCTTATGTCTTGCTCTTTAAAAAAATTTTTTTTTGTTTGGGCTGTTTTTTTCTTTTTTTTTTAACTGATTGTTAGGGGTCTTTCTACATTCTAGATCACAGCTGCCCAATAGAACTTTCTATAATGGTAGAAATGCTATATATCTGCACCGTCCAGTATGGTAGCCACCAGCTATATAGGGCTGTTGAGCACGTCATATGCCATAGTGCAACAGAGGAACTACATTTTTATTATTATTTAATTTGAATCTGACTAGCCACATATCTAATAGCCACCTTATTGAACAACACAGTTTTAGGTAATTTGTTGGCTTTATGTTTTATGAATCTCTTCTCAAAGTTTATGGATTATCTTTTCACTCCCTTTATGGTGCCATTTGATGAATAGAAGTTTTCTTTTTTTAAGCTTATTTATTTTAAGTAATCTCTACACCCAACGTGGGGCTTGAACCCACGACCGTGAAATCAAGAGTCGCATGCTCTTCTAACTGAGCCAGCCAGATGCACCAATGAACAGAAGTTCTTAATTTTAATGCAGTGAATTTTATCATTCTTTTCCTTTTTTGTTTTATCAGTCTTTTCCTTTTTAGTGTTTAATATATTGTTTATAAAGTCCTTTCTCATCCTGAGGTCTTAGAAATTGATTTTTGCGTGTCTCATGAGGAATTGTGATTTTTTTTCTCTCCCTCATCATAGCTAGTTTCCCTAACATCATTTACTTAAGGGTCCTTTCTTACGTCACCAATCTGCAGGACTGGCAGTATTAATCAAGATATTGACAAGAAATAGATGGTACCCTCATGCAATATAATTGAAAAGAGTTTAGGGGCGCCTGGGTGGCTCAGTTGGTTAAGTGTCTGACTCTTGATTTTGGCTCAGGTCGTGATCTCAGGGTCGTGAGATTGAGCCCTGCATGGGGATCTGCACTGAGCATGGAGCCTGTTTGGGATTCTATCTCTCCCTCTCCTTCCAGTCCTCCCCCTTCCTCCTCTCTCTCTAAAAAAAAAAGAGTTTAATAAAGGTACTTTTTATAAAGATGGGGGCAGGGTTAAGGGAAACTGCAGAAGATGAGGGAGCTCTTGGGCAGGTACAAGCTGGGAACATGTAGCATATCTAAGATAGAGGGATCAAGGGGAAGAGGCAGGACTTACTGGACCCAGAGAAAAAAGCAGAACAAAAAGGCTATCATATAGCAGGTGACTTTCTGTAGAAAAACATACCAGTCACTGTGGCCCAAGAGAGAGAGAATGGGCCAGAAAAATAAATACTTGAGTATTCAGCCTCACCCTTGTCCCTCCTTCAGATCTCCTGCTGGTGTGGAACCCACTGTAACTTAGCTGGAAACCAGAGGAAAGGGAATGTCTTTTTTACATCTTGCTGAAATGTTATTCACCCTTTAAAGTGCTCTTAAATGACAATTTGTGGTCTGAAACTTCAAGATTTTCTGTATGTTCCAGGTAGACCCAACTGAACTCTCTCTCTCTCTCTTTTTTTTTTTAATGCATTTCAATAACTTTATTGAAAGATATATCCCTCCCTTAGTACCAAAACATAATGGTAGTCAGTTAGGCTACCTCTGCCAACTCAGAATTAACACTGATGTTGTCAAATTATTGAAATATATCAGCCTTTTGGGAAAACTGAAGTTATCCACAGAACACAGTTCACAAACGTATAAGATGTATTGTAGTTCTTTGGTTTATTTTCCAGTGCATATTTACCCATAACATGATGTCAAAATTGGGTACAGCCATTATGGATGGACTCAGGCTACTTGCTGCACTGAGTAACTGTTTACAACATTTTTAATGCCGTAGATCTCCTTATAGTCACTGACTTAATAGAAAATCTCGAATACTACCTTAACAACTTTATAATTATGAAGATGCCTACTTACTTTTTTAGACTTTCTTTTGGCACAGGAGGGGCAATTAGTGAAAGTATATTCTCTTCCTTTAAGAATTCTGAATTAGAAGCAATAGCAGTTTCTATAAAAACAGCCCTTAGTAAAAACTTCTGGAGTGTTAAATCAGCAAGTTTTTGGAGCGAAGTTATTTTGAATTACTAACACAATAAAAACAAATTTTCTTGATGGGATTAGATGGAGGCAGTAGATATTGTGTAAATTTTATCATGGATGTAAAACATCACCTGTTTTTTAGAAAAAATATTAAAGATAACTTAATATGCCAAAATGACTAGGCATGTAGTTTTGCTTTTATAAAATGCCTTCAAATTTAAGTGTAATTCCCAAGTATCAATAAAGTCCAATCTCTGGATTATCTATTACTTGCACTATAGATACCAAGAAACCATTTTCACTGCCTAGAATAGTGACCCTTGTTATGCCTTAGAAGTGCATTTGTGAAATGTTGGTTTTGATGTATACCTCATAATTTAGAATTTAATTAGGTTACCACTTTTAATAACACCTAAATACACTTTTGATTCCCATAACATTTTGAGTCTTAAGACTCTAATCTTACTACCTCATTAGCCTAGCAAACAATAAAGGTCTTTGATATTAGGGACCTTATAACTGATGGAGTCCATAAAGGTCAGCTCTGGGGCACAGAGTAGAATAGAGAAGGTTGGACAGTGCATCTAGATAGAGAAACAGAAATCATCAAACACCCCTGTTCTCTTATAAATCTGTTTTCCATAAATGCATGGGTTTCTATGCGTTCTCTCTTCATATTGTGCCACTGGTCTATTTGTACCAATACCACACTGTTTTAGTTACTGTAGCTTTGTTTTTTAAACTAGTCTCCATGTGCCCAACGTTGGGCTGGAACTCATAGCCCTGAGATCAAGAGTCACATGCTCTACTGACTGAGCCAGCCGGGCACCCCAGTTACTGTAGCTTTAAATATGATTTCATACTTGGGAGGACAAGTCTCCCCTCCTTGTTTTTCTTCTTCAGGAATGCCTTGTCTATTCTTGGCCTTTTATTCTTTCTTATATATTTTAGAATCAGTTTGCCAATACCCATAAAAATCTCTATTAGAATTTTGATTGGAATTGCGTTGAACCTACAGATCAAATGGAAGAGAGCCGACATATTTACAGTATTTAATCTCCCCATCCAAGGATATAGTTTATATCTCCCTATACGTGGGTTTTTTAAAATGTGTCCCTTAATAAAGTTTTATAAACTTTTATAAAGGGCTCTGTTTCTTTTGCTAAATTTTTTTCTAGATACTTTCTCTTTTTCTTGCTATAGTAAATATCTTTTTTAAAAAATGTCGCTTTCTGCCTGGTTGTTGCTCATGTGTGAAAATGCAGTGACTCTTGTCTATTTTAGACCCAGCAGCCTCCCTGAATTAGCTTAGTAACCTTGATAGTTTCTCTGAGAGTTCTTTGGGATTTTCTATATACATAGTCATATTGTCTATAAATAACAATAGTGTTGTTTCTTCCTTTACAATCCATCTGTTTTTCTTTCTTTCTTTTTTTCTTTAGAGAGAGAGAGAGATTGAAAATGCAAGCTGGGTGGGGGGCATGAGGAACAGAGGGAGAGGGAGAGAATCTTAAGCAGACTCCTCACTGAGTGCAGAGCCCGACACGGGGCTCAATCTCACAACCCTGAGACCATCAACTCTGATGAAATCAAGAGTCAGTCACTTAACCAACTGAGCCACCCAGGTGCCCCAATCTGTTTTTCTCTTGAAATTCTTTTTGCAGCACTTATGACTTCTAGTAAAGTATAGAATAGAAGTGGTATTAGCAGACACCCCTTACTTGCTCATGATTTTAGAGGAAATGCTCTCAATATTTTAGCATTCGTTATGGTGTCTACTATACGTTCGTACAGAAGCCCTATATCAGGTTATGGAAGTTCCCTTCTATTGCTAGGTTGGTAAAATGTTTTTGTTTTTAACATGAAAGGATATTGAATTTTATCAAGTGCTCTTACTACATTAATTAAGGTCGTCATAGGAGTTTTTTTCCTATTGCGTTTGGAATGGTTTCATGTCTGTCTTTTTTTTTTTTAAGATTTTATTTATTTATTTGAGAGAGAGTGAAAGCAAGAGAGATCACAGAGGGAGAGGCAGAAGCAGACTCCCCGCTGAGCAAGGAGCCTGATGTGGGGCTTGATCCCAGGACCCTGAGATCATGACTTGAGCCAAAGGCAGACGCTTAACCAACTGATCCACCCAGGCACCCCAATGGTTTCATTTCTAATTGCTAAATTCTTACCTATTTTTCAAGTCCTCCCCAAACCTCCCTAACAGTTCCCTACTTTCTATCGTAAGGAATCCTGTCTCCTCTCCCTTCACTTGATAATTAGCCCTTTGAGGACAGGGACTATATGTTACTCCCTATACCTGTAATGCCCAGCACACTGGCACATCATGAATGCTAACAAAATGTTAGCTAAATTGTGGAGTGAGTCTTTCTTATGGCACTTAACTCTTTTGATTTTATAGTCTCTTGTCTACATATATTTGCTCCCTTTCTAGAAGGGAAGCTTTCAAGTGTAGGGTCCACATCTGATTATTCTCTTTGTCCCTCTGGCACCCAACCCCTGGCCTGATTCAGAGCCCTGTTCACTGACTGCATGAGTTCTTGCTCTCCTTTGTAAGCTCTACCTTTAAAACTGTTCAGTCAGACTTCCAGGAATAGCCAATCCTTCTTCAAAGTCCCCCTTTGCAGAGAGGTTTGCTTCACTCCACCCACAGGGAACCAGGCTGGGCCTGATGGCTAAGGGCGAAGGAATTTTCTCTAGATTAATTTTTAAAAAGTAATTTTGCTGCAGTCTGGGCTTGATTGTTCAGGGCTGAAGGATGGAGAAAGCAAGCCATAAAGAGCATTCCTTCCCTCTGATAGAAACTGAACTAAGGGCAGGGCAACAGTGTCAGAGGGTTGGCCACTGATGGAGCTTCACTTTGTGCCCAGCTAGGCATTGAGGTGAACAGGACATGTCAGCCTCAGTCTTGAGCCTATAGAGGTTAATCACCTTGGAAATAGAAAATTTACATTTGACAAGTTGAGTGGCACTACCAGGCCATCTCTTCATTCATTCACGCATGTATCTCATTCACTCACTCAGTATTGTAAAGCCTCCACCATGTGGCAGGCATTGTGCTAAGCACTAGTGGATTCAGGGATGAAGAGAGGCCATCCCCGTCTCAGGCAGCTTGTGGTTGGATGAGGGAGCTGGTTATGTATACAACTCCAGCACTTTGGTAAGTGTGGTGGCCAAAATATGTATTCAAGAGCTCGGGGACACACAGGACACAGTGAGTCTCATGGTACAGGTGTTCAAGAGTTGACTAAGAGGCGACTTAAATTTGGTGTGGATGTTCTTTAACAGGATAAGAGAAGGATGCATGTGAAGTCAAGGAGACACGAAGGACATGGCAAGTTTGGGAACGATGACAGACATGACTGGAGTTTAGGGACAGGATGAGGATGAGAGAGGAAGAAGGGGAAAACAAGATGTGAGGCTGGTAAGGCAAGCAGGGACCAGGCTCCTAGGGGCCTTAGTTCACAGTGAGAAGGTCTGAGAAGGTGTGAGAATGTGTGGGAGCTGTAGCCTCAGGAGTATCAAAAGCCACTTAAACATCTATGTGGGGGGAAATGTGTTCTGATTCATATTTTAGAGAGTTCCAAATGGAGAGGAGGGAATGATGGGAGGAGGGGGACACAATAGAAGGAGGAAGACCCACGAAGAGGAGTGTTGAGCTAAGCTGGAAGCACAGGCAGGATTAACTGGATAAGGATGAAAGGGGGGCATTCCAGACACAGGGAATGGCCAAACCTCAATGGAGAAATTGGGGAGCATTTAGAGTGTCATGGGGCCAGTGAAGTGCCCTGGCTGACTGGAACCCAAGGGAGGTCATAAAACTGGGAAGGAGTTAGTACATGGTAGGTGGGGTATCTAGGGCTCAGAAGTCTGTAGAACTAAGTAAGAAAGAGTCCATCAAAGACTCTAAAATCTTAGGGTTTGGAGATGTAGCTCAGGGTACTTGGAAGAGATCTGTTGGAGATGAGGAAACCTAGATTCTAGACTCTGTTCTGCCACCAACTTGCTGCATGAATTTGAACAAGTTATTTCTCCTCTCTGGGTCTCATTTTCTTGCTTATAAAATGAGGAAGCTGGTCTAGATCTCTTCCAGTGCTGAAAATTTAGGATGCCAAGCACTGGCCTCTATCCCTTTGTTCACTAGTGTTTGTGTTTACCTCAGACAATCTCAACCTTGCCCACTACCCCCACTGCATCCTGTCAAGTTCAATCTCATCCCAGGAAGCAGAATTGTTGGATGAGACAGGACAAGACAAAAATAAGTGTTATATATGTCCTCAAAGAAAAAAGAAGGCTGTTAGACTGGGAAGCAGGGACAAGCAGTGATGAAGAGGATTCCAGACAAGGAAAACCTAATAGAAGAGACTCGATAGATAGGTTGACTAACAGAAAGGAAAAAGCTGAAGAATAATGTATCAGTTAGCTTTTGCTGCATAACAAACCACTGCCAAACTTAATGGGTTAAAACAGGAGCCATTCATTACTGCTTATACTTTATAGGTAAATTGGACAGTTTTGTGGAACTGGGTCAGACTCAGTTGATGTCAGCTGAGCTTGCTCAGGCATCTGTGATCAGCCAGAGGGCCAGCTGGGGGCTAGCTGGTTTAAGATGGTCTCACTCACTTGTCTGACAACTGTCTGGCTGTCAACTGGGACAAAGGGCCAACTAGTTCACATGTCTTCTACTGTCTAGCAAGCTCACCTGGACTTGTTCACATGGTGGTGTCAGGATTCTAGGAGAGAGAGAGAGAGACAGAGTATGTGAATGGTCAAATATGTCACAATGCCAGGCAGTCAGGGTTGGGGAAACAGGCTATCTGTTGATGGGAGGAGCTGCAGGGTAACACTCTGAAGGGCATGGACAGAGGAAGAAATGAAGGATTGCAGCCATTTGTTCAGTCTACCAAAGTGCATCCTCTGAGTGTTATTCAGATTATTTCCCCATGCAAAATATGTTTACTCCCAGGGCGCCTGGGTGGCTCAGTCATTAAGCATCTGCCTTTGGCTCAGGTCATGAGCCCAGGGTCCTGGGATCGAGCCCCATATCGGGCTTCCTGCTCAGCAGGAAGCCTGCTTCTACCTCTGCCTCTGCCTGCAGCTCCCCCTGCTTGTGCATGTGCTCTCTCTCTCTCTCTGTCAAATAAATAAAGTCTTTATAAAAAAATATGTTTACTCCCATCCCAGCCTCCTAAACATTCTCATTAAACTATGGCATTAAGTTTGAAGTCCAGGATCCCATGATCTGTATCAGATTCCAGTGAGACTCCTCAAATGTGGCTCCTTTCATTTGGAGACCCATGAGTCAAGAAGATAAGTGACCTGATTTATATGCAGCTAAAATGCATTGGTGCTACAGGAAAAACATGGGTACATGTAATGGACCCACTTATTCAAGGGGGGGAGGAATGCTGCAACCCAGCCAGGCTGATGGTAACAGGGGTCCTGCCATGACCAGTAGGGAATGTTCCTGTAGTAGGTCTCGGTTCTGCTCCCTGGGAGTGGCTCCCTAGTCTGATTTTCTCACTGGCTCTCCTGTGTCTGTCTGTCCTCTGGGACTCCCAGGAAACAGCCTGCGTTGGCAGCTATGTAGCTTTCTCAGTCTGCTTCCTGTCTGCAGAAAGTTGGGGACCTGGGGGCACTTTTTGAACCATCTCAGATTCCAGTTCCTTTTGATCCAGGCTGGCAGCACTCCCACACGTTCTCTTAAAAACTGTGTGGGCTTCCAGTGAATACGATTGGAGTCCCATCCGTTTGAAAAAAGTCACACCCCCGGGTGTTTTTGAGGTCTGACTCCCCCTCAGATTTAGTCACTGTTACTTTGGGCTGGCCAGACAGCTATGCCCTTAAAGTTCCATGGAGCCCTTGCGTCCAGAATGGATCTGCTGGGAGGCAACAACTTCATTCTCTCAGAGATCTTTTTTTTAAAAAAAAATATTTTATTTATTTATTTGAGAGAGACAGAGAGAGAGCATGAGCGGAGAGAGGGAGAGGCAGACTCCCCACTGAGCACAGAGCCTGACGTGGGGCTCGATCCCAGGACTCCAGGATCATGACCTGAGGGGAAGGCAGATGCTTACCCGACTGAGCCACCCTGGCGCCTCTTAATTCTCTCAGAGGTCTTCATGGAGGGCCTTTCAGTCATATCTGCTCGCCTGTAGGGAAAGTTGCACAAAGCTTTCACTGGCTTGAAAACTTTGTGTGTAGACAGTGACCATCCCTCTGGTCATGGTGTCCAAAGCAGGCACCTTCTATGGACATGCAGTGTGAGTATTGCCTACAGAGTGTGCTAAGAGAGACACCAGGAAGATTCCATTCTCAGACTCAAAAATCTTTTTTTTATTTCTCCCATGCCTGAATTTCTTCCGTAGAGACTCACTACTTTGGGTTAAGCATTAACCTGCCCCAGGATCTCCCACCTATGGCCATTGTCGTGGATAACATGTTAATTACCCAGATCTGTGCCCCACCCTTAGTGCTTAGCACAGCTCAGTCCCCTCCTTGCAGTCCACTTCCTAGGGCTCCTCTCTTACAGTTTATGATACACCATGGGAGGGAGCATGGGGAAGTGTTGTCCCCTCAGTGTAAGTGCGTTTGTTGGTTAGTTCCTTGAACAGCTATTTATGGAACATTTACCGTGTGCCAGGCACTGTTCTAGGCACCGGGACTATAGCCCCGAGTAAGTCACTCATCGTCCCTCCCTTTTTGGAGTGTACAATCCAGTGGGGGCAGGTAGATGGAAAGTAAGTAAAGAACCCCCCCAAATAATGACAGACTGTGATAACCCCATGATGGAAACAAGGTGAGGGGGCTGAGTTGGGGTAGCTGGGGAGCCCTGGTGAGAGCAAGAATGGGGAGGAGGGAAGGGGAGGCTAGAAGGGACAGTCCTGTGCCTCCTCCACAATTTTGCCCAGTGACTGCAGAAAGGACACTTCAGTTCAAATAAACAAATAAATCTAGAGAAATATGATCTGTCATAGCAAACTCAACACCATTAGTCATGATTCCCTCAAGGATTGGAGCAGTGGACTTGGGAGTCAGGGCCCTTGGTTCTAATACCAGTATAGCCCCCCAACGCCCTGTGTCTTTGGCGAGTCGCCTCCCTCCCTGGAAGGGCAGGGCTCAGGCTGAGGGTCCAGGGCGCTGCACCTTTCACAGGGCTCCCAGTGCTCCGTGAAGTGACCGGCAACCTCCATGGGAGCTGAAGGTAGCCCCGGAAAGGCAGCCGGCTGGTGGCCGCCCAGCGTCTAGCTGTTAGAATTTCCCCCCACGGCCCCACCATGCAGTTTCCCTGCCTTGCTCCACTGAGTTCCAGCTTGAGGCCATCTTTTCTTTGATGTGTTTAGTCATTCTCCAGACAGTTGGCATATCACAGCGCCCCCAGTGCAGTGATCATCTGGCCCCGATGCTGGTCCAGAGAGTCATTGCTAACTGTGGGCTCACTCCGGGGGCTCAGGGACCACCTGCCACCGTCTGTGCTTTTATACCTTCCCATCTCCGAGAAACAGAGCAGATGATGGTGATAAACCTCACAACCAGAGCGGCCATTTGTTTAGCACCTGCCTTGTCCGCAGTGAAGGGGACCATTGCACTTAATCCTCGCGTCGGGCTTCCGAAGTGGGCCCCGTGGTCACGATTTCATAGAGGAGGAAGCTGAAGCGCAGAGAGGCGAAGCCAGCCCGCGGTGGAGGTGTGAGCCTCATCCAGGAGCGTGTGACTCCACACCAGTCTCTGCCACCATGCTGGTTTGCGGTTCTGTTCGCTGGCTGTGTGGAAGAGCAGAGGGGGGCCTGGAAAAGGGGGGTCTGCTGCCACTCAAGACCCTGTGTGACTGAATCTTTCCCCTTTGCCAGGCCTCACTTTGCTCCACCAGGGAAGGTCGCTATCTTGAAGGCGGCTGGAAGCTGGGGCCACCATTACAGGTGTGATTACGCCGGGTCCTTTGGAGCAGGGCTGCTGGCCCGGGGCTGTGGGCCTTGTCTCTGATGACTCATCACTCAAGCAACACATTCATCTCTGCGCCTCATCTCTTAGTCAGCCACATGTGTGTGTAATGGGACAGGTCTCAGATCCGGCGCCTTCCAGCTAACGTGAATGGCCCCCAGAGTGTTTCAGCTACACATAATCACAGTCCAGGACATTGAGGGGCAGTGCAGGCTGTGGGATGGGCCCTTCCAGCAGAGTAACAGTGTCCTCAGAACCCTGACCCTTTGCATCTCTCTGCTCTGTTGTTCTAATGTCCACTCCATGGAGGGCCCGTTCTGCTCTTGGCTGAAGGACAGGTGCGGTCTCATCAGGGGCTGGACCCCATGGACAGAGGCATTGCATTGCTTCCCAAGCCTCTCTCCTGGGAGGAAAGAAGGCTTTTTCCCCAGACAGCCTCCCCCACCCCCCAAAACCTTTCCTTGAACCTTACTACTGGAAGAGGAATAAGATGCTCATTGTGGGCTTAGATTCATCAGGGCTCACACTTCCTCCTTGAGTTGTTCATGAGTGGTGTTGGGGACGGGTGAAGAGGTGAACACATTGGGGCTTCTGTGAGGATGGAGGAGAGGGTTACCCAGGAGGAAGCCGGAAGGGTCCGCTCCTCAGTGTCATGCTGGTCTAGCTTTGGACCTCTCTGAACCTGCAGATACACTTACTAATTAACCTTAACTCTGGTTGGGGGGGGAATGGCTTATTTTAAGATTCCAGTGCAAGGCGTGAGGGCCAGCTCTCCACAGCCCACACAGACGGAAGGCAAGCGGGGCCCTGGGACAGGAGTGGTGAGGGCAGCATGGGCACTTGACCTTCATTTGCTCAAAGCATAGTCCTTACTTAGTTCATCTGAGTTCGAATCAGCTGGCTGCGAGGTGGGCTGGGCTCAGTGAGCCTCCACAAGTATGGCCTTGTAGGCCCTGTGGAAGGTTCTGAGGAGACTTTGGGCCGAGGGTCCAGGGCGCTGCACCTTTCACGGCCGTGCAGGGATGCATGTGCGCAGCAGACTAGAGTGATGGCTGAGCTGTGACACCAGCTCTAGAGAGGCCACCCACATGCCCCTCATGGGTGCGGGTGTCTCCCTCCGGCAGATGGTTGGCATTTGGGCTCCCCGGCAAGGGAGCTGGTCCCAGGTCGGTGACAGAGAATCTAAGCTCTGCCGAGTTCTCGTGGGTCTCACTGGGCAGCGGGTGATAGCATTCATTCAGCGCCTTTTCTCAGCAAACGTTTATTAAAGCCCCTGATGGGATAAGCCCTAAAGATACAGATAAAAAAGTCCCGCGCCTCAAAGAGTCACAGTAGACCGTGTGGGCGAAACCCAGACATGAAGTCAGGCAGCAACCACGTGGCATGATGAGTGTCGTCCTGAGACCCGGGGCTCTCAGAAGTGCTCCTGCAAGATGCCTCATCTGGCGCTGGGGGCTAGTCTAGTTCTCAGGCTGCCGTGACAAGCCAGCACAAACCGGGCAGCGCCAGACAACAGAAGTTGATTCTCTTACCATCCTGGAGGCCAGCATCTGAAATCCAGTTCAGTGGGCCAAAATCGAGGTGTCCGCAGGACCATGCTCCCGCCGAAGGCTCCAGGGCAAAATCTAGTCTTTGCGTCTTGCAGCTTCTGGAGGCCGCCAGCCTTCTTTGGCTGGTGGCCACATCACTCCAGTCTCTGCCTCCACGGTCCCATGGCCTTCCCCTCTTCTGTCCACTCTCCTCGGCCTCCCTCTTTATGGGGCTACGGGCAGTGGCATGTAGGGCCCACCTGGATAACCCAGAATCATCTCCCATCTTAAGATCCTTTGTCACATCGGCACGGTTCTCTTTGCCCTTGAAGGGAGCATTTCTAGGTTGCAGGGGTCAGGACCTAGGTGTTTTGGGGGGCCATTCTGTAGCCTAGCCCCACAGTCAGGAGAAAAGGAGGCCTTTGACATGAGTCCATAAAGAGAAGCAGGAGTTAGCCAAATGAAGCAGATAGGGAAGAAGGGCAGGAAAACAACCTGTAATGCAGCAAACCCCTGAGAATAGCAGTTTTTACTGACTGGTGCTCTCAGCTTGAGGGAGGGGGCCAAGGTGAGAGGAGAGGCAGGAACAAGGGGGCTAGGACCAGACGATGAAGGTCTTCACCTGTGGACCATATTCCATGGGTAATGGGGAGCCACTGAAGGCCTGTGAGCCCATGAGCAACGGGATCAGGGTTGCATCCTGGCGGTGCTCCAGAGAAGGGATTCCAGGGGGAGCATGGCTGAAGGTGCGGAACCATTTAGGAGGATCTTGCAGGGGTGCTAGGGAGAAAATGATGAGCCCTGAGCCAAGTGAGTCAATCAAGAAAAGCAGATGAATCTGGGGGCTCTCTAGCAGGTAGAATTGACAGCGCTACATGCTTGGATGGGGAGAATGAAGGCAAGGGAGAGTCCAAACAAGCCCCCCAGGTTTCTGGCATTCTGTGATGGAGGGACCCTGGAAGGGAGCATCTGAGTAAGGAGGGGACAGGTAAAGGCTTGATTTGAGGTGGTTATGGGTCACTCAGTTGTCTAGGAAGCAGGATTATAAGGGCCTGGAAACAAGGAGAGGAATCTGGGCTGGAGATACAGATCTGGGATGCCCTAGCATGTAGGTAGCAGATAAAGCAATGTGCGTGAATGTGATCACCCCAGGGAGTGCAAAGGGAGTATGGACAGAGAAAGAAGAAATCTCAGGACTTAAGGCTAATGCTCCTTGTTTGGTTGGAGTCTTTGTATTTTAAAGAGAGTGGCTGGAAAAAGGATAGTGCCAACACCAAAGGAATAGCTTTCTAATGGTAAAGCTTGGGGACCCCGTGGGAGGAAGATTCAGGGTAAGGAGGCTCTCAAGTCATGCACATAAACAATTACCCTCTCTGCCTCTTTGCTGGCCCAGCCATGGTTGTCAGCCTGTTGGCAGCTTCTATGATAACTCATTGCCAATTTGGGACCCAGGGAACCCCCAGATAGTGCCGGGAGACCAGCTGCATTTGTGGTTGATTCTTAAAACACATTATGTACCAGCAGCAGGGCCGAAGTAGAAACCAGGAATGCAGAATGGGCAAAGAGGGAGCCATCTCCACTACTCAGTGTCCTGTTACTGTTGTCCTGGCCCAGTTAACGTCTCCCCAGAGTCGTTTCCTCCTTCTGCCCTTCCTCCTCCTCCGCATAGCAGTTTGGAGAAATTCTGAGACTTGGATTGCTAGAGCAGATACCTCAGTGAGGAATCTGAGACCCAAAGGGTGGAAATTCTTCCTCTCAGAGGAGCTGGGGCAGATGCCGGGCCTCTGGAGTCTCGAATGCCCTCACCAGAGCTCACCACTGTCTTCTCCAGGGTCGGCTCTCTGCTGCTAAGATGATCCTCACAGTTGTCAACAATACTATGCCATTTGACAGTCTTAGGAAGCCCTTTCCACATTTCATTATTTGCTCAATCCCCAAACCCATCAGTAAGTATGAATTACCCTGTTAATGGCTGAGAAATCAGGGTCGGAGAGTCAGGGATTTCCTGAAGATGTAGGAGCAGAACTCCGGTCTCATTGATTCTAAATCCTGTGTTCTTCCCCGTCATGAC
Organism: Phoca vitulina; assembly: GCF_004348235.1. NCBI lineage: Eukaryota > Metazoa > Chordata > Mammalia > Carnivora > Phocidae > Phoca > Phoca vitulina. The sequence goes on along the minus strand of NW_022589716.1, from coordinate 38,987,696 downwards.
CCTGCTACCATCACGGGATGGCAGAGCCCAGCACCGGCACCCCTGACGGCCTGCTGGAGGCTCCGGGACCCATGCCCCAGGCCACTGAGAGCTGCGGGCGCTTGCCGGGTGCCCCTTTCAGAAAGAGGAACAAGCCTCCTAGAAGGTCAGGGAGGGGCCACTAACACAGACGACTTCCCACTTTGGCTCTGGGCTCACTCTGGCCCATCGCATGAAGCAGAGGGCTTTGATGCAGGTGAGGACATCTTGACTTTAGAAATAAGCTCTCAAGCTTTCAGCTTTAAAGAGAGAAAACTAAGTGATGCATACAACAGACATCACCCCATTGCTGAGGTCCTGGCTTATCTGTCCCTGAGTCCCAGCTCATCCATCTCTGAGCCTCCCCCGGGGCTTGACCATCCCTCACCCAAACTCCTTGTCTCAGCCTGGCACTTACACAAACTCTTCCCTCATCTCCACCCGAAGATGGAAACTGGGTGTTCCTGTGTCACCTCCCATCCTTCACCCCAGCCCTGATCAGTCACCCAGCTCCTGAGCCTTATCCCAGCCTGAATGCGAACTCCATCCCTTACCCAAATACTGAGCCTCACCCCATTTCTGACCCCATCCCATCCCTCACCTCATTCCCAAATCCACCACCTGCCCTGACACCAACAACCCATCCCTTGCCCAATCCCACATACCAAATAGCACTAAACTTTGATCCCTCCCTCCCTGCATCCTTTCCTTCGTTCTTGAGACTTGGGGCTAGGAGCAAAGATGCCGATGGCACACATCACTGGGCAATGTCATAAATGCTCGGTGGTTAATGGGTTCTTGTTAGGCTAACAGAACAGGTGTGGCCGTCAGAGGCAAATTGGCTGCTTCACACTGACACTGCTCACCACTGAGGCCGGGTGCGGGAGGACATGGCAGAGAAGATGACCTTCAGCGGTACCGTCGGGCCCAGATCAGAAGGAGGTGGTGAAAGTTTGCCATCAGTAAGCTGAGCAGCCCCGTGAGCACCACAAATAGAGCCTGAGAAGAGGATAGTGATTACTTTACATGGTGACACGGTGTAGGAACACCCCTGACACGGGAAGTGTAGGCACGAATCATCCAGCTTTTCAAGCCAACAGGAAAGGGTCATGTTTCAGATTGGTAGTGTTCATTAGAACTTCGTTTTTTCTGTCATTCCAATTGTTCCTTGGTTTGTCTTCTCCCTGCCTTGCTGAGTGATTGACTTTCCACACATTTCAGCTCCCCGGGGGACGAAGGAGGTCTAGAAATGGCGGTTGTGTTAGAAGCACCACTGGGTGGGGAGAGGGCAACCCATTCCCTGCAATAACCCGAGCCATCTTTCTCAGGGAAAATGTCAGCTTGATTAGAGATGGCTCCCACAATTGGGGGAAGAAAAAAAAGGAACAGTTGCAGTCTTTTTGTAATGAGATTTTTTTTTTCTTCAATCCCAAGTTAGATTTTTAATTGTAGAAACTCCCAAGAACCTTTAGCCAGTGTTGTAGTTAGTCCAAAGCTTGATTTAGACTGGCACATGAAAACCTCCTCCTGCTTTTAAAGTGCCGTATGCTTTCCAGAATCGTCAGCCTGTTCATCCTTCACAGTATCCCTGTGTGCAGGGTGTTTTTATTGGTATCTCACCGATGAGGAATTGGAGGCTCTGGGGGGTTAAGTGGTTGAAAGCTCATCTGCTGAGCCCCGGCCAGCACTACCATCCCCACGGTGTTGACTGCCCAGGGAGGGCGGCTGAGGCCCGGAAAGGTGACATGATGGCCTTAAGAGGGGGAGATATGGGTATCTCTCAGCTCTTTCCAGACATCTAAAGGGTTCATGTGATGTCAGCTGAATGTGTGGAGTTTTGACTGACTTGTTTTTCCTCTGGGTCATTGTTAATACTTGCTCTTTTGTAACTGAGAGAGCCCAGGGCTTGCTTGCCAGATTTCATGGCGTGCGGGCCATAGCACTGAGATGGAGGCGCTCCTGTCCTTGCTCTACCAATGAGAAGTTAAGGAACGTGCCTGAGATCCCACCAGCTGGGGGCAGAGCTGAGGTTTGAACCAAGATCTGCATTTCTCTTACCTACTATAGTACGCCTCTTCTCTGCAGGTCAGAAAAAGATTGAATTTTAGTCTGAGCCTTTTTCTCTTTTGAGTTCCGTGTCCTTGGACAAGTTAACAAAATTCAGTGAATGCTCACTGAGTACAGACTTTGGCTGGGAGTGAGGCAGGCAGGGACTGCAAAGACTGAAAAAAAAAAAGGTGGGGGGGGCAAGGTCTCTGGCCTCAGTTGTGACATGGATGAGTGAGCAGCTTCCTTTCTGTCATGGATGAGAGTGCATCCGTAGATGCATGAGTTAGGCTAGGTTTTGGGGGAAGGTTCCTTCCAGAGCTCATATACCACGATCCTGTGATAGTAACAGTCTGGAATCCCAAGGAGGTCGAGCACACCTCTCCTGGATGTGCATCTGGGCTTTCTCAGTGTCAAAGGTAACCTATCTCATACTTCCAAAAGGTTCCCTGTATTTCACCACGTCACGGGTTCTTTCTCTCTCCCTTAAGCACTGTTTTTTGTACAACTATCTGATTTAATCCATACACCCAGAAATTGAGCTAGGTGTGATTGTTATTACCATTTAAAAAATGAGAAAACGGAGGTGCAGTGATTTTAGCGCCGGCACAGTGTCATAGAACCGGTACAAGGCAAAGCTGGGCCTTACCCTAGAACAATCGGTCAACAGCTACTGCTTTGTTGTACAGACCCTAGGAGTAGCTCAAGCCCTGGGAGAAGCTGGCTTGCCTGAGAATGCAAGACCCAGGGCTCCCAAAATACCATTGGAAGATGCTCAAGTGGGGGTCACAGGTCGTCTGCTTCCCCACAGACCATTTGGTATTTGTCACACTAGATCTTTTTCTTTGTCCTTGTGACCTTGTCTGTGAGTCAGTCCTTGACACATGGTAAGACAAACGAGCATGAAATGGAGTCATTCAGGTGATCTTTTGGAACCTCTGAGATGCCTGTTCCATGACATAGGGACACTCAGGCTCCCTGAAGCCCATCTGTCTTGGTCCAGGAGATGAGTGGAGCCTTTGGCCCCATCTACAGAAGACAGATGTCCTCATCACTTAGATGATGTCACTCACATTTCCTGAACCTTTACCACCTCTCACTCCTGACAGGTGGTCATCATACCTCATAATAAGCCATATTCCTCCCCTCATAGAGAAATGAGAAGGAAGCAAGGCTCTTCATTCCCCCAGCTGAAGAGCTTTCAGATGGCAACTTTGCGTCAGAAAAACATCTGGGCCACCAAATAAGAATTGACTTATGGAAAAAATAGAGTTAGTGGGATATATCACAGTACTAGTTGGCAACCAATTCTAGTTGGCCATTTGGCGTAAGATGACGTGGTTTCCTTTTGCAGCTTCGTGTGTGTGTGGACATCACATCTTTCTCATATCTCTCGTATGCAGAGCCCCCCAGAGGGCCGTGGACCCAGGTGGCAAGTGCTGCAGTAACCTTAGCACCACACCGCAGGTAATGGAAAGGTCTGGTACTATTCTTACTGCTGACCCCTTTCCTCCTCCCGTAACCTTCCAAGTGCCACCCGATTTCCTCAGGAAAATCTTTTCTTTTTGCCTCACTCTGAAAGCAGAGTGTTATCCTGGTCAGGCATCTCCAGGGCACACATTCTCATGCACAAAGGGAATGTGGTGATTTCCAAGTGAGACCAGATTATTCCTGAAACTTCCCAGACATTCCATTCAGAATGTTGCAAAAAGTTGTTCTCATCCTTCTTTAATTATACATAAAACTGTTCTTTGTCAGGTAGCAATATTCAAAAGAAGTTAAAAAACTAAGTCATTTTCAATATGACTGTGTTTCTTATGGATTTAGTTTCTACTGTGGTTAAGAGTACTACTTTGCAACCATGTTCTAATGCAATTATATGGCATTTTGACTACCCTCCAGTTTTTGTGGGCCAGCCTGGGCATCTAACAGCCATTTAGGGCATTATGTCCTGGGGAAAATGGGTTCTGCATTCAACCAGCCAGTTTACAAATGATTCTTTTTTTTTTTTTTTTTTTTAAAGATTTTATTTATTTATTTGAGAGAGAGAGAGAATGAGAGACAGAGAGCATGAGAGGGGGGAGGGTCAGAGGGAGAAGCAGACTCCCTGCCAAGCAGGGAGCCCGATGCGGGACTCGATCCCGGGACTCCAGGATCATGACCTGAGCCGAAGACAGTCGCTTAACAACTGAGCCACCCAGGCGCCCTACAAATGATTCTTAAGAATATGGCTCATTTGCTGTTGTACTTCGAAACATAAAATTATCTCAGTTTCTTCTTTGATGTGGAAATTAAGGAATCAAGTCTGCAATGTTTTAGCTTTTGCTCCAATGCAGTGACAGACACTATTTCCCCTTCTCTCTACGGACGCCAGCAGGGAGGGGCCATCTGGGCCAGCTCCTGTGATCGCCTCACAGGACGCACTGAGAATCAGCTGGGGTTAGAAGGCGAGAATCAGCCCCCCTCGCTGTTCTACAGTTGAGACATGACTTACATTTAGGAAAGTGCGTAAATACGAAGCATATAGCACTATGAGATGTTCCAGATTCATACACCTGTGTAACATCATCTGTACTGAGATGTAGCATGATCCGGCACCTCAGCAAACTCCCCTGTCAGTCCATGGCCAGTCAGCACCCTCCCTCCAGAGGTCACCACTATTCTGATCTCTTTTAACCTAGTGTTCCACCCACTCACTTAGAAAGTCTTATGTGACAGTATATTTAACAAACAATAAATCATACAGATTTCAATGTGTTGTAACAATGTGCACCTGTGTAATTCTCACACAAAATAAAATACAGAAATCTCCATTAGCACGGGAAGCTCCTTGTACCCCTTCTGATAAACCGGCTCCCCAGTCCCAGCAAACACTGTCTGATCTCTAACATTGCACCATAGTTTTGCTTGTTCTTGGAGTTCCTTCGGATGGAATCCTACAGTTCTTACTTTTCAGTACCTGGCTTCTTTTACTTGACATAATGATTTTGAAATTCATCTAGATTGCTGTGTCTATCAGTAGTTAATTTTTTTTCCCATTACAAAAAGTTTTAATAGCCCCATTTCTTAAATACAGAAGCTAACACTGAAACCATGAAGATTTCAAATATGTGTAGTGTGATCCCAATCGTTTGAAGCCCTGACACACACATCACAGGTTTTCTGTTCATTGATTTTGTTTCATTTTTAAATTGTAAAGTACTTACAACAAAAAAAATTCCATTTAAACAATTTTTAAGTGCACAATTCAGTGGCATTAAGTACATTCACAGTGTTGTGCTACCATCAACACTATCCATCTCCAGACCTTTTTCATCATCCCAAAAGGAAACTCTGTCTCCATTAAACACTAATTCCCCATTGCCCACCTGTCCCCCTCCCCAGTCTCTGGTAACCTCTGTTTGACTTTGTGTCTCAATGAATTTGCCTATTCTAAGTACTTCATATAAGTGGAATCATATATTTGTCCTTTTGTATCCAGTTTACTTCACTCAGCAATGTTTTCAAGGTACATTCATGTAGCATGTGTCAGAATTTCATTCCTTTTTTAAAGCTGAGCTAATATGCCACCAGATGGGTAGACAACACTTTGTTTACCCATTCATCTGTTGATGGTCACTTGGGTTGTTTCTTCCTTTTGGTTACAGCGAATAAGTAAATTCACCTTAATTGGTTAATATTTCATTGTCTGAATGTACCACAATTTTGTCCATTCTCCTCTTGATGGACATAGGGGATGCTTCCAGTTTTTGACTTTTGTTAATAAGGTTGCTTTGAACATTCTTCTGTGAGTCTTTTGTGAACATTTGTTTTTACTTGTCTCGGGTAGATACATAATAGAATTGCTGGATAATAGGGTAGATGTATGTTTAACTTAATCAGAAGCTTCCAAACAATTCTTGGGAAAGTGGTTGTGCCATTTAGCTCCCCACCAGCAATGTGTAAGAATTCCACTGTTTCACATCTTTGCTAACATTTAATATTATCTTTTTGACTTTAGCATTCCACTGAACGTGGAGTGGTAGCTCACTGTGGCTTTCTTATTTCCTTGATAATTCATGATGTTGAGGATCATTTTATATGCTTACTGTCTATTTCTTCATTGATGAAGTGATGGCGCAGATGGTTTGCTCATTTTAAAAATTGTGTTGTTCATCTCTTCACTGTTGATTTCTTTCTCTATATGTTGTAGATACAAGCCTTTTGTCATCTATATGTGATGTGAATGCTTTTTTCCCCCTAATCTGTGGCTTGTCAATTCATTTTCTTAATGGTATCTTTTAAAAATCAGGAAATTTTAAGTTTGATGGAGCCCAATGTAACATTTTTTTCACATTTATGGCCAGTGTTTTTTGTGTTAAATAAATCTTGGCTACCTCAAGGTTGTAAAAATACTCTATATTTCTTCTAGATGTATGATGGTTGTAGGTTTTCAAACTACTCTTTTTAATCTTAATTTAAAAAAAATTTTTTTAAAGATTTTGTTTGAGAGAGAGGGCGTGTGTGCACGAGTTGGGGGAGGGGCAGAGGGAGAGGGAGAAGCAGACTCTCCGCTGAGCAGGGAGTCCCACACGGGCTCGATCCCAGGACTGCAGGATCATGACTTGAGCCAAAGGCAGATGCTTAACTGACTGAGCCACCCAAGCACCCCTTTAATCTTAAATTTGAATCTTACAAACAATGAATCATGGAACACTACATCAAAAACTAATGATGTAATGTATGGTGATTAACATAACAATAAAAAATTTAAAAAATTTTGATCTTATTTTTCAGAAAGTTTATTTAAAAAATTTTCAAACAAACTTGAAAAAATTTTCAGTGAAGACCCCTATATCCCCCCACCTAGGTTTTATCATTAATACTTTGCTACATTTATTTATTTATTTATTTGAAGATTTTATTTGTTTTAGAGAGAACGCGAGAGAGTGTGCGAGTCGGGGGAGGGGCAGAAGGAGAGGAAGAGAGAGAATCTCAAGCAGACACCCCGCTGAGCACAGAGCCCAGTGTGGGGCTCAGTGCCAGGACCTGAGATCATGACCTGAGCACTGATACCAAGAGTGGGACCCTTAACCGACTGAGCCACCCAGGCACCCCAACATTTTGCTACATTTAATTTTTATGTAAGACTAAGGAAGAGGTTAAGATTTATTTATTTTTTCCATATGAATATCTAGCTCTTTGTTTAAGAGACTGTTATTGGGGTGCCTGGGTGGCTCAGTCATTAAGCGTCTGCCTTCGGCTCAGGTCATGATCCCAGGGTCCTGGGATCGAGCCCCACATCGGGCTCTCTGCTCAGCGGGAAGCCTGCTTCTCCCTCTCCCACTGCCCCTGCTTGTGTTCCCTCTCTCTCTGTCTCTCTGTCAAATAAATAAATAAAATCTTAAGAAAAAAAAAAAGACTATTATTTTTCCCCATTAGATTTACTTGGCATCTTGTTAAAAAAAATCAATTAATTGTATACATGTAGGGTCTATTTCTGGTATTGCTATTCTGTTCTATTGATTTGTATCTTCTTACACCAACATCCCACTATCTTGATTAGTGAAGTTTTATAGTGAGTCTTGAAACCAGGTAGTCAAAAGTCTTCCAACTTTGTTTTTCATTTCCAAAATTGCTTTGGCTGTCTTAGATCATTTATGTGTCCATATAAGTTTTCAAATCAGCCTATTTCTTCAAAAGAGGCTCCTTATATTTGATATAGATTATGTTAAATCTATAGATTAATTTAAGGAGGGTAGACATCTTAAACAGTATGGAGTCTTCCAATTCATGAACACGGTATTCATGAACATCACTCCATTTGCTTAGGACTACTTTATTATTTTTTTAATATTTTATTTATTTATTTGAGAGAGAGAGCATGAGCAGGTGGAGGGGCAGAGGGAGAGGGATAAGTAGACTCCCCACTGAGCAGGGAGCCCCAGTTGGGGCTCAATCCCAGGACCTCAAGATCGTGACCTGAGCTGAAGGCAGATGTTTAACCGACTGAGCTACGCAGGCGCCCCTGCTTAGGACTACTTTAATTTTGCAAAGCAGTATTTTGTAATTTTCTGTTTATAGCTCTTAAATACTTTTCATTAGATTTATTCTTGGGTATATGATTTTGGCTAGTATTTTTATGCTATTATAAATTTTGTTTTGGAAATTCATTTTCCAATTGACTTTGTGTCCTGAAATTTTGCTAAATTCACTTATTCTAGTAATTTTAGAATGGACTCTATACAGTTTTTAAAAACAGCTTTACTGAGATATAATTCACATACCATTTAATTCACCCATTTAAAACGTAAAGGCTTATATTCACAGAGCTGTGCAGCCATCACCTCAGTTAATTTTTAGAACATTTTCATCACCCCCGAAAGAAACTCTGTATTCATTAGCAACCACCTCCTATCATTCTCCTACTCCCACCTCCCAGCCCTGTACAACCACCAATCTACTTTTTAAAAAAAGATTTAATTAATTAATTTATTTGAGGGAGCTCTCTTCACCTCTACATGAGGTGGGGGCAGAGGGAGAGGGAGAGAATCTCAAGCAGATTCCGAGCCGAGCACCGAGCCCTACGTGGGGTTCAATCTCATGACCCCAAGATCATGACCGGAGCCAAAATCAAGAGTCAGATGCTTAACCAACTGAGCCATCCAGGTTTTGTCTCTATGAATTTGCCTATTCTGAACATCTCATGTAAATGGAATGATACAATATGTGGTCTTTTGTGACTGGCTGGTGTCTTTCACAAAGTATATATATTTTTAAGGTTCATACATGTTGTGGCATGTTTCAGTCATTTTTATGGCTGAATAATATTCCATTGTATGGATACAACACACGATCCATTCATCAGTTGATGGATTTGGGTTGTTTCCACTTTTTCCCTATTATGAATAATGCTGCTATGAACATTCGTGTTCAAGTTTTTATGTGGACATGTTTTCATATCCCTTGGATATATGCTTAAGATTAGAACTGCTAAGTCATATAGTAAGTCTATGTTTTATCTTTTGAACAACTATCAGACTATTTTCCAAAGTGGCTGCATCATTTTAAATTCTAATTAACAAGGTATGAGGGTTCAGATTTGTCCACATTCTTGTTACTACCTGTCTTTTTGATTATAGCCATGCTAGTGGGTGTGAAGTGTATCTAATTTTCGTTTTAATTTGATGACTAATGATGTTGAGCATCTGTTCATGTGATTTTTGGTCATTTGGGTATCTTCTTTGTAGAAATGTCCATTCATGTATTTTGCCCATTTTAAAATTGTGATATTTGCCTTTTTATTATTGAGTTGTAAGGTTATTTTTAAATATTCTAGATACAAGTCCTTTATCAGACATATGATTTGAAAACATACTCTGTGTTGTTTTTACACTTTCTTGATGGTGCTCTTTGAAGCACAGAACTTTTTAATTTTGATGAAGTCTGATTTGTCTGTTTTTTGGTTTTGTTGTTTTGTGCTTTTGGTATCATATCTAAGAACTATAGGGTTTTATAAATATAGAATCTTGTTGTCTGCTTCTTTTCCCAATATTTATGTCTTTTTTTCTTTTTCTTGATCTTTTGCACTGGCTGGGACCTCTCCTACAATGCTGAATAAAATTGGCGAGAACATAAATCCTTGCTTTATTACCCAACTTAGGGGAAAGAGGTTTAATATGTTATTATGTGTGATGTTAGCTATAGGTCTTCTATCACAACGAGGAAGTTTCCTTCTACTCTGGCTTGCTGAGAATTTTTTTAAAAATCAAGAATGGATGTTGAATTGTGTCAAAGGTTATTTTTGCATATACTGAGATGCTTATTAATGTTTTGGGCTGGAGTACTCTTTAAAGTAAGAGAACTATCTGCATTTTTCACAGAACTAGAACAAGTAATCCTAAAATTTGTATGGAACCACAAAAGACCCTGAGTAGCTAAAGAAATATTGAAAAAGAAAAACAAATCTGGAGATATAAGAATTCCAGATTTCAAGTTATATTACAAAGCCATGGTAATCAAAACAGTATGGGACTGGTATAAAAAAACCCCATATAGATCAGTGGAACAGAATAGAAAGCCCAGAAATAAACCCATGATTATATGGTCAATTAATCTTTGACGAAGGAGGCAAGAATATGCAATGGGAAAAAGTTTCTTCAACAAATGGTGCTGGGAAAACTGGACAACTCCGTGCAAAAGAATGAAACTGGACCACTTTCTTACAGCATACACAAATATAAACTCAAAATAGATTAAGGATCTAAATGTGAGACCTAAAACCATAAAAATCCTAGAGGAGAGCACAAGCAGTGATTTTTTCTGACATAGATCCTAACAACATTTTTCTAGATATGTCTTCTGAGGCAAGGGAAATAAAAGCAAAAACGAACTATTGGGACTACATCAAAATGCAAAGCTTCTGCACAGTGAAGAAAACAACCAACAAAACTAAAAGACAGCTTACCAAATGGGAGGAGATATTTGCAAATGACATACCCAATAAAGGGTTAGTAGCCAAAACATATAAAGAACTTACACAACTCAACAACAAGAAGCACAAATAATCCAATTTAAAAATGAGCAGAAGACATGAGCAGACATTTCTCCAAAGAAGATATCCGCACGACCAACAGACACATGAAAAAGATGCTCAGCATCACTCATCGTCAGGGAAATGCAAAGCAAAACCACCATAAGATCACCTCACACCTGTCAGAATAGCTAAAGTCAACAACACAAGAAACAACAAGTGTTGATGAGGATGTGGAGAAAAAGAAACCCTTTGTGCACTGTTGGTAGGAATGTGAACTGATGCAGCCACTGAGGAATACAGTATGGAGGTTCCTCAAAAAATTAAAAACAGTAATTGCAGTACTGGGTATTTACCCAAAGAATACAAAAACACTAATTTGAAGGGACATATGCACCCCTATGTTTATAGCAGCATTATTTACAGTAGCCAAATTATGGAAGCAGCCCAAGTGTCCATTGATAGATGAGTGGATAAAGAAGATATTATATATATATATATATATATATATATATATATATATATATATATATACCATACTCACACAATGGAATAGTATTCAGCCATAAAAAAGAATGAAATCCTTCTGCTTGCAAAAACATGGGTAGATCTAGAGGGTATAATGCTAAGTGAAATAAGGCAGTCAGAGAAAAACAAATAGCATATGATTTCACTTATATGTGGAACTTAAGAAACAAAACAAACAAAGGGGTGGTGGAGAAAGAGATAAACCAAAAATTCAGACTCTTAACTATAGAGAAAAAACAGATGGTTACCAGAAGAGAGGTGGGTGAGGGGATGGTCTTAATGAGCACCGAGTAATTTATGGAATTGCTGAATCACTGTATTGTATACCTGAAACTAATATAACACTGTATGTTAACTACACTAGAATTAAAGTAAAATTAATAAATAAGGCAGCTAGGTATTTACCCAAAGAATACAGAAACACTAATTCAAAAGGATGTATATGCTCCTGTGTTTATTGTAGTATTATTTAAAATAGCCAAGAGATGGAAGCAACCTAAGTGTTCATGGATAGATGAATGGATAAAGAAGATGTGGTATATATATATAATGGAATATTACTCAGCGATAAAAAAGAATGAGATTTTTGCCATTTGTGACAACATGGATGGACCAAGATGGTATTATGCTAAGTGAAATACAAATTTCATGTGAAAGAAAAATACCATATGATTTCACTTATATGTGGAATCTAAAAAAACAAAACAAATGAACAAACAAACAAAAAGCAGAAGCACCCATAAATACAGAGAACAAACTGGTGGTTGCCAGAAAGAAGGAGGATGGGGGGGATGGGCAAAATAGGTGAAGGGGAATGGAAGGTACATTTGATTCTTTTTTGTTTCCTTGTCTCTACTTAAATTCCCCATTTATTCACACATATTAGTCCATCTTTTGGATTATAACTTTTAGCATCTTTATCATAGCTATTTCAATGCTCTTGTTTGATCTTTCCAACATCTGAGCCATCTTTAGGTCTGCTTCTAGTGGCCATTTTCTCTGTGGACCATGGATCACATTTCTTGCTTTTTCATATGACTTGTCTTTGGTTGTATGCTAAACATTTTATATTAAAGAATGTAGAAATAAAAATAAATACTATTTCTGTCAGCCTGCTAGAGTGGGGCTGGCTTAATTGGACTGGAAACTGAGCAGTATTTGACTTGTTGTAGCCTTCCTTTGATTCACTTCACCATTGGCTTCAGATTATTTGAAGGCAGGATCAGTATTTTCCCTTCGTTGGGGTTAAATAACTGGCTATGTGATTGAGCTCAATCCCCTCCCCAGAAGAAAGGCTGGCTCAAACCATCTCATCCTGTGGTTGGTCTTTTTGGCGACCAGCTCCCATCCTGAAACTCTCTAGGGGATCCACCATGAGTTACCTCATTAGCATAACAAGGAGTCCTATGGCTCTGTAAAGTCTGCTTGGTTTTGAAGCTTTCTGCCAGGAACCAGGGACAAAGACCAGCTATATTCTCCACTATACCACAGGGTTTCTCTCAGCTCTACTGCCCAGCCCTGACCTTCGGAGGGGATCTTGCAATAGGGGACAGGTCCCAGCACAATGTACCTCAGCATGGGTTTCTCTCTGCTCTCCTTCTCTGCCCCAAACCACTGCTTTGGGTGTATCCCATACTTGTTAAAGACTCATAGGGTAAGAGATGGTGAGACTCACTCTGTGGGCAGGACTCTTCAGGATTCTAATTTGTTGTGGTAGCCTAAATAGCATTAAAAGTCTGCAGTAAGTTTAGCTCAGCTGGTTTCTCTTTACCCATCTCTGTGGAGGATTACTCTTTCTCTTGCAGTCCCACCAAGGATGGAGCAGGTGTGGTTCCTTCTCTCCTATGAAGAGCACACCACTTTCTGGAGTTTAGTTCATTTCTATTTCTTTGTGTTCAAGGTCCCTGGTGAGTTTTTAAAAACTATGATATTTTAGCTTATCTGTTTTTTTTTAAGTCTCTGAATCTCCCATAAACACCATTCATTTTTATCTCAGCAATAGCAAAACATGCATTCTGGTATTCTGCTCTCTGCTCCCATCTCCCAACACACCCACACAGAAATTGCTAATCAGTCTTCTAGCTTTCTTTCCTGTAGAGACAGTGATGATTTCTTCCAACCCTTCTCAACACAATGTACCAGACAATCAATTAGATTTGGTGCACGGGATTAAATATATTTGCCCTCCTGGGTTTAACCTCAATGATGTTTTTTTTCCCCCAACTGAGCATTTGGGACTTGTCCAAGAAAAGGTCTGTCATACGGGGCATCCATCGGTTATAGGTTGTTGTGACAACCAGACAACATTCCAGAGAGGATCAGTGGACAAAGAGTTCAAAGCAAAATGAGAATGAATTGGAAGACACTGGGGTGAAATGATCTGAGAAGAGTTTGTGCCAGTATCATGAAATGCACACTGAGAGATGGAGGGTAAAAACCCAACCCCGACCTGCCTGGGTTTCAGTATATTCAGCGTCTAAGTCGGTCGGTGGGAATATGGGAGGAGCAAGATAGATTATGCTCTATAATGTCCGGGAAACTAGGATAGAATGATTTTATTCCATTCTTTTAATGCCTGTTTTTTCTACCACCGTTCAAGCATCAGCAAGGGCTTCCATCTACACTTCCTGTGGAACATAGAAAGTACAGTCAAATTCTTAGAAATCTTTAGTGGAGAAGATAGTCTTGAAAGCTATGATTTTCAGTGGTAAGAATCAAATTTTTGAGAGAGAAAGGAGAAGGGAATTTTTTTTTTTTTTGCATTCCAAAAGCTTGATTTTTAAGTATCAAGAACCAGAAGGACTCAGAGGATAGTATTATGCTACAAATCTTCAAAATCTCCTAAGGGAAATGAGTTTGGCCTGTTGGCTAGAAGGAAAGTACCAGAGGGTGGTGATCAGGATTTAGATACTTTTAAGTTCCCAGGATCCCTCTCATAAGCTAAGCCCCAGGATGGGGGCTGGAACAGAAAGCCTGAGAACTCACCCCCACCCAGATAGATGTGGGGCTATATCAGAGCAGAAAGACCCACTGTCTGGTTTCCCCAGGTACGACCAGAAGCCTACATGGCTTGTAGAGAAGCTTCATTGTCCAACACATACCTGAATGACGGAGTGGTGGCGTGACTGAGGGAGGAGACTCAGCTTATGGACCAGAGGCCATTTCATAGACTCCACTGCTGGAGGATTAGAGGAGAAGGAATAAGCAGGAACAGAGGAGAGCCCGGGGCTCAATCCCCTCCCTCTAGGGCTCCATCTTGGGAACTTGGCATAGCCCCCAAGGAGAAGGGGAAGGGGAAGGGGAAGGGGGATGATCCCAAATCAACTGAGCATTTTATCGGGAAGGGACAGAGTTTGAGATCAGAAATGATTTGGATACTCTGAGTCGGAAAGCTTCAGTTTTTCTGCATCCCTGGAAATGGGAGACAGACCTTTTGGTTTTTGAGAAATGCGTTTACATTTTTGCACACCTGAGTTCCCTGCGCTCTGGGGACTGAAACATGCATACTGGCAGAAGTGATGATGAGGTAGTTCACACTTGTATATGGGCAGTGGTGGGCTCCTGCTGCCGAATCCCAAACAGCACTTTGACAATCAAGGCAAAAAGACAGACAAGTAGGGGCAGAAAGAATGAAATGGAGGCAAATGAAGCACTGACTCTTAACTAGCACTTCCATGCCTGTGAGATCCTGCATGATCTGCTGCCGCCCCCTCTGCATGCCTTATTCTGCGGCCCGCCCCACCCCTCTGTGTGCTGTCTACTCCTCTTACACTGCCCTTCTTGGCTCCACCACCCTGATGCCCTTCCCCTCGCTGTGTTATCCATCGCTGCATCCCAGACCATGCAACACTGAGGGACTGAGCACAGCACCACCCATTTACTATCTCTCACAAGGCTCGGGGTTGGCCAGGCTCAGCTGGGTGGCTCATCCACTCCACGTGGTGTTGGCTCCAGTCACCTGGAGGCGCCCCTGGGCTGGGACAGCTGCAGTGGCTCACTCATGTGGCTGGCAGTTGGGAGCTCAGCGGAAGCTTTCAGTTGGAGGGTGTATTAGAGTTTGCCAGGGAAACAACCATTAGAATGTGTGTGTGTGTGTGTGTGTGTGTGTGCACAGAAAGAGATTTATTACGAGGGTGTGGCTCCCAAGATTATAGAAGCAGGCAAGTCCCAAGATCTGTAGGCTAAGTGAGCAGGCTGGAGACCCAGGAGAGCTGCTGGTATAGTTTCAGGATAAAGGCCAGCAGGCTTGAGACCCAGGAAGAACCAGTATTTTAGTTTGAGTCTGAAGGCAGGAGAAAAGGTAAAGTCCCACTTCAAAGGCAGTCAGGCAGGAAAGAATCACTCTTACTCCAAGGAGCTCAATGTTTTAGTTCTATTTAGGCCTTCAACTGATCGGATAAGGCCCACCCACACTGGGGAGGACAATATGCCATACTGAGTCTCTCAATTCAAATCTTTTTTTTTTTAATTTCATTTATTTTTATTTATTTGAGTGAGAGAGAATGAGAGATAGCATGAGAGGGAAGAGGGTCAGAGGGAGAAGCAGACTCCCCGCTGAGCAGGGAGCCTGATGCAGGACTCGATCCCGGGACTCCAGGATCATGACCTGAGCCGAAGGCAGTTGCTTAACCAACTGAGCCACCCAGGCGCCCTCAATTCAAATCTTAATCTCAGCCAAAACCACCTTTACAGAAACATCCAGAATAATGTTTGAGCAACAATCTGGGTACCCCATGACCCAGTCAAGTTGACGCATACAATTAACCATTGCAGAGGGCCTCATTTCACCTGCGGATATCCCCACGGCTTGGGCTTCTCCAGACATGGTGGCTGGGCCCCAAGAGGGAGTGTTCCATGCTTTCTGCAGACCTCTGAAGGACCTGCCTTGGAAGTCCCATGGCATCACCTCTGTTATGTTTGTTGATCAAAGCAAGTGACAGAATCAGCCTACTTTCAAGGGGAGGAGAAACAGGCACCACCTCTCTGGAGGGGTGGCAGAGGATCTATGGCCATCTTTAATCGCCCTCTAATCTCAAGACCTTCCTGCATGCTGTCTTCCAAGAGGACTTTCCTCCCTTCTTACCTGGCCCTCAACACTATATTCTTTCGGTCTCATTGAGTGTCCTTCCCCCTGGAAGCCTTCCTTGCATGCCCCTCCCATCCCCACAGACCAGGTTAGACCTGCTTCTGTGCTCTCACACACACGGTGTTGCCCTGCACCTGCCCACCACGGCTGTGATAATCATGTGGGTAGAGATGAGCTTGCCAGCTGGCTTTGGTCTCACCAAGAAGGGGGTGGTGTTGGCTGGGGTCAGGGCACAGCAAGAGCATTGGATTTAAGGGCAGAATGCTTCGATGTCGGTTCTGGCTCTGCCACTTATTGGCTGTGTGACTTTGAGCAAGTCACACACGTTCTTAGGCTTTCACTGTCCTTATCTATAGAACCAGAGTATTGATAAAGACCCTCTTCTTACAAAGTTGCCATGTTGGTTATAAGAGAGACCAGATGGAAAGCCTTGCAGATGCTGATGTTCTCTGTAGAAGGTAGGCTTTTCTTCCTTTCCACTCCTGTTCTTCTTCGTCAGTATGAGGAAGCCAACCATGTGCGCCTTTGAATTCCAGCACCCCAATGGGTGCCATTAGTTCCCAGATGTGACTCCTTGGGGTGGAGAGGTAGCAGGGAGCAGGGAAGAGAGGGCCGCATATGGCTGCCATGTAACCGGAACAGTTGCAGGCAAGTGGGTTCAGTTGCAGGCTAGTGGATTCAGCTCAGGGGGTGCTTTGTGTGGGCAGCCCCCTCCCAAGCTCTGGGGGGGGTTCCTGCTGGGAGAGAAGGAGCTGGCTGACAGGAATGTGGGAACCTGTGAAGAAAAACAGGTTTGCTTTGAATTTGCTTACCCATTGTTGACCTATGGAATTTAAAATAAAGTGTGTGCCCTACAAAGCCGACCTTGATGAGTTACCCCTGGGAGGCAGCCAGTTAAACAGGAATGATGTCACCCCAACCTCCAGGGTCTAGTGCAAATCTAAAGTCATAAGGACTTAAAACTGCAAACCCGCCCCAAGTTTCTCTGAGCAAATGAATGCTGCTCATTCTAGAAAGCAAGGAAGTCAGCAAAGACTACTAGTAGGTTAACATCCAAAGGACTTGGGCCAGTTTGAAGAGGCTCCTGTTGGCCGAAGGTGACCATCATAAGAGCAATACCGCAGTGGATGAAAAGTTATCAAATACATTGAAATACAGAAATTCATAATAAAGCCAAAATGGTAATAATAATTGGTCACCTTGACAAGGATGCTAGGGAACCAACTTGTTATTTCCAAAACTAGTAAACAAAAGAGAAGAAACAAGCATTTTATTCTGTTTTTTCCTAAGAACTTCAGCTAGCCAAAGAGCAGGGGAGGAAAGGTTGCTCTTGACAGAAGCATTCCAGCTAATAAGTGAGGAAACATGCTAAAATGAGACTATCACCCTTTGGCAGCCCCTAAGGATGTGATGGATGTGCGCTCTGAGCTGTGAGAGCTGCTGACGTGGCCCCAAAGGACGGCCAGTCATTAAGTGCTCCCCGATGGAAGTCCACAAACACCACCACTCAGCCGCCAGCCCTGCACCGCTATCTCTGCGGTCTGAATGGCTTATTGTAGTTTCAGAGACCAAGCCAAGCCCCATAATACGTGCACAGTGCTTTGTATTCGTTTTCTCGCGCGGTCCTTGTGGTTTCGCTCACTGGGGATCCCCAACTGCTGCAAGTCTCGCAGCTCATCAGTACTACGGCAAGGACTTGAACCCAGGATTCTGGTAACAAGTCACTGTCTCTTTTTCCATGTTGTGCACCATCCAGGGTATCCACAGGGGACACTTTCCAAAATCTCTGGGCAGTGGCAGCTGCCTTGGAATAAGTGTGTGGCCTCTCAAAGTGGTTTAAAGGAATGAGAAAAAAGAGACCACAAGGGAGAAGACCACTATTTAAACAAAAATAAAGAGGTCTGGATGCTGCGGTTGCGTACTTCCCAAACCCCCTCCTATACACACCGCGCATATTCCCTGCCTACTACTTCCTTCCTTCAGAGCCTCAAACCCACCCGAAACGGAAGCCGGAAACCGGAAACCGCAGCCCACAGCCTTGACCGGGCTTCCTCCTCCTGCTCCTCCCGGCTCCCCCTCGCTCCCTTCCCCTCTTCCTTCCTCCCTCTCTGCCCTCGTCCTTTTCTCCTCTCGTCTTCCTTCTCTTTTTCACTTTCTTCACCTTTTTTGCCCTCCTCAATTATCCCTTTCTCTCTGAAGCATTTCCAGATTCCTCTGCTTATATAATTTCTCCCTCCATTAATCCTGTTAGTTAATAATTACTAACTGATCTGTTAATATTGTTTTGTTAGTACTTCACACATGGCCTTTTTCATATTCAGCCTTGCCATCATCATTACTTGAGGACTTGTCTTAGGGCCTCCATGGCCCTGTTTCACGAGGACAGTTGCCAGGCTGGACACCTCCCCACCCCCCAGCATGGGCCCCTCACATGGTGCAAGACACAGGGCCAGAGGGAGAGACGGACCTAGCGCAGTGGGCTGGTCCAGACTGGTTACCTTACCAGCAGACATTGAGAGGAGACACCTGCCATGGAGGAACCCAAAAAGGGATGACGAGCAGAGGCACATATTTTTGTCCAAAGAAGAGGCTTCCTAGCCTGCTCCAGAGAGAAAGGAAGGGACTGGCTGGCCTGGAATCCCAGGAGGAGGCTGAGGCCACAAAGCCAAGTACATCCTAACAGGATAAATTGAACACGGGGTTATTGGTGGAAATTTGCTTGTAACAGTGTTAGGAATCAAACCAAACTTACTGAAAGTAGGATAAGAAGAGACATGGGGTTCTTACCTTTAGAATTCTTTATTGTGCAAACATAGGGGCAACACTAAAATAAATTGAAAGGGGAAAAATATATCCAAATCCCACTCCCCCACAAATCAACTTGTCCAGTGTCCTTTGTGGTTGTTGTCCCCAGGCACTAATGTACCATGTAGTTGTGTTTAGTGCAGATCTCATTTTGAAGTTTAATTGCTTTCTCTTGACATATCATAAACCTTTTTTTTCCTATGGTGTTATTATATATGTTCACAATAATTTTTATGGCTGCATAATATCACATCAACATAGTGTACTCTGATTTATATAACTCCCTCTTTTTTAGATTTTCAGGTTTTTTTTTTTTTTTTAAGACTTTATTTATTTATTTGACAGAGAGAGACATAGTGAAAGAGGGGACACAATCAAGGGGACTGGTAGAGGGGGAAGCAGGTTTCCTGCGGAGCAGGGAGCCTGATGTGGGGCTCAATCCCAGGACCCTGGGATCATGACCTGAGCCGAAGGCAGACAGGTTGTTTCTAATTTTAAATATTATTGCAATAATTTCATCTTTTTCTCTTTTAAATTATTGCCTTACCATAAATACACAAGGACAGGATTGCTGAAGCAAAAGGCACTTACGTCTCTTAGGCTATTTAAACCATGTGAAATTGTTTTTCAAGTGAATGACTCACCTTACACCAGCCCCATTACAGACTCTCTGACTCGATATTTCTTCTTTTGCCTATATTCTCATAGTTTTAATTTTGTGTTTCTTTCCTTATTAGAGGTTGAATCATTTTCCCTACCTGGGTTTGTTTTTTAATCGCATCTTTTCTTTGTGAATTAAATGTCAGGGACTCTGCGTTCGTTTTATTTAGACATTCTGATCTCTTTTACAATATATGATGTGGTTTCTTAATTGGGGCTTTATGAATGCATTATCATCTTTATTTTGTGGCCGAAATGGCCTCCATACTCCAGCTGAGTATCCGAATGCCTATGAACCCTCAGAGACGTGTGTCTGGGTGTGCATGTGTGCATGCACCTGTGTGCACACATGTGTGTGTTTTCTCCAGGTGCCCACACTCTCACCTCAGAGGGTCTGATCCCTCAGGTCTGCCGTGGGGCTGGAGTGTCTTTTATGCTTAACCAGCCCACCAGGTGATTCTGAATCACTGACTAGCCACACATATCTTGATTTATTAATTGAGTGCCAACAGTGAACCTGGCCCTCCTTATATATTGATATGAAAATATGGATACATTTCATCTTATTCTTCTGTGGGTTCTTAGAGCTCAAATATTAAGTCTCAAGTGCAAACCTCAATGCAGATTTGTTTTCTCTACAATCTGATGTTAATCCCAGCTTCTGTTCAATGAATCTTTTCGGTGGGTCAGGCACTCTGGGAAGGACTTTATATGCATTGCTTTATTTCATCCTCCCACAAATCTTATGAGCGACTCTTCTGACTACAGTTATCACTATTACTGTTTTAAAGATGAAGAGAATGGAGATCAAAGAGGATAAATGACTTTCTCAGGATCACAAGCAAATGCAGACCTTGAATTGTAGTTTTTGCCTCTAAAACCAGGTCCTTTAACCATGGTCCTAAAGCGCCAGCTCACTTGGTAGCCAGTGAGCTGAGGGAAGGACGGGTCAGAGGAGAAAGGCCCCAGCCGCCACATTAAGCCGCCACATTAAGCCGCCTTGACAGGAAGGGATGTGTACAGGAGTGAAGATGGGGAGCTTGGCAGGGATGAGGCCCTGGGGACACAGACCTGGTGCTGAGCCCAGGAGATGAGGAAGGCTTTAAACTCAGCAGTGGCCTCCCAGCTCAGAGGAGGTTCCAGCCAGCCTCAGCCGACCCAGGTCCAGTGCTGCCCGTTTGTCTCCTGCAGCCTTTGTGGCCTGCAGCAAATCATCTGCCTCTTTGGGCTTATACGTTATCCCTGCTCTACCCTCCCTAGTGTTGTTAAGAGGAATAAATGAGGGGTTGATATGACACAACTCAGTAATCCTACTTGTTGGAATGTATTATACTAAGGTAAAAGAAGGGGACAGCTGTAAGCCAGGAAATTTGCTGTTCCACTCACACAGAGCTTCTTCACGTCACTTTCTCTCTGTGGCTCTCACCTCAGACCTCCAGAGCACATCCCCTCCACTTGGCTGCTGGCCATCTGGTGACCTCATGCGGGACTTTGCTGAGAAACAGAGTCAACCAGACAGCGCCCCGTTTTCCCTGCAGACCCACTTGCCCCCCCCCCCCCGCCTGTGTTCTCTGCCCCTCTGGAAGGCCATCCCTGCTGCTGTCAGAGGCCAGTCCTCACCCGAGTTCTGGTCCTGTCCCCTTCTCATGGCCTGCATGCCTGCCATCACCCCTAGAGGCTGGAGCATCCCAGGAATATTCCAGGGTGCTCTAGGACCTTCCATCTTGGGAGGGAGCCCAAACAAGATTTGTCTCTCCCGCTGTCCTCGCAGAGAATGCTCCCCTCCCATACCATCCTGCTGTCACACTCTCCTCGCTGGCTCTGTCTGTGCCTGCTATCTCCCCATGCTCTAGATGTCATGTCTCTGCTCGGTTCCAGACCATCCCCCGTTGCCATACCACACTCCAGACTGGCTGCCAGAAATCGTCACTCGGGGTTTTGAGGCCTCTTACAACGGACATGCCAAAACAGAACTGTGTCTTCCCACCCTCGTGCCTGGAGTCACACCTGCCCTTCCTCGTCTCAGTAAGTGGCATGGGGCACCCCCATCCATGTCATTGCTGAAGCCAGAAACTCGGAGGTAATCTCTGATTCTCCCCTCACCTTCCTGACACATTCAGTCCATCAGCAAGTCGTACTGGTCCAACTTTGAAGCTGTCTCCGGGGTCTGCTCCTGCCACGCCCTCCACCCGTCTGGTCCAATTACCACCTGCACAGGGCTCACTGCCAGCCTGCAGCCTCCTCTCTGGGCTCCCTGCTCCCAGCCTTGCCCTCCCTGCTGTCCTGTCTCTACTCAGCAACTCAAAGAGATCTGGTCAAAAGTAACTGGCTCTTGGAAGTTTGCTGCCACAGACAGCAGCTTGGGTGAGAGCAATGGATGTTGGGAGGTGGTGTGGAGGGGCACTGAGGCCTCCTTACAGCTGCTACGGAAGCTCCAGAGGTGCGAGTGAGTCCCTCTTGGATCCTCAGCCCTGTCCAGCCTTCCTAGCAGATGCCGCACGGAGCAGAGATGAGCTGTCCCGCTGTGACCTGCTTGGATCCCCAACCCACAGAATCAGGAGCAACAAATGGTTGCTATCTTAAGCTACTGGCACTCCCCTAATTATCCCTAATGAGTGATCTCTTGTACTTAGAATAAAATCCAAATTCCTTGCCATGGTTTATAGGCCTTTCACATTCATTCCCTCCCTACCACTTTCCACTTGAGCACCATGCTGTGGCCATACATCTCCTCTTCATTCCTCAGACATGCCACAGGCATGCCTGCCTCAGGGCCTTTGCACTTGCTGTTCCTTCAGACTTTCTTGTGGCTATTGGCATGGCTGAATTCTTTCTATTCCTCAAAACCCACCTCAGATGCCATCTCTTCAGAGAGGCTTTCGCTGACCACCCTCATCACTCTGAAACATTACCCTGTTTTCTTCTTTGCACTTACCACGGTCTAGATCTATCTTATTCATGGCATCGGTTTATTATCTCTCTCTCCTCAGAAGCACATAAGTTCTGTGAGAGCAGGATTTTGTCCCTCCCATTCACAGCTGCATCCTTGGGGCTTGACCAGCTGCCATATCATAGACCTTTAGTAAATGTCTGATAGACGAATGTTCGTTGGAAACAACTTCTGTATTTGATCATAGGCAAATGATTACGTGTCTGGACCAGGGCTTCTTAAACCTCAGTGTGCGTATAGATCACCTGAAGGTCTTGTTAAATACAGAAAGTGGTTCCATAATTCCAGGGATTCTGGAGTGGGCCTGAGTCGGTCTTGCTAACAAGCTGCCAGGTGATGCTGATGCCGCTGGTCCACAGGACGCCCTTCGCACGGCACGGCCTGTAGACATTTTCACCTGCTGGAGCATGTCGTGCTCCTACAAACATGTTTGTTTGGCAGGAGGTGCCAACAAGCGCTCATAATCCTCCCCCTTTGTTCAACCTTCTTTCTAGGTATTTGCAGTCGATAACTATCATGCCCAGGGCTGTCTTTTGCTTCTCTTGTTTTTCAAGTGGGTTGCCTCCCTGTCTTTAACAGCTATGTATGCTTCTCAGAATTCAATTACCCACTGCTCTCCATAGCCGCTGGCTTGCTGTGCCCAGGGAAGGGCCCTCTAAAGCTGTCCCGAGCACCTTGTCGGCCTGGCGTGAGAGAGTCTAATCCCCGATCGCCTGTAATCACTTTAGCAATTAGCTAATGTCTCTGAGACTTTGAATCACCAGTCCTGGTGATTCAGGGTCCATCTGCGTCCATCGAGTTTCCTCAAGTGGCTTTGCTGTCTGGCCTCTGCCTCTTGGGCCAGCTTTTGCATGTCTTTCCTGAGGGAGAAGGAGTGATGTCAAGTGGATGTGGGGCCCTGTGCCTTCCTTTGCCTCCTGGGTTGGGCCCTATCGCTTTGGCTGCAGACACTTGTACCCATGTGTCTGCCTCTGGCCTTCGAGTTCATTCATGCCCATTAGAACTGCAGGGATGGCCAGCCCCTAACACACGGCCTCAGCCACAGGGGCTCAGGAAAGGAGGCATGGAGAATACAATCTTTGTTAGGGCATGTTCTAGGGCTCGGTGTCCCCACATGCCTTTCTGAGCATTCACTGAGCAGGACTGTGCTGGGCAGTTGCCCATCTGTTATCTCCCCCGCTCCTCCTGACAGTGACCCAGGAGGAGGCTGCCAAGAGAGGCGGGAGGGTCCCGCAGCTGGTGGAGCCAGGACTGGGGGTGGTGCCCCCCCCACCCCCGCACTGCCGGCCAAAGCTGCTGCCACTGCTTTATGGTGTGTGTAATCAGACCGAGTCTCCTGGGGCAGAGATTCTTCTGCCGCACTGGGGCCATGTGTCAGGGCTTGGATGGGAAGCTGAGAGATGGGCCGGCAGGGCCAGGAAGGAGTCTGCTCTTTGCGGGAGGCACAGGATGCAGACAGCTTTGTCAAGGGTAGGAGCTATGGGGCTCAGGCTCCTCGGGGCTCCTGACCCAGAACAGGATTTCCTGGAGGACTGTGGCCAGCAGTGCTGGGGATTCTCCCTTGGGGCAGCCTTATACAGAGGTCCCGATGCCCACACCAGGAAACCCTACAGACCCGCAGCCTGTGCCCCCAGAACCCTCCTCACTACTCCTTTCTGTAGGGTAAGCTGTTTTGGTGGGTCCTGCCCACTTAAAATTGTACAGAGATATTAAATTGGTAACATCGCCCTGGGCGTGAGTTGGCCAGACCATTTCTGAGAGAGGAGGCCATGGTCACTGGCAGGTGGAAGGTGGAGAGGGAGGGATGTTGTTCCTGAGTCGTCTGTGGGGGTAAGTCATGGTGGCAGGGGCGGTGAGAAGCAATATTCAGAGAAAGGAGCTTAAGGGTGGCAGCTGGGCAGGGGACCAACGCTTGCTCCAAACTGAATGAGGAGCTAATGAAAGCTAACACTTAATAGAGCTCTTACCATGTACCCAGCACTGTGCTGAGCACTTAGATTTCATTTCCTTCCTTCCTTCCTTCCTTCCTTCCCTCTCTCCCTCCTTTCTTCCCTCTCTCCCTCCTTCCTTCCCTCCCTCCCTCCTTCCTTCCTTCCATCCATCCATTTAACTAACACATTTAACATTAACACACATATTCACCAGTTCAGAAGATGCTGAAATGTATACAGCAGAAAGCTGTAGCTCCCCCACCTAACACCAGCCTAGCTTTCAGAGGTAACCGAGCACCCTTAACAATGTTATCTTTTCGACGATCATATGATTGAGTATAATTCACAAAAGATTTTTTGTTTTTGCAAAAAAATGCCATGCCATACTTTCCATACCATTCTTCAATCTGCTTTCTCCCCACCGCAGAGCATGGACAGTTTTCGTGATCATCTCTATGGATCTCTAGGGGCTAGGTAGACTCAGAAGGGGATGGGCAGAGATGGATTATTTGAGGGTCCCAAGAAAAGGTTGAGAGAGTTTCAGGGAAGCAAGATTGGGAGCATCAAGACTGGTTTCTTTCCACCCAGGAGAATGCGGGGTCAGCCCTGAATTCGGCGGTGGTCCTGCCTGGTAGGTACCTGTGGAGCAGGTCACCTTGGAGTCCTCTTCTTGGGTTGCAGTCCCAATTCCCTCCCTTGCAGAAGTCAGTGAAGCCAGGCAGCCAGAGCCCTCTGAGCTTCTCAGGGTGAGCCACTGAGCTAGTGCCAGGTGCTCTGAGTGTGAGATGCTGGAGTAGAGGGAGGCATTGCCTAGTAACAGCATCTGTGGGGGCCGCAGGGTTTCAGTAGATGGTAAGCAGCCTGTGAGTCAACATACGGGAACTTCCAAGGAAGCCAATTTGTTATCAAGCCACAATAAAGGGAGTATGACCTTTAGGACTATGGAGAGGACTGTCTCACCAGCCTCTGGGCTGGGCAGACATCATCTAGAGAAATGGTCTCATCTGTAATCTGTGCTTTATGAGGGGCAGAGCAGAATGACATGGCAAGAAAAGGGTCTATAGACTCTGTCCAGAGGGTGGATCCAAGACACTGAAGATATGGAGCTTGAATGAGGGAGCTTTGTTGCAGAGTCTATAAAGGTATTATGGTAAAGTCCATGGGTACTGGGGCCAGGGAGAAAGTACTACCACTAACAGTGTGACCTTGGGCATGTTGCTCATCTTCTCTGAGCCACAATGTCCTCAGCTTTAAAAGAAAGGACTTAGAAATGTGCTTTTGAAGGCCAACCCTCATTTGAGCATTGTAGATCTAACTTTATGTCTGTCTTTATTATCTCCTAGTGACAGCTCTGGAAGCACCGTGAACATGGCCAGGCTGGATGCTCTGGGGGAGGGCAGGGAAATGCCCAGTGTGGGTCTTAGCCAAGCTGCAGGACTTGGCTTTCTTCCTGATTACCTGTGGCCTTCAAATCCGAGAGGAGCAATCAGAGAAGAAATGTAGATTCTTGCTCTAAAAGTAGGAGCAGAGCATTGGTTTCCTGAAGACATGTAGACCCTGATTTTCCTAAGCAATAAAATTAAGTCTCAAACTGACTTTATGAAGCTGTGCCCAATGTTTCTGGGCAATAACATCCAAGGTTTAATTAAATAATGATAGCAATAATATGAAAAACTTAGTAGCACTATCTGTGTCAGTTTCTGCTCTAAGTGCATATTATGTATATTAACTCAATTAGTCCTCAAAGGAAGTATTATTAGTAATATCCCTGCTTTACAGATAAAGGAACTCAAGTACAAAGAGGTTAAGAAGTTGTCTGAGATCATCTAGCTAAATTATCATCTCTTCCTGCAGATGAATGCTGATGGGAAAATCAAAGGAAGTCCCCATGAAACAGTATCTAAATTTATCTCCCCCCCCCACCAGCTCCATCTAACCTCCTCTGTCCAAACCCAGCCAAATAGTAGCAGATCTCTGGGAAATGTGGTTGGCTCCATCAGAAATACCAGAATGCTTTCCATATAGAGCAAAATGACTAAAATCCTTTTCTTTATGTGGTTTCATCAGTTCAAGGAGTAAGTCAAAGAGACAAGTCCTTTTTCTTCTTCCCTCACCCTACTTTTAATAGTGTTAATATAGCTGTGTCTTTTACTGTAAATCTCCTCAAATCCCCTTAGAAAGCTGACAGATAGAAGTAATGAACAGCTGGAGTGTATTTTATGTGCTGGCCTTTACTCCCAGTGCTTTGATCCTGACTAGAAGTCTGTGAGGGTCTTCAGTCATCCTCACTCCCATTAGAGATTATAGTAAGAGCCTTCATAGAGCAAATGCCTATTGGGGGCAAAACTTTGTGTGCATTATCTCATATAATTGTCATAATAACACCTTTTCACGGTGGAGGAGATGAAGGCTTGGAAGAACTGACTTGCCTAAGAGCATACCCAGATCCATCTGCTTTTGACCTCTCTCTCTGCTGTTACCCTAGTGCAAGGCACCATCCTCTTTCACAGGCTGCTGTCATAGCTCTCCGCTGACCCCTCCACTCCCACTCTTGGCCCCTGTGTAGATTGCATCATTGGCCTCATTACTCTTGTATTCTTTTGCTTTGTGTGGATTTTGCAGTTCTTCTGATTAAAGGGGTGGAATATATTTTCTTGCCCCTTGACTTTGGGTTGGGTCATGTGACTTGCTTTGACTAATGCAATAAGGCAGATCCTTAAAAGATTTGTTTCACTTGACATCTTGAGCTTCTTTTGTCACCTAGAGAATGGTATGTCTGCAACAGCCTGCTGGTCCCAGGAGAATTATCCAGCCAGGCTCAGCCTAGATCAGTTTACTCCCAGCAAACTCACACATACATAAACTAAATAAATACTTATTATTGATATGTTCTCAAAGGGTGAACTAAAGGGGATCTGTGAGGTCAAAATTGTTTTTATAATAACATGAAGACCTTATATATCTTTTATATAGTGTTGACATAGGCACTGATGTTCAATCCAGTGGACTGGATTAAAAAAAACAAGACCCAACTATATGCTGTTTACAGGAGGCATGCTTTGGATTCACAGGTAAAATAGATTGAAAGTAAAATGATGTAGAAAATTTATCATGCGAACAGCAACCATAAGAAAGCTGTAGTGGTTGTACTAATATCAGATAGATTTTAAACAAAAAAAGTTACTAAGAACAAAAAGGGACATTGTATAATGATGAAAGAGTAAATCCATCAGGAAAATGTGACAATTATAAACATATATAAGCCTAATAGAGTCCTAAAATACATTAAGCAAAAACTGATGGAACTGAAGGTAGAAATAGACAATTCAACAATAATAGTTTATGACTTCAATATCTTAGTTTCAATAATAGATAGAAAACTAGACAGAAGACCAACAAGGAAATAAAAGACTAGAATAACATTATAAATGAACTAGATATAGCAGATATCTATAGAACATTCTACACAACAGCAGCAGAATCCACGTGCACATGGAACATTCTCCAGGACAGACCAAACACCTCTTAATAAATTCAAGAGGAAGAAAATAATACAGAGTGTGTTCTCTGGCCACAAAGACTGAGATTAGAAATCAACAACAGATGGGCGCCTGGGTGGCTCAATCGATTAAGTCTGTCTTCAGCTCGGGTCATGATCCCAGGGTCCTGGGATCGAGCCCTGTGTCAGGCTCCCTGCTCAGTGGGGAGCCTACTTCTCCCCCTCCCTCTGCTGCTCCCCCTGCTTGTGCTCTCTCTCTCTCTCACTCTCTCAAGTAAATAAATAAATAAAATCTTTTTTTAAAAAAGAAGTCAACAACAGAAGGAAGTTTGGAAGCCATGAATATCTGTAAATTACACAACACACTTTCAAATAACCAATGGTAGAAGAAGAAATCACAATGACAAAAAATTCTTTGAAATGAATGAAAATGAAGATACAACATACCAAAACTTATGGGATGCAGCTAAAACAGAGCTTAGAGAGAAATTTATAGTTGTAAATGCCTATATTAAAAAGAAGGAAGATCTCAAATCAACATGATCTTCTACCTTAAGATTCTGGAAAAAGAAAAGTAAACTAAACTCAAAGCAAGCAGGATGAAGATAATGAAGAAGATTAGAGTAGGGATTAATGATATAGAGGATAGAAAAACAATAGAGAAAATCAACAGGATGAAAAGTTACATGAAAAGATCAATAAAGTTGATAAGCTTTTCGCTAAATTGACCAAGTAAGAAAGAGAGAAGACTGAAATTGCTAAAATCAGGAACGATTTTAGGAATTAAAAGGATTATAAGAGAATACAATGAACAACTGTATGACAACAAATGAGATAACTCAGGAAACGAACAAATTCTTAGAAAGACAAAATCTATGGAAACTGACTGAAGAAATAACAGAATATCTGAATAGACCCATATAGCAAGTAAAGAGATTGAATTAATGATTAGAAATAAGCAAAACTACCCATAAAGAGACCAGATCCAGAAGGCTTCGTTTATGAATTCTACCATATATTTAAAGAATAATTAATGTCAATTTTTTACAAACTTCCAAGAATAGAAGAGGAGAGCACATTTCCCAACTCATTCTATGGGGTCAGCATTACTCTGATACCAAGACCAGGAGAAGAAAACTACAGACCAATATATCTTAGGAAAAGGGGCCAAGGAAAAAAAAAAAAAACCTCAAAGAAGAAGAAAAAAAACTAGCAAACTGAATCTACAAACATATTAAAAAACAAACTTTACACATCATGACCATGTGGGATTTATCCCAGGAATTCAAGATTGGTTTAACATCAGAAAATCAAATAATGTAATATACCATATCAATAGAATAAAGGGAAATAAAGGAAAAAACAGTCATCTCAATGGATGCAGAAGAAACATTTGATAGATTAACACCTCTTCATGATAAAAATATTCACAAACTAGGACTAGAGGGAACTTCCCCCAAACACAAAAATCCCACAGCTAACCTCATATTTAATAGTGAAACATCGAATGCTTTCCTCCTAAGACCAGGAACAGGACAAGGAAGTTTGCTCTCACCACTTCTATTCAACACCATACAGCAGGCTCTAGTCAGAACACTTCACTGAAACACCATTAGAAAAAATAAAAGAGTTTATCAAGGTTGCAGAATACAAGATCCATACATAAAAATATTTGTATTTCTATACACTTGCAGTGAACAATCTGAATGTGAAATTAAGAAAGTGATTCCATTTACATTAGCATAAAAAATGGAAAGACATCCCATTTTCATGGATCAGAAAACTTACTAATGCTAAGAAGGCAATACTCTCCACATTGATCTACAGATTCAGTGCAGTCTATATCAAAATTCCAGCTGATTGATAAGCTGATTCTAAAATTCATAGAGAAATGTAAAGGGCCGAGGATAGCCAAAAACCAAAAAGAACAAGGTTGGAGAACTCACACTTCTCCATTTTAAAACTTACCACAAAGCTACAGTTATCAAGACAGTTTGGTACCAGTATAAGGATAGACATGTAAGTAAATGGATTATCACTGAGGGTCCAGAAATAAGCCATCATCATTATGGTCAGTTGGTTTTCTACAAGGCTTCCAAGGCCATTCAATGGAGAAAGAATAGTCTTTTCAACAAATGGTTCTGAGAAAACTGGGTGTCCAGATGCTCAAGAATGAATTCAAACCCCTGTCTCATACCAGGTGCAAAAATTAACTCACCATGCATCAAAGACCTAAATGTAAGAGCTAACACCATAAAAATCTTAAAAGAAGGCATAAATCTTTATGACCTTGGATTTAGCAGTAGTTTCTTAGGTATGACACCAAAATCACAAGTGACCAAAGAAAAAAATAGATAAATTGCACTTCATCAAAATTGAAAACTTCATGCTTCAAAGAACACTATCAAGAAAGTGAAAAAGACAACTCATAGAATAGGACAAAATATTTACAAGTCATATTTCTGAAAAGGGAGGTGTTTCTAGAATGTATAAAGAATGTTTATAATGCAATAATAATAAAAAGATAGCCCAATTTAAAAAAATGGGCAAAGGATGAATAGGCAGTTAACCAGATAAGATATGCAGATAGCCAGTAAACACACAAGAAGATGCTCAACATCACTAGCCATCAGGACAGTGCAGATCAAAAGCACAATAAGGTATCTCTTCACATCCAGCAAGATGGCTATAATCAAAAGAGAGAGATAATAACAAGTGTCGACGAGGGTATGGAGAAAATGGAACCCTCATGCTCTGTTAGTGGGAATGTAAAATGATGCAGCCACTTTGGAGAACAGTGGGGACATTCCTCAACATGTTAAACATAGAGTTATCATATGCCCCAGCCTTTTCACTCCCAGATGTATGCCCAAGAAAACTGAAAATATGTGTTCATAGAAAAACTTGCACACAAATGTTTATGACAGTAATATTCATCACAGTAGTCCTTCCTTATCTGTGGCTTTGCTTTCCATGATGTCATGTTACTCATGGTCAACCGTAGTCCAGAAGCAAATGATCCTCCTTCTGACATACGGTTGGGTCAATAGTAGCCTGACGCTACATCGCTGTGCCTATGTCATTCCCCTCACTTCCTCTCATCATGTAGGCATTTTATCATCTCACACCATCACAAGAAGAAGGATGAGAACGGTACAATAAGATATTTTGAGAGAGAGACCACGTTCACATAATAACTTTTATTGTAGTATATTGTTAGGATTGTTCTATTCGTTATTGTTGTTAATCTCTTACTGTGCCTAACTTATAAATTAAACTAGTATATTTAGGGTTCGGTACAATCCATGATTTCAGTCATCCACTGGGGGTCTTGGAACTTATCCCCCACAGATAAGGGGGGCTACTGTAGAGCCAAAAAGAGGAAACAACCCAAATATCCATCAACTGAATGGCAAAACGGCTACACAATCGAATAGTATTTAGCAATAAAAAGAAATGTAATACCGTGACACATGCTGCAGCAATGGATGAACCATGAAACCATTACATGAGGTAAAAAAAAAAGTCAGATATAAAAGACCACATATCGCATGATTCCACGATTCCTGGCTATGAAATGACCAGGCAATCCATAGATATGGAAAATACATGAGTGGTTGCCTAGAGCTGGAGGTTTGGAGAGAAATGGGGAGTATGCTAATGAGTATGAAGTTTCATCATGAATTGAGGAAAATGTTCCAAATGACTTAAAATCCTATAAATAACTTAAAATCTCATAAATGACATAAAATCCCATAAACCTTACAGTTCTGGAGGTCAGAAGTTGGGAATGGATCTCCCTGGGCTAACAGCTAGGTTTCATTCCTCGGGCTGCATTTCTTCTGGAGGCTCTCCAGGAGACTGTTTCCTTGTCTCTTCCAGCTTCTAGGCCACCTGCACTTTTTGGTTGGTGCCTCCTTCCTCCATCTTCAAAGATAGCAGTGTAGCATCCTACAGTCTCTCTCTGACACTGACACGGACTCTGCTCCCTACCCTCTTTCATCTATAAGGAACCTTGTGATTACATTGGGTCCACCCACACGACCCAGTAAAATATCCCCCATCTCAAGGTTGGCTGACCAGTGACTTTAATTTTGCCTTGCCATGCAACAGAAGAGATTCACAGGTCCTAAGGATTAGGTCATGGACATCTTGGTGGTGGGGCATTATTCTGCCTACCATAGGTGGGTAAAACTGCTGGTACTTGAATATGAATCGAGGCCCTGGTACCACTTTCTAGTAGTAGTCATTTTATTCTTCAATGCCACATACTTAGAGTAAAAAATGCCAGTTTCGCTTAAAAATGTTCTGGACAAAGCAGGAAAAAATACTAATTTTGTTAAATATCAACTTTTGAGCACACTGCTCTTTCATAGTCCAGGTGATGAGATAGGAAGTAGACACAAAGCACTTCTGCATATGATGTATGGAGATTGTGACAAGGAGATGCACCTGTGCAGTTAGTTGCTTGAGTTGTGAGTTGGACTAGCTGCTTTTTTCATGGAACACAGTTTTTACTGGAAAGAACTAGTGAAAACAAACTGTGGGTGTTCATATTTGGGTATCTCTCAGACACTTTCTCAAAAATGAATGAAATGGACTTGTCACTTCAAAGAAAAGAGTTTACAGGATCTGTTGACAAGGATTAAATTAGAACTTTGAACAGAAAATTAGAACTTCGGAAAACTTGTACATAACCCGCTGAGCTTGATGGCTTCCTAATACCTAAAGACACTCCCGATGAGATCATTGGTGATATTAATGAATGTGAGTTTTAGAATGTTGTTTGAGGAAATTTATCAACATTTAGAAAATCTGCATGAACTCAATGAACTAATATTTTTCAAATGACCAATGCAGGATGTTATGAAATCATGAATGGGTAAATATGCATTTAATGGTCAAGATCAATTAGTGGGTTTTGATGTATCAGTGTGTTAAAAGTTTATTTAGATTCAGTTCCCACATTGCTACTAGCCTTTTTCAAACAATGACATGTTGAGTTTTAGTGCAGTACCAAAGAAGAAAATCCACAATACTGAAAAAGCTGTTAAAATACTCTTCCTTTTTCTAACTACATCTGAGCAAGGCTCCTTTTTCATCCTATTCCTCAACCAAAACTTCATATTGCAACTGATTGAATGTAGAAACAGATATCATAATTCAATTGCCTTCTTTTGAGCCAGATTATGAAGAGATTTGCAAAAATGCGAATAATGCTATATATTTGTTTTGTTTTGGTGCAGTGGTTTTAATAAAATGCTGTGGTTTTAATTAAAAAGTTGATTACTGGGGCACCTGGGTGGCTCAGTTGGTTAAGTGTCCAAGTCTTGATTTCAGCTCAGGTCATGATCTCAGGGTGATGAGATTGAACTGTGGTGGAGCCTGCTTAAGATTCTCTTCCTCTTTCTCCCTCTGCCCCTACCCACTCGCGTTCTCTCTCTCTAACTAAAACGAAAAATAAAAAGTTTTGATTACTTAAAAAAAAATAAAATCTTAAAAAGGGGGGGCACCTGGCTGGCTCACTCAATAAAGTGTGTGACTCTTGATCTTGGGGTTGTGAGTTCGAGCCCACTTTGGGTGTAGAAATTACTTAAAAAATAAAATCTTAAAAAAAAAGTTTTGTATGTTAACATGTAATTGGTTTATTATTGTTATTTTAAAGGGAATTAATATTTAAAAATTTCTCACAGTTAAGATTTTTAATACTGTTAAGTATCAATAAAAATAACTTATATAAACAAACGTTGTTTGGGGTGGGGTCCTTGGTAATTTTTAAGTGTATAAAGGTGCCCTGAAACTAAAGACTTTGAGAACAACTGTATTATCAAATGCCACTGAGCTTTTGTGGCTGTTTGCTATGTAGAAGTACCTAACCGGTATACTGTCTGGTGGTCCTGTGTCTACTTAGCATAGTGATCTTTGAAAATAGTCATCATTCTGGAGCCACCTGTCCGACTCTTGATTTTGGTTTAGGTTGTGATCTCAGGGTCATGAGATTGAGCCCCATGTCAGGCTCTGTGCTGGGTGTGGAGCCTGCTTAAGATTCTCCCTCTCCCTTTGCCCCTATCCCCCTCTCTAAAAAAAAAATATATATATATACATATATATATATATATATATATGTATATATATATAATAGAAAATATTCATCATTCCATCAACAGATAAACAGAGAAAATGTGGAGATACACCTGGATATATATATATATATATATATATATATATATATATATATATAATACTATTCACTCATAAAAAAGAAGGAAATCCTTCCATTTGTAACAACATGGATGGATGGACCTTGGATGCATTATGCTAAGGAAAGTAAGTCAGGCAGAGAAAGGCAAATATTGTATGATCTCACTTATATGTGGAATCTAAAAAAACAAAACCACACTCATAGAAAAAGATCAGATTTGTGGTTACCAAGAGAAGGTGGGGGGATTGGATGGAGGTGGTCAAAAGTACAAAACTCCAGTTATAAGATAAGTACTGGGGATCTAATAGTTGACACTACTGTATGGTATATCTGAAAGTTGCTAAGAGAGTAAATCGTAAAATTACTCATGATGAGGGGAAAAATATTTTCCTTCTTTTTTGTTATCTATATATGATGGATGCTAATTTTGTGGTAATTATCCCACAATATATATTAAGTCATTATGCTGTATACCTTAAAGTCTTACAGTGCTATATGTCAATTATATCTCAATAAAAGTGGGAAAAAAAGAAACCTGCTGACACCTGAATCATGAATGTATAGTGTCCAGAAGTGTGAGAAAATAAATTTGTGTTGTTCAAGCAAAAAAAAAAAAAAAAAAAAAAAAAATCTGTAGGATTATATCATTACCCTGCTTGAAACTTCCAATTTCCCTTACATTTAGAATGAAGTCCAAATTCTTCTGCTGGCTCATGAGGCCCTCCATGATCTGGCCCTTGACCTCCATGACCTCATTTCTTATTACCGTACCCTCAGTTCACTCTACTGTGGCCACACTGTCCTTCATGCTACATCAGATTGTTGCTGCCTCAGGGCCTTTGCACTTGCAGTTTTCTCTGCCTAAAATGCTTGTCTCCCATAGCCAACTCCCAGTTTATCGAGTCTTTGCCCAGTGTTACCTCCTCAGATTGGCCTTCGCTGATCGCTTCACCTAAAATAGCAGCCAAGTCTCCCTCCATCCCCTTACCTTGATTTTTTTCTTTTTCAGAGTTCTTACTCCCTCCTACTGTTCTATGTGTATATTTGTTTATGGTCTCTCCCACTGGAATGTAAGCTCCACGAGGGCAGGGACCTTGTCTGTCTTACTCATAGCCCAATCTCAAGGGCCTGAAACAGTGCCTGGAGCACAGTGGGAGCTCTGGTGCCTGGGACTTCACACACCTGGGAGTTCCTAGCGGTAAATCCCTCAGAGCTAAGGTTGTGTTTTCGTAAACATCTCTGTGTGGTTAGTTTTTTGGAATGGGAACTTATGATGGGGGCGGCAGCGTTTTCCAGGAAGGGTGGGTTGGACATCATGCTTTGGGCCCTACTTCCTTGAGAGCTGTGGGTTCACAGACTTGTGCGTCAGTGTGGGGTCTGAGAGAGGCGTTAGGACAAGGCTTGGCAGCAGGTGTGGCCTCTTTGACAGGCGGGGCCCAGAAATGACTGGAGTCTTGCTGCTCTGGACATGGAGTGGGTACCTCCCAGAGGGGCCGTTTCCGGGAAATGGCTGGCAGGCTAGCCTCGTGCCCGGCCTTTTCAGTCACGCAAACCTGGGTTCAAACCCAGGCTCTGTTTGTTTGTTTGTTTGTTTTTTCCTAGCTGTGTCACCTGGAACAAGTTACGTAGCTTTCCCCAGCTCCCAGGTCTTACCTGTAGACTGAGGGTGGTAATTGGATACACTCCCCAGAATTTAACTGAGGTAGTTCCGCAGAGCTCTCAGGAAGCATACAGCAAACACTCAGTAATGATTGTCCTGCTGCCACGGGAGAGAATCATTCCCTAGTCTCAGTTTCCTCTTTTGAGGAATGGGATTCCTGCCGAAGGACCTCTTGGAATTGTTTTTTAAGCTTTCACAAATGAATAGACCGGAATGTGCTCTGAGGAAGAACAAAAGCAGGACAGATAGGAGGTGGTTCTGATTCGGCCTCTTTATAAAGGCTCTTCGGCTCCCTGCAGAGTCTGAGTTGTGCAGGCCAGAGGAGCCGGGCTTCTGCAGGGGTTCAGTTCCCTCTGCCTGCAGCCTCGTTTGGATGCAAGTGGCGGCCATTCCCTCTCCAGACACCCTGGACAGCTGTTGGTGGGGGCCACACAATGCCCACCTGTTGCCAGGCTGGACAGGACCCCTGGGTGCTGCAGACCCTGCCTGGAAGGGCAAAGCCAAGGTAAGGCTGCAGGAGAGGCTCAGCGGCAGCCCTCTTGCTACTCCTTTCCCTGGTGGGTGGCCTGGCAGGGAGGGGCGGCTCGCCTTCTGTCAGAGGTGACCAGGCCACTCGAAAATCTTTTCCTTGAGTCTGAACTTCAGGAAGCTCTGCAGGAGCGAAAAAGCTGGACGCAGCCTGGGCAGCTCTGTGCCTATGGGTAGGGTTGGGGTACCACAAGTTAGGTAAGTGAGATTCGAATTAGGGTTTAGGCTAAACCTCACTGAGGCTAAAATTAATTCAGTTAGGTCAAACATTTCCCCCAAAAGGCAACCTGATGTAGAATGGGACCTGGGTTTGGAACTAGTCCCAGCTGGATTTGAACGTTCCCTCCCTGACCCACATACTCTGCCTGGCTGAGGGGACTTTTGCAACCCAAGTTCATTTACCAGAAGTCCCTCTTTATTTTTTTTTAGTTTTTTTAAGATTTTATTTATTTATTTGACAGAGACACAGTGAGAGAGGGAACACAAGCAGGGGGAGCGGGAGAGGGAGAAGCAGACTCCTTGCTGATCAGGGAGCCCGATGCGGGGCTCCATCCCAGGACCCTGGGACCATGACCTGAGCCAAAGGCAGATGCTTAACGACTGAGCCACCCAGGCGCCCCAGAAATCCCTCTTTAAATGCATATTCCTCAAGAAGGGAAATGGCATTAGACCTCTGATCCGGCAGTAGAAATAAGTGATTCCAAGAGCTTTTTCCTAGAATCCCAGATACTTGGGAGCAGGGACACGAGAGAGATGTGCCCCTTGCCCCAGGCCTGTGTGTGTTCCCCCACAAACACTTAATAGACACTTAACTGAATTTCTCTCTTGTACCAGCTGCTTTTCATACCCGTTCTCACCCTGGCACCATTCGATAAAGGAAGGAATTCTTGTCTTCTTGTTACAGTTGAGAAGACATCCTGGTGCCTGTATGACCACATGCACACTGTCAGCCCTGGCATTTCCATGCATGTGGCACTGGGTTATTAGTCAAGTCATTCATCACGGGACTTGAGTACACACACCGTGCTAGGCACGGGGGGTGGAAGGGGGGACAGTGGCGAATGCCGCCAGACCTGGCTTCTGCCTCTGGGGACAGGCATTAATCACCGCCCCCCCCAAACACACACAGGTGAAATCACACCAGTGCAAAGTGCTAAGGAGAGGTCTGTAGTACTAGACGGGGTCCTGACGGGCTTAGGAGGACGTGGTGTGTTTGTTGGGATATGACGCACGAGCAAGAGGGAACTTGGCAGTGGCAGAAGCTTAGAGAATTGCAAACAGGGTGGCACAAGCCAAGGTTGCCTGGTGGCAGGGGCTGGGCCCCTTGGGTGCCATGGGCTGTGTCAAAGCATTTGGTCTTTATCCCCGGGGGAAAGACACGGAACTGTGACCAACAGAGGATGTCATCACGTGTGGCATTTTCAAAGGTGACTTTCGGGGCACCTGGGTGGCGAGGTCAGTTAAGCCTCCGACTCTGGGCTTTGGCTCTGGTGGTGATCTCAGGGCGGTGACACTGGGCTTGCGTTGGGCTCCCTGCTAGCATGGACTGGCTTGAGACTCTCTCTCCCTCTTCCTCTGTCCCTCTCCCCCATGCTGTCTCTTTCTCTGTCTCTCAAATAAATAAATCTTAAAAAAAAAAAAAAAATCAAAGGCAACTCCGACTGCTGTCTGGAGAGCAGGTGGGAGGGGCAGCCCGGGGAGTGTGTGTGAGGGGCAGCTTGGAGTGGAGCGTGGCCTGGAGGCCGGGGAGGGAGGACAGCTCCAAGAGGTGCTTCGGAGGGGTGGGGTGGATGGTGTGAGGGAAGCTTCTGGAAGGCTGGCTTCACGGGCATGCAGTCTATGCCTCAGCGCCGGCCCCATCCTCAGAGGGCCCCACACTTGCTTTAACACTCTTCTCTCACTGTCTTGAAATTCGTAATAGTGTTTGACCAAGGGGCTCTGCATTTTCACTTTCCTTTCACTGGAAAGGGGAATTTCCTGCCCCTCACTTGGCACTCGCTCCTACAGGCTAGGAAACTGGGCCTACCCCCTGGGGCTGGACCCAAGGATCTCAGGACTGCCTCTCCCCCAGTTGCAGGCAGTCTTTGAACCAGCTCATCTGAGTGGGTGCCCAGGCCTGGCCCCGTAGGGCTCATGGCCCGGAGCCACCCACCTGGGCATGAATCACAGCTTCAGCCCCAGGGGCCCTGGCCCTGCAAGGAGTCAGCAGAGGAGGGCCATTTTTTTTTTCCCTCCCATTCTGGACCTCATTTTGATTCTCTGAGAAACAAAGGGGATGTGTAGGATGATTTCTAGAGTCCTCTCCGGCCCCGACATGTTGTGTTTGTTCTGGTTCCTGGCGGCCTGTTCATGTTGTGCGAGGCGCTCAGGGCTGCTGGGATGTGTGTGTGGGGCGGCTAGGCAGGGCCCTTGCTTGTCTTCTCTGTCACTTGCCTGATTTCCCACCATTAGAAATGCACTGTGAGGTCACAACCAAAGCCCTCTGGGAGCAGTGATATTTGGGGCTATTTTCAGCTGAAATTTGAGTGGTGTGGTCTTCATTGGCAAGGGCAGGGGAAG
Source organism: Phoca vitulina (assembly GCF_004348235.1). Classification (NCBI taxonomy): domain Eukaryota; kingdom Metazoa; phylum Chordata; class Mammalia; order Carnivora; family Phocidae; genus Phoca; species Phoca vitulina. Next base: position 38,948,712 of record NW_022589716.1, on the reverse strand, counting down.
ACTTGTTAAGAGAGGATGGACCCTTCCCCTCCCCCCATCACAATTTGGCCTGGGACAAGGCTGCCCAGGCCCCCTGGGTGGGCCAGGAGTACCAGTGTGCCGGGGACCGTTTCTGCTGGCCTAGAAGACATCTGCTTTCTGGAAGTGGCCTTGTGTTTCCATCGGCCCTGCAGTTGGCAGAGTTTTCTGTCTCATTTCCAGGCGGCTTGCCTCAGTACTCTGGGTCTTGTGTAGGACTGTGTGGTTTCTTGAGGACCAACACCCTTGGCTCCCAATCTGGGACCTTCAGCAATAATTTTGGGGTGGCATGTGTGTGTGGGGTGGAGGCACATGGGGAGAACTCTCACTAACAGGGTTTTCTGGGGCTCTTGTCATAAGCAGGCTCTACTTCACTCAAATAAGGGTGCTGCCATGAGCCTTGAACTTTTGGGCTTGGGGTAGAGAGGACAGATTCCAGCTTGCTCTTCAGGGCAGGGCCATCGGTTTCCAAGCTGTAGTGTCCAGACTCCTGCACATTCTTGTAGGCAGCGACCACTGTGGTACCCACCACGGGCCACGGGCCGCTCTAGGTCTTGTTCCATTAAGTCTTCCTGAACCCCTCAGTGACCTGGTGTGATTGTGTACTTTCCAAAAGTGGCACAGAAATACTTTTGGTCTCATTTGCCTCCAGCACCTCCCCTTGAAAGAGGCAGAGCATAGTTCTCCTACTCCTGACCGTGAGTGGGACTTTGATACCACCTCGTTGAAAGGAATGTGGTGGAGGGAGACGATGTGACTTCTGGTGATACGGCTTCTTTCCAGGTCTTTCTCTCTGTCTGTCTCTCTCTATGTGTGTGTCTCTTTCTGTGTCTCTCTCACACATGAAGCTGGCCTTTGGAACCCAGCTGCCGTGCGTGAGGCAGCGTGGGAGCCCATTGGCAGGGGCTCTAACTACAGCCCCAGCTGTCTGCGGGAGAACCCACCGCTGTCTGTGGGAGACCAAGCCTTCACGAGCCATAGAGGATTCCAACCCCAGCCTTTGAGTTGCTCCAACTGATGTTGAATGAAGCAGAGATGGGCTATCCCGGCCAAGTGCTGCCCAAGCCATCATTTTGTGAGTGAAATCAATGTTGTTTTAAAGCCTACGTCTTGGGCCCATTTGTTCTGTAGCCATAGTAACCGGAGCACATGGGTATTATCACCGTCATTGCTTGTTAATTGAGTTAACTGAGGCACAGAGAGGCTGAGGATGTCTCTCAGGGTAACACCGTGAGCACGCGGCAGCAGGCCTGCCTCACCCCTCCATGCAACGCTGGATCCAGGAGCTTTGTGTCTACGCAAGGCGAGCCTGCATGAGCCAGTTCATTGAATCCTCCTCCGCCAGCCTTGAACTCTAAGGGTCCCCTGAAGGCAGAAATAAGACCTCAGGAGAGCTGAGGCTTTAGGATCATCCCATTTTGGAGGGAGCAAAGGGAGTGTCCACTCTCTGGCACCCAGGTCCAAAGTTCCAGAACTCAGTTCTCAGAAAAGGGGCAACCGACGAGGAGGGGTCAAAGATCTGGTCTGATACCGGTGAGAGGGGCAATCTTAGGCAATCACTTCCTGTCGCGAGCCTCAGTTTCTCCATCTGTAAAGGGGGCAAGGTGTGGAATTTGACAAGGGGATGAGCAGGAAGGGCACTCCTGGTAGGGGGCAGGCTACTCGAGGGCAGGGAGTGTCGGGAGTCCTGCCCATGGAGCCTGGCTTGCTGCGGGGAGCAGAGTTTTGTGGGTGCAGAGGAGGCAGATGGGTGGGCCAGGGGCCTGCAAGGGGCTGTGGGGTGGAATTAAGAATCTGTTGGGGACTGGGAGTGTGGTGTTTGTGCCATGTTGGAGGGGCGGTTTGGTCAGGGGGGAGCTTAACCAGCACCCTGAGCCTGGTGTACAGATGGCAGCCCAGCCTCTGTTTCACTGGGTGAAATCAGAAGCCCTTCCTCCTCTCCACCCCTCACATCCACCCTGCGGGAAATGAACGGAGATGTGTGTCTGTGCTCTTCCTAGTCCTAGCGCTCCAGAATTCTGGGGTCCTGCCCTCAGCTCGGCTGTCCTGGCTCAGCTCTGGGATGTGGCTTTTAGGGAAAAGCTCCTGCACATGGGCTGCCTCCAAGAATACAGGCGGAGGGACCTTGGCTGTCCCGGCCTGGTCTGGTGCATCTCTCTTGTGAGGACATGTTGCTGGAGCGTGGCCCTTTAGGACATGGTTGATGAAGCGTCACAGCATCTTACAAGTGGAGAGAAAGTGCTGCGTGCTTGACAGCTTCGGGAAGAGCTGGGGGAGGGGATGGAAAAAAGCAGCTGTTCCGTTCCAGTGGGGTTCCTGCTGCGGGACCAGGACCCCAGCCGGCTGCCAGCCCCACCCAAGGCCTCGGATGCTTGAGAACACTTGCAGGGAATGCCCCGACTTCTCCAGTAGGTGAGGGAGAACACTGCAGAGGCAAAGCAGAGGGTGGAGTCTGGAGTTACTCCCGTCAGTCTGCGATAAGGCTTTTGGGAAACAGAATTCTCTCTTTTCAGATTGCAAAAATAATCCATATGTACTATGAATATTAGAAGGTACAGATCATCAAAATATCGTGGCCATCCATGACCCTACCAACCAGCGATAACTGCTATTAATTTGTCTGTAACATCCTTTATAGATAATTCTCATCCTCCTTTCTCCCCTCCATCTCCTCCTCCCCCTCCCTGTCCTCCTCCTCCTTCATCATCTTCTTCTTCCTCTCTCTCTCAGACGCACGCACAACACACACACCCATTGCATGTCAGTTAACACAGATCCACCCTGTCATTTGTCACTTCTAGGTGGTCTTTCACTGGAGGTACATAACAACGGTCTTGTCCCATTCATCCTTTTTCACCGTTATCAACAATGCTTGATGAACATCTGTATACATACCTCTTTGCCTTCTTGCCCAATTGTGTCCTTAAGTTCTGTCACCAGAAGGATTCATTTGCTGCATCAAAAAGTATCCAGGTTTTCAAGGCTTTTGATACATACTGTCCTATTTCCTTCTAAGGAGACTGTCCCAAAATGCATTCCCATCTGCATTGTTTGGGAGCCCCATGTGCCCCCTGAGGTATTTCTCTTGTTCATTCTCACCAGTCTGAGAGGTGAAAAATGCTGTTTTCAGTTGTTGAAGACTTCCTCTCCTGGCCGGAGTTTCCACACTCTTCCTACCTGGGTTTCCTGAGGACCTACTACGTGCCCGAGCCATCCCTGCTACTGAGGAGGTTTCCCCATGCAGCCCATTCTGTGTCCGCTGCTTTGCTCCATGTGTTTGGCCGCCCAGACTTAGAAAATGATAGACAGAGCTGGAGGGGACCTTAGAGATTGTCCAGTGCCCTCATTTTAAGGAGAGGAAACGGAGGCCAAGGAGGGGTGGGGGCTTGCTGCCGGTGCAATCGGAACTCTGAATTCAGGCAGGCATTCCAGTCCTTACGCTTCTCCTGATTTTCTCACCCATCCTCAGGAGCACTGGTTGGTCCAGTTTAAGTCCTGGGTTCCATTCAGGGTCGCCTACAGCAGGTGCTAAGAAAATATTTACCGAATGAATGTGCATAACAGAGCACAGGAAATAGTACATTTTGTGAAAATGTGCTCAACATTCCAAGAAGAAAGGATGTTTTGTTGGGTGCCCCTCTGGGAAGAAATGCCTTTTTTTTTTTTTTTTTTTTTTAAATAAAAAAGAAAGTGAGTAGGCTGTTGGAATTGGTGGAGGAGGAGAGATGGGGCTGCCTGGGGCTTAGGGCAGTGTTTGTGTTTGGAGCTGTCGGGTCACTGGAATTTCCCTTAGGTTCCTCTGTGCTCCCAGAGATGGACTGATAGACACAGGGTAGGGGTGGCAGATGGGAGAAGAGAGCTTAGTTTCCTTTGGTGGCTTGTGTGAATCTACACAGACTTCTTAAATGGTCCCCGGGGACTGTCTCAAGTCCTCTCCCTTATCCCCTTTCCTCAGACCACGCCCCCTTGCCCTCGCCTTCACCAGAAGGTCCTTCTGGCTTTTATCTCCAGCACCTTTTCAGTGCTGCTCAGGCCCTTCAGGACTCAGGAGGTGGCTTGGTCTATGCAGAGACTGGAGTTTTGGTCTGGCTTCATTTCTGATGGCAGTGGGACCTTGGGCAAGTCACCCGTCCTTGCCATGTCAACCCGGCCATCTTCCTGTTCAGGCCAGACCAGCTCTCAAGGGGGCTCTTATCCCATCTGCCTCCTGCCACTTGCCTTCTTCCCATCTTTCCTCCTGCTGATGCAAATGTGTTATCGCTCATCACAGGTAACCTTCAGGTAACCCCCTCTCCCCGCCCCCCAGTTTCCAGCACTCTGAGGGAGAGAGTACAAAGCCCCTTCCTAAGGCTGCCAGCCTGGGTGGTCTGGTTCAGGTGGACCTCTCTAGGCTTGCCTCATGCTTCACACCAGCCACACTGGCCTTTAACCAGCTGTGTGCCTTGGGCCAGCCCCTCACCGTCTCTGAACTCTGAACCCCATCTGTAAGATAGACAACATGAGAATCCCAATTGCTCTGCTTGTTTGGAGGATAACAACCACTTTGAAATGACTCTCAGCTCCTCTGGGCCCTACTTCTCCAAAAGAAGTCACAGATTCCAAAGATCCCGATTCTCAATAAACCTTTACTTCTGCAAAAGAACAGACTGCCTTTATTCCAAGCTCAGTTATTCCCAAAGAATGCTTTCTGTCTCAGTTATGTCTTGTTGTGTCTTCACCTAGGCCAACAGTGTCTACAGATGGAGAATACATTTCTTCATGCCACTTCCTTACTAGGGGTTGTGTTGTCACATCCATTGTCACGCTTTATCTCTGTCATTGCTTTCTTTCGGGAGGAATAATCCCACGTGTATGAATACCATGCTTTCTCACACACAGCCCTCCTGTAGCCAGATTGCCACAGAAATATTATTCTGGGAAGCAAGGGTCTGACTCTAGTGATTAATTTACTGGGGGATGTTCTTGGGGGATCCATTAATCATTTTCTCAGCACATTTTATTGATAGGTATGTACAATAGGTAAGGTGATGGGTAGATATAATATATCCCATCGGGGGTGCTTAAGGAAAACCCCTCCCTCATCCCACCATGGAGTGGGGCAGGTGTGTTTTACCTCCTAGAATTAGGTTCTCAGATGGCATAGATCATCAAATTCCAGAAAACTAGAAGGATGAGATCCTAGCTTCTTTTTATCTAGTAGATGGGATACTGCCTGATTCATGAATTGCTGAATAAAGCCAGTAAGATCTTTAAATTTTATTCATTTGAATTTTGCTTTTTAATGATATTATGATACAACTTCCAAGGGCAAGAAAAAGACAACTTTCACCTCTTCCCAATGCTGCTGGAATTCCCAGGCCCATCCTGGAATGCTCACTCAACTAGAACCCTGGGACCAGGATGGAGTAATGGTCTGTCCCTAGGATGTCCTGGCACAGGGCTGTAATTGTGGATTCAGGAAACCTGGTCTTTGACTAACTCAATTCTCTCCACATAATTAAAAGAGGGAGAAGGGAAATGTCAGGAGGACGTATGCATTTAAATTTTAAAGAGCCTTGTTCATTTTTGAATCCTCACCTTTTTTTTCTGCCTTAATTCTTGGCCTCTGTAATTACTTTAACCCCCCCCCCCCCCGCCCCGGATTTTAGAATAGAAAAGGAGTTAGGAGTCAGAAGAAGCTGTCTTTAACATTTCATCTTCCTTTGGCATCATGTAGGATTTTAATTTCGAAGCATGGCAAAGAGGCAGAAAAGGCTTCAGGCCACAGATGAAAAGAATCAATTTAAAATGAAGATAGATTTTTTCTTTTCTTTTCTTGAGATCTTTCCCCTAAAACTACCTAAAGAATGAAGCCTTCTGCCAGTGCTGATTAGAACAGAAGGCATTTCTCGTTCCATAGGAATGGGTATAGGAACAAAAGTATTCCAAAGCAAGGACTTACTTGAATTCACTGCTAAATCCAGTATATCAGGCTCCCGGGAGGGAAAAATAAGCGCTGAAATTAACCTGATGTTTGGGAAATGTCAGTTAAATGCCTTTGCAACTTCATCACCATCTACTCAGGGGAAAACACCGCTATTCAAGCGCTATTCAAGCTTCCCGTTTGCCTGAGAGTCAGAAGCTTCCAAACCAAGAAAGGAAGAAACCATGCGGGTTATTTATGAGCTCCTTCCCTCTTGCAGTTTTAAGCCACTGTGAGAGAAGCCTGTTTGTTGCCGCTCTGGGGCGAACCCGGGGCGACTTAACCCGGCTTGGCAGGGGTTGGCGGGGCCGGCCCTCCGCGCCTCCCAGCGGCCACGTGTGGTGGTGCAGCCCCGGCCCCAGGCTGCAGAAAAGCGGGCCGCCAGCAGACAGCGCCGCATCCTGACGCTGTCAGCGCGCACAGCTCGGGCTGCGCTCCTCGCTCGCCTTCTGTCCCTATCCAGTGACCAGTTAGGTGCGGGCGAGGGGAATTCCAGCTGAGGCTTCCGAGTCTGAGACCTCACGATAGTATCAGGCTGGGTGCCGCCCGCAGCCATCCCAACCTGGCCTGGGAGCGCACGCGTCTTCGGAGCTGTCCGCGGCGGTGCAGTTTCCCCAGGGAGCCAACTTTAGGCCAGCTGGAGGACTGGGTGCAGGTAGCTGGGTCTTGCGCACGGGTAGACGGGTTGGCTGGGGCTGGGGGAGCCATTGGAACCCGAGTGGAGGTGGTGGGGTGCCTCGCGCCCCTGGCACCTGGAGGCACTCCCCGTGCTCCCACAGACTGCAAAGAGACCGCTTAGGATCAAGATGCAGAACCCTTAACTGTCGAGGGCCAAGACCACATCGGCTTCCTGAGGCAGCTGGGCTGGGGAGGATTCTCATGGGAGGGCTTCCCGGAACAGCAGTTGGGCGTCCTGGGGGTAGGTATTGAGACAGAAGTTCTTCCAGGAGAGACCGCTGGAATGGGGGTCCCACCGAAGCAGTCGTTGTGGAAGTTCCGGGGGGGAGAGCGGATGCTAAACGTCTTAGAAATAGGAGGTTGAAGGGGGATGGTTCTGAGCTGGAGTTTCCCAAGCAAGTGGCTGTTTGGGGGGATCTCTGGAGGAAGTAACTGGAGTAAGGAGAGATGGCTGTTTGGGGCGTCTTGCGGGAAGATGCATATGCTGAGGGTCGGGGGTGGGGTGGGGCGGACAGCTGCTTTGGGGCTCTCTGGGAGAGGTGGCCTGTTTAGGAGGCCCAGTCCCAGAGGAAAGTGATTAGGACCCTCCCCTCTCCCCCAGTACAAGTGACTTAAAATCTTAAGAAACTGGCAGTCTGGTAGATTCCCGCTCATTTCCAGTGGCTCAGAGGAGGTACCTCAAACGGGGATTTCTGGGGTGGCGGCTGAACCACCCCCGGGCTGGCGGTTGTGCCCCTAGTCCCAAATAATGTGGGGTTCCTGGGAAGGGAACAACTGAGCCGCACGTGCGTCGGGAGATAAGTGCTTGGTCTTCACAGGGGCCTCTGGATTGTTTCAGGCTCCGACCAGCAAATCGGCCCTCGGAGTCTCAGCGAGTGGAACCCGAGGAGCGCCCTCCACCCCCGCCACCCCCAGGCGCGTCGGGCCCCACCCCGCCGCACTACTCCTTAAAGGGCTTGAAGACCAGGGGCGCACGGCAGCAGCCACGGTCATGGAGGGCGCGCTGGTGGCCAACTGGAGCGCGGAGGCGGTCAACGGCAGCGAGGCGCCTCCGGAAGCCGAGGGCAACCGCACCGCCGGGCCCCCGCAGCGCAACGAGGCCCTGGCGCGCGTGGAGGTGGCCGTGCTGTGCCTCATCCTCTTCCTGGCGCTGAGCGGCAACGCGTGCGTGCTCCTGGCGCTGCGCACCACGCGCCACAAGCACTCGCGCCTCTTCTTCTTCATGAAGCACCTGAGCATAGCCGACCTGGTGGTGGCAGTGTTCCAGGTGCTGCCGCAACTGCTGTGGGACATCACCTTCCGCTTCTACGGGCCCGACCTGCTGTGCCGCCTGGTCAAGTACCTGCAGGTGGTGGGCATGTTCGCCTCCACCTACCTGCTGCTGCTCATGTCTCTCGACCGCTGCCTGGCCATCTGCCAGCCGCTGCGGACGCTGCGTCGCCGCGCGGACCGCCTGGCCGTGCTCGCGACGTGGCTGGGCTGTCTGGTGGCCAGCGCGCCGCAAGTGCACATCTTCTCGCTGCGCGAGGTGGCCGACGGCGTCTTCGACTGCTGGGCCGTCTTCATCCAGCCGTGGGGGCCCAAGGCCTACATCACGTGGATCACACTCGCGGTCTACATCGTGCCTGTCATCGTGCTCGCCGCCTGCTACGGCCTCATCAGCTTCAAGATCTGGCAGAACTTGCGACTCAAGACGGCGGCGGCGGCGGCGGCGGCGGCTGCAGAGGGGCCGGAGGGCGCGGCGGCGGGCGGCGCGGGGCGCGCGGCTCTGGCACGCGTCAGCAGCGTCAAGCTCATCTCCAAGGCCAAGATCCGCACGGTTAAGATGACCTTCATTATCGTGCTGGCCTTCATCGTGTGCTGGACGCCATTCTTCTTCGTGCAGATGTGGAGCGTCTGGGACGCCAATGCGCCCAAGGAAGGTAGCGCTGGCGGGAAACCCGGAGGAGGGAGCGCGGCGGGGCGGCGTCCTCGTCCTGCCTCCTCCGCACCGACAGGGTTCTGGGGATCTCGTGCGGGGGATGCGGGCTTTGGAATCCTGCAGAGCTGGGTTTGAGTCATGGCTCCATTATCCATTGGCCAAGGGATTTGGGGCTTAACTTCCCTGAGCCTTGACTTCCTCTTCTGTAAAATGGCCATAATGATGAAAGTACTGGCTCTCATCAGGGGGATGAAATGAGAAAATGCACGCAAGGTCCTTAGCACAGTCCTTGGGCTACATATGGGGCATATGGTTCCTTTTTATGGACGGGAAAACTGAGGTTCAAGTGACTTTCCCACCTGGTTAGCAGCGGTGGAAGTAACTTTCGAACCGCGGTCCAAGCTCAAGCTCTCACCACTTTAAATTTACTTTATGTTGAACTTCCCCTTTAAGTTCAAATCAACCTGAGCACAGGGGGTCTGGTTTGGATGAGGGCAGCGGGAGGTGGGCTATTTGATTTGTCCAGCTTGGCGCTGAGTACCTGAGTAGGTCCGGGGCAGGGTGTTGTGGGGATGTAAGGTCGAGTCGCTGAACCCCTGGCCTGTTGGAGGCGGTGAGTCTCAAAAGGCAGAGAGGTGAGTGCCAGGGGTGGGGGGTGCCCAGGGCCAGATTCGGTTGCTTGTCCTGTGGGGTGGGGAGGGGTGGGAAAAGGATGGGAGCCCCAATACAAAGATGCAAACTTCCCAATTTGATCTGGGAGGCTGGGTGATTTCTGTAGGGAGGGAATGTGCTCTCCAGATGGGAGGACTGCGGAGTGCTGGGCTGAGGGCGGTGTGGGGAAGACCTGGAGGAGAAGGTAGAATGGGCTGGTCTGTGGGGAGGGAGCTTGGGGGAGCAGAGAGCGCCTTGGGTCCTGGGGCTTGTGGCCAGCGCTGGGCTGCTGGGAGCTCCAGGCAGCTTCGCCTTCATTGCACACAATTCCAATAGCTTATCTGCAAAGATCAGGAGGGATGATCAGTGATGGTGAATGACAGACATTTTGTTTGAGGGTAAGCCCATAGCACTGCACTGGGATGCAGGTGACTCTAATGATCCTAAGAGTAGATGGAGGGGTTTGCTTTTACCCTTTTTGCAGAAATGTCCCATTTCTAAATATAATCACTCCTGCTCTCAGAAGTCTAAAATACACCCACCCCATGGAAGCTGAAATCTCCCTTCGTTCAGCTGGATAACTTCGCTTTGCTCTCTTCCAGAAACCACAGACCCCTGGCTTTACCCAGCCCCGCCCGTTAACCTAGCGTTTCTCTTAGTGGCCTGGGCAGTTACCATTCAGCACATGCGGAGCACCTGTGGTACAGCAGGCTCGGCAGTGTCGGGGGAGGACTGCTGTGCAGACGCAGCGGAGCCAGCCCTGCTCCACGTTGCAGAAAGGGTTCAGGGGTCCAGAGGGGGAAGGTGCTTGCTCCAGGTCCCACAGCCAATCGGAGGCAGACTAGAGCTGGGGGTTCCTGCTCCCACCCCAGCTCTTTCCTCCTGTGCCAGCCTTCTGATGAAGGACACAGAACTAGGGAGTTGGGCTGGGCAAAAGCCAGCAGTGGGTGTTTCTAATTAAGGCATCAGGCTACACTTATTTCCTGGGCAGGAGCCAAAGAGATGCCAGACCCGGGTCTTGAGGAGCTCTAACACCAGTCCTTGAGGAAGTGAGACCGATACTGAGCAGATACTGGGGAGCCCTCCCTCTAGCCCTTACTAGTGTGGGACTTTGGGTGAGGGGTCCCCTTCTCTCCTTTGACCCTTCGTGTCTCGCTTTTAGAATGAGGACATTTCAACATTCAGTTCATTCATGCCTCTCTCTTTCCCTCCCCTGGCCTCTCCCACTCATTTTTCTCCCTGGTGAATTTTTCTCCCTCCTTCTTTCCCCCACCCCCTCTTCATATGACTTCTTGTTGTCCACCCCCTCACCTGCTCTCCTCTTCCTATTTTCCTCCCTAAAGAATGAGAGTATATGGTCAACACATATCCTAATCACTGAGTGAGGTTTCCATCTTTCCTATGCTTTAAAAGGACATCAGATAATCCATGTCTTTGTCTTAAAACACAGGAAGAGAGAGACTGAGAGAGAGAGCACCCAACTAAAGTGGAGGCCAGAGGTGTTTTGGGTACATGTGGTCCCCTGAGGATTTCCCTTCGGTAGAGCCAGGCTCCTGCTCTCAGGCTCCAGGAGCAGGGAGAGAAATAGACTCTAGGAACCTCAGGTCTTCCCTCTGTTCCTTTGCTTCTTTCCCAGTTCAGAGGAAACGGTGGGTGCCACATGGAAAGCCCAGGTCCCCCTCATCCTCCTCTGTACCCTGTCTTGGCTGCTCCGAGAAGAGAACAAATGCAGACAACAGGGCAGGGGATTCATGATGCCGCTCCTGCGAGGACGGGCCTATCAAGCACCGAGGACTTGGGCTCTGGTCGCCAGCCTGGCCAAGTCGTGCTCTGACCTCAGGGTTGCAGTGGGGATCTGAGCGGACCGCAAGCTCCGTGCCCACTTGGCATTAATTGGGATAATTACAAGTAGCAGCCTGGGCCATCAGAAATAATGGTGTTTATAGTCCCTTTGGAGACGTGACTCCATCTGGAGGCTATTGGCAAGTGTTAAGGAACAAAACAAAGATACAGTTGAGCTACTCAAGAGATTTTGATCAGCACTGGGGAAGGAATGCACAGCCCTCACTTTCCAAGAGGAAGGGAATTGAGAAGAGATGCAAAATATCTAGATCTGGGCCCCTTGCTCTGCTCATCTCCTGGGGGATGGAGGCTGGACGTTCAGGAAGCCCAGGAGAGCAGCCAGACATTCTTCCGGAGGCCCGGGGGCAGGCGGGTACAGAGAGAGGTGGAGGGAGTGGGATGCATGTGGCATCGGTTTGTCATGAAAACCTCTGAGGGAAGGAGAAGCTCCGGAACCACAGGCTACAGATCATGGGCTGACAGAGGGGTTGGAGAAGGCACGCTTGCCTTGGCAGCTGGCCGCGTGGCCCTTGGCCAGCCTCACAGCCCCTGCCTCCGTGAGGGTTTGTGCGCCCTGGCCTTCTCTCCAAACCCAGGCGCTCCTTTCACATGTCTCTCCTTTGATGGACTTCTTTCCCTCCCACACCTTCATTCACACCAAGCGCTGCCTTTATGGGTTTAGAGCTCACCTTGCTCCAAAAGTAATGAGAGGTTGGCCACAAAGATTCAGGTATTGTGGCAAGACAAAGTAGATACAAGGAAACCTGGATGAAGGGGAGAAAAGGATAGGAAGATTATAATATAATCATAGTAATAATAATAATAAAGGCTCTGTGTGTAGAGGTGAGCCGCACACGGGGCTTCCTTTTTCTAAGAGCCAGAGCAAAGAAGGAAACTCTCAATTTCAATATTTCCATTGTTCAGAAGAAAAACAGAGAAAAGGGAGAGGAGCATTGTGGTAATTAATGAGCTCCTCCCCACCCAGAGCAGTCCCCTGCTGCTGGAGCCCTGCTTTAGTGAGGCTGGTGAGACCAGACACCCACGGCGGGTGTGGACCAGCCCCATATGTATCTTCACAAGCAAATTCCACTGTCAAAGATTTGGCGCCAACTTTTCCCCTTGAACTCAGTGGGATTTGCTTTGCTGCTGGTCCCAAGGACTCGGACTTGGGGTAGTTGGGAGGGAGGAGGTAGAGGGGGTGTGTCTGTATTTCCAGGGGTTCATTGATGCTGCTTGTTTGTGGTGGGGCTGATTTTGAGTCTCCAGCTCTACTTTTTGTGAAATTCCTGGTCCAGTAGGCAGAGATGAGAGAGGAGGGGGGACAGGTTGGCTGATGGGGCAGTGGTTGCCACCTGTCCACACAGAACACTATTCATGTCTCCTCTCTGTTCACCAGAAGGTGCCTGGAAGCTAGGGGAGAAGCTTTTGAATTAAAAAAAAAAATCTCACTCACACTTCATAGATGAGCCATATGCAGAATAGTCCCCTTTTCTCTCAAACCAGCTGATTTCCATGGGAGCAAGAAAATGCCCAGAGAACAGGGTGGGGACCTCCAGTGCACAGAGACTGCAGAAGGACCAAGGGACCTGTCTGGTGGGCCAGGACAGCTGGCAGACACTGTGGAACCCTGCATGGTTTGTGCAGGGAAAGAAGCACATGGCTGGCCTGTGTTTGGAGCTTGCCCTGTCCTTTTCTCCTGTGTGTCCTTGAGCAAGCTGTTAGACCTCTCTGGGCCTCAGCTTCCTCCTGTGTGTCATCAAGGAAGCAAAGCCTACCTGTGGGGTTGTTAGGAGAATGACATGGTGTGCCTCGTGACACCTGGGGGCCATGTGATCAACGTCACTCTTCTCCTCTTCCCCCATTCTACTTGTCATGAGTTTTGTTTGCATTCTTGGGATTGACTCTGAGACTCTTGGCAGGTATTCCTGAGGGAGGAGATGGTCATTTTTCTCCTGAGAGCCCAGGCGGAGGGGGGCGGGAGGGAAGCAGAGCCTGTAGACAATAGGCAGTGTGTCCAGAGAAGTTGGTATGTGGAGGAGAAACTTGTTAAGGCTGGACTGTGAGCCTGGTCACAACAGGGACACCTTCTGTCCTGCTCACTGGTGTGTGTCCAATGCCAAGTGCAGGCGTGGGCACCCATTAGGAGCTCAGCCAATGCTGGTTGAGCAAATACGAGGGATGTGGGAAGAGAAAGGTGCTCGAGATGGGCTGGGATGTGTGTGTGGATTTGGACTCTGGAGAAATAAGGATCTTCTAAGCAGCCCTCCAACACTGGAACTGGCTGCCTGGTGAAGAAGTGATCGCCCAGTCACTTGGGGGCAACCAAACATCTGTCAGGAGTGTTGTACCAGGAGGAAGGTGGAAATGCACAGGAGGCCTGGTGTTAAGTGTTTCCCTGTCTGAAAATGAGCTTCCCAGCTCCTCCTCCCTTTTTCTGTGGAACTGTGGTCCCTCCGGTGTGGCCTACCCACCTCACCTTTTCAAGGATATTGTGCCCAAGGTTTGGGTGGGCCAGGCACCTCGGAGAGTCTCCCCTTCAGGTGAGCCATTGATAGGCAGAGCAGTGGGGGAGGGAGGGCAGGAGGAGATTGGACAGATCATTCTCTGCCATGAAGAGCTCTTGAACTTGGCCCTTCTGGGGATAAATTGCAATTAGATGGACAGTTAACAACCACACTCTTGTCATTAAGCAGTTGTGAGTTATGTTCTTGGCTAATGCGAATGCTTTCCCTTTGGGTTTCTGTCCCAGGTGACTTCACATCCCCCCTCCTCCCAGAGGTTTGATTAATAGCAGAAAAAAAAAATCTGTTGGGTGAGGCTTTGCTGCACAATTCTTCCATTTGATGGAGGTTTGAGGGGACTGGGGAGGCTGTGGGGGGCTGTGGATCAGGAGGTCAGTGGCAGAGCAGGCCTCTCCCGGCTCTAGGTCCTCTCTAGAGAGGCTGGGCTGGCCGGTCAGATGCCTGAGGGCTTGGCCCACCTGATGACCCCACCACTTTGCACTGACAAGTGATGGAAGTGAAGGGAACCCCATGGGGCTCACCCCCAGAGGCAGGGGCTGGCTGGGGGCTGAACTGTGCTCTCCCGGCCCCCACTTCATCAGTCCTGGGAGACAGCACTGGGCAGTGGTGAGAGCCCCCTTCAGAGACCTGGTCTTGTTGCCATCTCTGTGATTTGGGGCAAGTCTCTGGGTGATCTGTGGGCCTCTGTCACTCCCAGCTGAACAGTGGGGATAGAACAGGACACCCTCTGTGGGCATCGGCTTCAGCGACATGAGGAGTTAGCGTAGTTGCTAACAGGAACCCCCACTTGTTGAGTATCCAGTCCCACGTCTCATCCTCACCCGAACACAGCAAGGTAAGGGGGCTTTGTCCCCATTTTACAGAGGAGGAAACTGAGGCCTAGAGAGGCAAGACCTGCTCAAGGACACTGTTGAGTAAAGGGTGGAGCTGGGGTTTGAACCTACATCCTCCCACACCAAAGGCCGCCCCGTCACACTGCCCCTCCTCGCCAGGCCAGCATTTTCAAGGTGGTCCTCCATGCTTGGCCTTGGGATCTCCTGGGTGCTTTTAGAAAGCTGGTTCCTGCCCTGGCCCCAGAGCCCTGCACCCTCTTTGTGACCCCAACATCTTTACATTCCTGGGCTCTCTTTGCTGAAACACCCAACACACACCCTGGCTGCCTATGCCCTCAGGGCACCACCCTCTGGGCGCTCTGGGTTCAAAGCCTGCGCTTCTCAGCTCCCCTGCTACCTGCTAACCCCTCCATCCTAGCTGTACCACACCTCTCGTCGTGGTACTTTCCTTTCCATTAGCAGCTCTTTGGTTGAGAGCAGAGTGTCTCAACTTCGGCGCTCCTGACATTCTGGGCCCAGTAACCCCTGTTGGGAGGGCGTCTGTCCAGGGCTCTGTGGGATGTTTAGCAGCATCCCTGGCCTCTGCCCACTGGTTCCCACTGGCACCTTTCCCTCAGTCGTGACCACCAACAGTGTCTCCAGACATTGCTGAATGTCCCCTCGGGCAAAATCGCCCTTGGTTGAGAAGCGCTGGTTTAGACCCCCTATGGAGGCGTGGCCTGAACTAATAGTTAAGGAATGAGGGCACCCTCCTCACCTCTACCCTGGGCTCTGGCCAATCTGTCTTGTGTACCCCTGACGGCTTGCCAGTTCCCACAGGGTCCTTTTGCTTAGCACTCATGCTGATTCTGTTCCCACCATAGGAATGCCCACTCCAGTCTCTTCTGTGGAGACCCATCCTTCAAAGGCCAAGTCCAAGTGTGGATTGCTTTGTGGCACAGTTCCAAGGGGGTGCCCTTTACCTCACGGTCTGTGAGAAGATGCTCCCAGGAGCTGTGCGGGGCACAACTTGGCAGCTTCCTCCGGGGTCTCCTTCCTCCTCTGAAGGCCAGTGCATCCATTCTACAAACAGTCATTACTGTGTCCCAGGGGTCCTGTCCACACAACCTCTGCTTTGATACCTCAGTCCTCCAGTGAGGAGAGTTTGCAGGGAGCCGTCCCAGTTCCTCACCTGCCCTCCTGAGGCCGACAGCTGGCATTTGCATAAACATGGGACAGTCAGGCCAAGGTGGGCTACAGAGCTCTGGGAGCAACACCCCATTTTCTGCCTGGCTGGTGTCAGGCCCTTAGGTCCCGAGGTGTAGCACGAAGGAGTGGCAGCAGTGACCTTGGGCAGTTGACTACACCTGCCCGGAGCCCAGTTTTCTGGAGTTAAGAGTAGAGTTTAGGTTGTGGGCGGGGGGGCTGTGGCTGCCAGTGAGTGGCACAGTGCCTGGCATATGGTAAGTGCTCAATCAATGGCTGCTTTTTCTTTTTCTTTTTCTTTTTTTTTAAGATTTTATTTATTCATTTGACAGAGAGAGACACAGCGAGAGAGGGAACACAAGCAGGGGGAGAGGGAGAGGGAGAAGCAGGCTTCCCGCTGAGCAGGGAGCCCGACGTGGGGCTCGATCCCAGGACCCTGGGATCATGACCTGAGCCGAAGGCAGACGCTTAACGACTGAACTACCCAGGCGCCCCTGCTTTTTCTTTTTTTAAAGGTTTTCTTTATCTGAGAGAGAATGAGACAGAGCGTGTGAGGTAGAGTGCCTGCCCGCAAGAGCACAAGCAGGGGGAGGGGCGGAGGGAGAAGCAGGCTCCCCGCTGAGCCGGCAGCCTGGACCGACTGCGCCCGACTGCGGGGCTCGATCCCAGGACTCCAAGATCATGGCCTGAGCCAAAGGCAAACGTTTAACCAACTGAGCCACCCAGACGCCCCCAACGTCTGCTTTAAAAAGCAGAGAAATTCCAAGACTGTCAGGTCCTGGGCTGGGGCAGTGCCGTTGGAGGTGGGAGTTGTCGTGAGCTCGGGAGCACCGTTTTAGCAGAGGGGCTGCAGTTTCCGGTGAGGACTGGTAGCAAGCCCATCGGTGCTCCGAACCAGCATTAAGAGGTAAAGAGAAACTAAAGCCTTACCTGGAGGAGGCAGCAGGAGGGGAGGTGGGAAGGTTCTAGATCTGGGTTTTAGAAGTTGCAGGGACTCTTGCCTAAGGGATGAGCCGGAAGGGGGTGTAACCAGGCAGTCGAGTCCCAGCCCCTGATTCCTGTGATCCTGATTCCCAGCCACCCACGGAGGGGCAGCTGTGGCCAGAGTCTCCTGTCCCGCTCTGCAGGGAGCTGACACTTCCCCCCCACGGCCAGATGCTGCAGTACCACGGGCCTCTGCCCTCCGTGGCCCACACCTCACGCCGGAACCGTCATTTTTGCTCATTCCGTTTCTCTCTCTTTCTCTCCACCAGACCTGGATATCTGAGTATGAACCTGATTTTCCTAGAGGGAACTGCACTAGAATCCACTCACGGTGTTAGAGCCCCCTCCTCTTGTCAAGCAGGGAGATTGCCTTTATGCCTTTTCAGCAGTTCTCTCAGGACTTCCTGTCTGCTAATTTCGTGCTTCACTTCAGTTCAGTCCCTTATAGAACTCTTAACTGTTTTCCACAAATGACATCCAGCCCCCAGCCACAAGTCTGGAAACGTAAGTAATGACGATGTGGAGGGATGCCGCAGTAAGAGAGATCTTTACTATCAGTGTTTATTTATCACCCCCAGGTGAGTGCCCCAGGAGGCAGCCATTGATTCTGTCTCCCTGGAGGAAAAAACATCGGGAGGGGTTCAGAGAGGAAGCAACATTTGAAAAGGGTTTCCAAGGATGAGTAGGAGCTGGCTATGCAAAGAAGCACATTCCATGTTGACATCATCGGGCGGTTACTTTATTATTATCTTTCTCCCTGTTGGAGGGATACTTCTAAAACTTCAGTGAGCACACAGATCATGTGGCAGGGGGGATCTTGTTAAAATGCAGATTCTGATTAGGGAGGTCTGGGAGGGAGCCCAAGAGTCTGCATTTTTACCAAGCAGCCAGGTGATGCCTATGGAGCCAGCCCATAGACTACATATTGAATAGAAGTCTTTAATGTCTTACCTCTTTTATCAAATGTGCAGTTTGCCTTCGTACCTATGGCTGAAATTGGCTGCACGGCCTGTCGTTCCCTGCAGGGTAGAGAAGGGCTGGTTGTTTATCAAAAGGCCCCAGCTCTTCTGCTTCCAGAATGTGGTTATTCCTTAGGTCCAGCCCAGTGCACTCAACATGTCCCCCAGATTTGGGCAGTGACATAATAGAAGCTCACTTAAAGCTCTGTAGCCCACAGATTTGGCTCTTAGCCCTGGCTTTATGATGCATGGGGTGATCACATATCTGTGAATTTTAAAACCATTCCAATGTTGTAAAATTGTGGTCTTTTCAAAAAAGGCACTCTACAATACATACTAGTATTCAATCTTGATGTGAGTGTACATTCAAAAATCATAAAAAAAAAAAAAAAGGCTTCCGTAGACTACAGCTCTCAAATTCTTACACAGCCCCTCTAGGAATAAGGTACTTAAACCCAAATTCCCAATCCCCTGGTGGGGGGTCCTTGAACCAAGTAAGTGGTGTCTGGAGCGAGGGCCTCTTATAAAAGTGGATGGGCTTGATTTGACTCGGAGGAGAGATGTTAGCTAAGCCGTCCGTCTTTGAAGTGTATGTGAAATGCCTTAGTTGCCTCAGGCACAACACAGCCCAGAGAGGCCTTGGCCACCTGCCCATCAGCTGTTCGGGGCTAATTTGAGCCTTCGGTGCCAGGGTGGAGGGGGTGCCGGGAAATCCAAACATGGGAGTTCTTGGGGCTTGAGTAAAGCCAGGCTCGTAGGCGGGTGGAACGCTTTGGGGCATACCGTCCTCGTCCTCAAGTGGCCCTCTGCCACCCACCCCTCCATGAATCACAGTGCTGAGTGGAAATACAGAGTTGTGTCTGTCTCCTGGGGGTAAAATTGCCCAGCAGGGGATCTGGCTTTTGGCGGGTGGTCATTTCTGCTCACATCTCTTGCTTGGCGCCTAGGAGCCCCCACTTGAAGATCACCCCTAGTGCCCAGGCTTGGGCCCACCAGCCCGCCCTCCCAGTGCTGCACCTCCGTGTTTAATAGAGTGCTGTCTTCTACGTCTGTCTTTCCCTTGAGAGCAGGTCCCCAGGGCTGGTGTTGTGGCAGCGGGCACAGGGCATGAAAGGATGCTAGAACATCTGACCTCCTCCTCCTTTTCCTCCGAGAAAAGCCCTAAGCTGGTGGCCAGGCAGGTGTGAGGACCAGTCCCTGGACCAGTGCCTCCCCCTTTTTGGCAAGGACCAGAGAGAGAAGTTTGTGTCATTCAGGGCTCTGTCCTGGGGAGGAATGTTATTTTTATGGGGAGCAAGCAGAAGAGGTGGGGTCCCACCTTCAGGAGACCCTGAAATCCTGCCCTCCCCAGGGTTGCAGCCACCTTCCCTTCTGGGTTTCTTATGTCACTGGCCGGGTAAGCTTTTCCAGATGGATGATCAGGAGTTTCTTTGGTGTCATGTCATCCAACCCCAGGGCTCTGGGTTTTAATTTTTTTTTTTTTAAATTTTTGAAGTCATGGAAAAATAGGCAAAGGACACTTTCTTTAACTGACCTGGGATAAGAAGCCTCCAAACTTTGGGCTTTAAAAAATGATGCGGTTGGTAATATCTCCTATCTGTTAATAATGATACCCATCACCTGAATAAACACTGCCATTCACAAAGCCCTTTTACACTTTTTCCCTCCAGTTTTCTCAAAGTCCTTACAAGTGTCACCTCCAATTTACAGATAAGGCTGTTAAGGCTCATATGGTAGATGTGGCTCAAAGAAGGATTAGGTGGAGGATTCAGACCCCAGGGGTTTGCGCCTGAATCCTGTGTCCCTGGCTCCTCCCTTGTCAGTGCTCCACCGCGGCCCCTCTGCGAGCGCTCCCCCACCCTCCTGGCCCCAGAGAAGGTGCCGGCAGCAGACCACACCTTAGGAGGAGTCGGTGGATTCTGACTTTCAGCTCCTCCTTTTCTGCGCCGACGTCATCATTGCTCTGCTTTGTCCAACATGTGGCCAGGGGCCAGGGTTGGAGCTTCCAGCAGGGACGGCCCTTCAGAGAAGCCTGAGTTAAGGCAAAGGAGTGGACCTTTGTATATTTGCATGGACTGGTCTAGGCTGCTCCTGGGACCGGATGTTGTGCTCTGGCCAAAGGCAGTGCCCCGAGAGGAACTCAGCCAAGAGCCTCACTGGCCAGCTCCCTGGCAGCTGGGGAATGAGCCCCTGGGTCCTAAGACGAGATCTCGGCTCGGGGCACCATGGCACCCGCTGCAGACCTGCTAGACCCAGCTTGAGGTGGCACCACTCTGAGTCACCTTTTCAATGGTGCCTCACCAGCAGCTACCTGTGGGTAGCTGTGTTTTAAAAGAAGACAGTCCTAGGGCACCTGGGTGGGTCAGTTGGTTGAGCAGCTGACTCTTGATTTTGGCTCAGGTCGTGATCTCAGGGTTGTGGGATCAAGCCCCGAGTCTGGCTCTGCGCTGGGCATGGAGCAAGAAACTGCTTGAGTTTCTCTCTCTCTCTCTCTCCCTCTGCCCCTCTCCATGCTCACACTCTGTCTTAAATGAATGAATGAATGAAAGAAAGAAAGAAAGAAAGAAAGAAAAGAAAGAAAGAAGACAGTCCACACGGTAAGGATTTCAGTACAGAAGAACACCCAGAGGGTGGCGTGCCCCAGAACCTGGAGCTGGAATGCCCCGAGCAGAAAGGAGAGAGGGCAATTTGCGGTGTCGAGACAGCAGCGTCCCCCAGCTGCGTATGTCCAGGCTTCCGTGTGAGTTAAAACGGATCTTAGCACTGGAATCTACAGGGCGAGATCAGACATTCCCAGGACCCCAAGTAAGATGGAATAAGGCAAGAACATTCTCCTCTATCGCTAGTTCATTGTTTCAGCACACCTTTGACTTTGTGGAGCCCCGGCACCCCCTTGCTCTCCCTGAAGATGGCCCATTTTTTCAGTCTGTTTAAACCCGTCTGGAAGTCACCAGCTAGCTGAGAAGGGTAGATGAGCTTGTTGGTTACACTGGTGGTGCGGGCCTCTAGAGCCAGGAAATGAATCTACGTATAAGCTGACCTGCTTGGCCATGTGGTCCGGCCCAAGAGCCACACTGGATGGACACTGCCATATGGCAGTAGAGCTTCCAGAAGCTAAACCAGTGGGTCCTGTGCCCTCTGGCCCCACTCCACCCCCCGGGCTGTCTCAGATTCCAAGACACAGCCCAGCCCAGGGAGCAGCCTCTCCCCATTGTTTCACATGGGTTGGCGTTAACTCTGTTATCGTTAAGAAAAGTAGCATTTACTGGGCATGTACACATCATGGTAGTGATAATGGCAATATCTAAGTTCATTAAGTTTTTACTTCTATTGAGTGCCAGGAATCATGATGAGTACGTGGCATCCTGTCTAATGAAACTTGGCAATGATTCTGTAAAGTTCTTTTTATTACTCCCATTTCACAGATGGAGAAACAGAGGTGAAGAGAGGTTAGGGGACTCACCCTAGAACACACAAGGTACAAAGTGGCAAAGCCAGGATTTGTGCCGTGTCTGGGTAACTTGAAAGCAAAGCCATCACCCGGTTCTTCTCATGGTAGGGTGGGGAGAAGTGGGCAGGGCTTGCTCTGTGGGTTTCTCCCCGCCCTTCGGGGCCCTTCCCGCCGCTTTTTAACATCTGCCCCTCTTCCAGGCATCAAGGATTGGCTAGCTTTCTGTAAAGGGCCAGGCAGTAACTCTTTTAGGCTTGTGGGTATAAGGTCTCTGGAACAGGTACTCAGCTTTGTCCTTGTAGTACAGAAGCTGCCATAGACAATATATGAATGAATGGGTGTGGCTGTGTTCCAATAAAACTTTATTTAGAAAAACAAGCATCAGGGGTGCCTGGGTGGCTCAGTTGTTAAGCGTCTGCCTTCGGCTCAGGTCATGGTCCCAGGATCCTGGGATCGAGCCCCGCATCGGGCTCCCTGCTCAGCGGGAAGCCTGCTTCTTCCTCTCCCACCCCTGCTGCTTGTGTTCCTTCTCTCTGTCTCTCCCTGTCAAATAAATAAATAAAATCTTTAAAAAAAAAAAAAAAGAAAAACAAGCATCAGGTGGGGTTTGGCCCCCATAGACCAAACTATATAGCTTGCTTGTCCCTGGCCTAGGCCAGGAGACATTTCTGCTAGGAACGAGGGTGATCTGATAGGAGGTAACGTGTTTACCATCCCAGATATACTTAGATTATAAAAGACCATCACTGGGAACAGGCAATACCTAGCCTCCAGGGGCATTTCTATCTGTGTGGGCAAAGGGTAGTTGCTCTCTGACTCTGTCCCTCAAATCACACTCTAAGAGTGATTGCCTGGCAAGCCTGTGTCTTTGCTTTCAGACAGAAAGGATTCACTAACTGGTACGAATCTGACGTGTGTGCATGCTGACCTAGTTTGAAAAGGAAAGACTTCATTAGTTTAAGGTAGAAACACAGGGTGACGTGTTGTGTGTCCCTGGGGAAGTCAGTTCCCTTCTGGGCTTCCCTTTCCTCACATATAAGATGGGGATGAGTCTGCTTTGAAAACCAGAGGGTCCTGTGCGAGCTTGAGCAGTCATTCCCATGGTCAGCATTGCTACCTTGCCATGTGCTCGCTTGGAAACAACATCGTGAATCGTGAGGACAGTATTTTCCGTGCTTTGTTCTGTTCCTGTTGGTCTGCAGCCCTGCGAAGCAGAAAGGGCAGCAGTGTGGTCTAAACAAGGTCCAGTAAGTGCAGAGAGCCGGTGAGGTGCAATCAATCAGTCACCTGCTCAGAAACCACCAAGGGCTCCCCATTGTCTATAGACTAAAGCTCAGACGGCCTGCATTCAAGATTCCCCTCAGCCTGGCTCTTTCCCATTTCTTTCCCCGTGAAATTCCTTTTCTCCAACTCTGGCAGTCCCTGAATGTTCTTGGACATTCTCACTTATGTGCCTTCATTCCTATTCCTTCCTTCCTCTGTTATGTCCTCCACAGCCTGTTTCTGATTCCCAGAGAGCTCTCCTCCCTGCTGATGGCTTGCATTTCCACCACTGTGGACTCCTGTCTCTCGATGGTTAGGATATTGCCAGATTTTTAAAAGTCTAATTGTACCCTTAGCCTTTGGCAACCTGACAGGAGCAGGTTCAGCTTAGAGAGGGTCATCCATCCCCCAGGGAGCCAAGCCAGGCCCATCGTTCATATCTCTGGCCACCAGGTGGGGGCAGAGGCGCTGGCCCTGGTCCCAATTCCTCCCACCCGGGCTGGCCACGGGGAGGTAGGAAATCTCCACGTGGTGACTTGGGAATTCATTAACTGTTTCCTTTTTTGTTGTTGATGTTTCTGTATGCCTTTTTTTTAATAGGATAAATAAGCTAAATGATATAAATGTAAAGCCAGGCAAATAGCTTAAGAGAAAAGACACAGTTACAACTATATACAGTTAAGTAAAAGGTGGTGCCTTCCTGTGCATGTGTGAGCTTCATTCCTGCTATGTCCTTCTACCTCGTTTCCTGTCCTTACATGCCTGCATTCTTGCCTCTGTGTCTGGTAGTTTACTTCTCAATGCCCTTTTTAAATTCTAACTTTTGATCTGTTGATTTTGCCTCCTTTATTTTATACATTTAATTATGATTTTGAGGACATTCTGTTTTTAGTCTTGGTGATTTCCCACCAGAATTTCTAAACTTAAATTCATCTTCTTAGCCACCCAAATCAAACATACATTTTTTTCATTCTCTTTTATAGAAAACGAACAGTACTGGCTTCCCCCCCCCTCCATTTTTCCACTTTCCTATTCTTTACTATTTCAGTCTAAGGATTAGATGCTACTCCTTTGCTTCCCTAAAGATTCTCTTGTGCAAGACTTTCTGGTTTTATCTGCTGTAGTTTGCTCTTGTGCCAACAGGTGCACCAAGGAATTAGACCAGTGGTTCTCCAGCTCGTGTGTGTGTCAGAACCTCACCCGCAGGAGTCTGGTCCAGTAGGTCTAGGGTAGGGCCTGAGAATTTACACTTCTAACAAGTTCCCAGGTGATCCAGGGATCCCACTTTGAGAACCAAACATTCATCTTGCAGACAATCATCCTTCTCCCTTTGGTGCTTGGTGACTTTGCTGACAAATGTCTCCATGCTCTGCCTCTGTCATGGCATCTAGATCTTGTGACTTCACTGTCCCTGTGAGAAATCCTTTCCTGGATTTAGCTCTTGAATTCTGGAATTACTTATTGTTTTTAAGTTTTTATTTACTTATTCATTTAAGTCTTCTCTACACCCGGCGTGGGGCTCAAACTCACAACCCTAAGATCAAGAATCGCACACGGCTCCGACTGAGCCAGCCAGGTGTCCCAGAATTCTGGAGTTATTTTTTGAAAACTTCATGCAGAAAAGACCAAAGACCAGCAGATTTTCCACGCCTTTTTGTAGCTGCCTTCACTGTTAAGGATGTGGCTGTGAGCAGCATTCTTGGGTACATTGTTTTCCTTGCAGGTTTCTGGAGGGATTGCTCATTCTCCTCCATTGGTGGGAGATATCTGCAGTTTGTCAGATTGAAGTCTATTACAAGAAACTCAGATTTTTTCCCCCCCTCTACTTGGAAGTATGTAGGATTAGCAATTTTTCTTTTCTTTCTTTCTTTCTTTTTTTTAAAATGTCAACACCCAGCGTGGGGCTTGAACTCACAACACCAGGATCAAGAGTCGCATGCTCTGGGATGCCTGGGTGGCTCAGTTGGTTAAGGCGTCTGCCTTCAGCTTAGGTCATGATCCCACGGTCCTGGGATCGAGTCCCACATTGGGCTCCTTGCTCAGCGGGGAGCCTTCTTCCTCAGCCTGCCACTCTCCCTGCTTGTGCTCTTTCTTTCTCTCTCTGACAAATAAATAAATAAAATCTTAAAAAAAAAAAAGAAAGAGTCTCATGCTCTAGTGACTGAGCCAGCCAGGCGCCCCAGGATTAGGAATTTTTCTTTCCTCTTGAAGCTTGAATTTATGACAAGCAATGTCTTGAAGTTGATCCTTAATTTTGCCTGGAACACAGTCAATCCTCAGTATAATGGCTTCTGCCCAGTGCCTTAAATAATTTCAGGGTAAACTTTTCTCCTGTGTAAGTCTGATTTGTTGTGTGGAAGCAGAGCTCTGAGGGGTACAGAACTTTCAGTATTCTCAACTGCAAAGATGGCAATGCTTTCTTGCCACCATGCCTTTGCCTGGGCTGTTCCTTCTGCCTGGAGCTCCCTTCCTCCCTTCTCTGCCTGGAAAACTCATAAGCATCCTAAAGGTATCAGCTCAAATGCCGGTTTCTGTGGGGCTGGCCATGATTCGCTCAGAGTCGCACCCCTCCTTGGTCTGCCCAACCTGACCCGCATCATGCCCACCCTGTGGTGCTCATTTTATTTTTGTGTCCCCAGTGCCTAGCCTGGTGTGTGGCACATGGTGACGATAGCAGCCACCATGTATTGGACACTTACTGTGTACCAGGCATTTTTTTAATCCTTGCAGTATTCCCGTGAGGTTTGGATACTCTTGTTATCCGCATGGAAAGATTAGCAAACAGCAGTCTCCTGGGGAACTAAAGTAATTTGTTGCTGGCGGAACAAGACTACAAACTCAGTCTGGCAGCTTCCAGACTGTGCTCTTGGGCACTCGGAGTCGTAGGCACTGGATACTTACTGGGTGAGTTATGAATGAACAGGTGGCCGTGACGAATGCAGCTCCTACATACAGAAGCATTTGGCGGGTACTCTTTTGATGAGAGAAAGGACAGGGAGCATTCTAGGGCTGGGCTGAGCCTGGGAAGGCTGGGTGTGTGTGTGGGCGGGGGGGGGGAGGCAGGGCAGGCTAAGCACACGCCCCGAGCCACAATATGGAAGGCAGACAGACTTTGTCTCTCTACTTCTTTGTCTTGTGACCCAGCACCTGGTACCTGGGAAAGGCTGTTCTCAAGTAATGATGATGACCCTCCAGTAGTGATGGCCTGTTCTCCTTTCCCCCCACACCCCCATCCTCCTTTCAGCCTCGGCTTTCATCATAGCCATGCTCCTGGCCAGCCTCAACAGCTGCTGCAACCCTTGGATCTACATGCTCTTCACGGGCCACCTCTTCCATGAACTTGTACAACGTTTCCTCTGCTGCTCCTCTGGCTACCTGAAGGGCAACCGTCCGGGAGAGACCAGCGTCAGCAAAAAGAGCAACTCATCCACTTTTGTCCTGAGCTGCCACAGCTCCAGCCAGAGGAGCTGCTCGCAGCCATCCACAGTGTGACTGGGCTGGGCCAGGACTGCCTCCCGTGGCTCAGGTTGTGCCAACGTAGACAGTCCGCCCCTTGGTGGCCGTGTGCATGTATGTATAAGGTACCTTTCAGTTTGCACCCTTCCACACCTTGGGGTAGCTTGAGTGGGGTGGGAAATTCTGGCATGGGTTGGGAAGTAGTCTCCGTGGTGGAAGATGATGGGATGACTCAGCCATCAGACAGTTCCTGGGTCTCCCCTAGCTTCCTACGGGTGTTTATATACCCTGCCCCCACTCCCACCTCTGGCTGGCGGATGGGTTGTTTTTTTTCTCCTGGACCTGTCATTTCACTTCAGTATCTTTTTAGTCCTTTATTCTGGGGTCTTGTGAAAGCTGGTGAGTATAGGATAGATGTATGGAAGCTTACTGTTCTGAGCTCAGAATAAGGAACGGGAGTGGGACCTCGGATGTGGAGGGTGGTGCTAATATCCTCCTGACTTCAGAGTGCTTTTACTTTTGCATGGAACCATCCTAGCATCCTTGGGCACCAGCATGTCTGAAGGTGGCCCTAGGAACAGGGGATTCTCTTATGAAACCATTTGGTATAGGCAGTCGATTAAAACTTGGGTTAAAAATATTTAAGAAGCTAATATTTACATGAAACAATTAGGAAAGAAAAAGAAACAGAAGGCATCCAGATTGGAAAAGAAGAAGTAAAACTCTTTGCAGATGGCATGATTTTGTATGTAGACAATTCTAAGGAGTTCATGCACATGTACAAACCATTAGAACGAATAAATGAATTCATCAAGGTTTCAGGGTACAAGGTCAATATGCAAAGACCAGTTATATTTCTTTATACTAGCAATTCACAATATGAAAATGAAATTAAGAAATAATCCCATTTATACTGGTATAAGAAAGAATAAAATAGGAATAAATTTAACAAAAGAACTACAAGACTCATACCCTGACAACTACAAAATACCATTGAAAGAAACTGAAGAAGACATCCTATCTTCATGGACTTAAATATTATTAAGATGACAGTACTGTCCAAAATGATCTACAGATTCAATGCATTCTCTTATCAAAATCCTAGTTGGCCTCTTTGCACAAATTGATAAGCTGATCCTAAAATTCATACAGAAATGCAAGGAACCCAGAATAGCCAAATGATCCTTTGAAAAGAAGAACAAAGTTGGTGGATTCACAATTCCTGGTTTCAAAATTTACTACAAATCTTCAGTAATCAAAAGAGTGTGGTACTGGCATAAGGATAGACATGTAGATCAATGGAATAGATCAATGGAATAGAATGGAGAGTGCAGTTATAAACCCTCACATTTATGGCCAATTGAATTTTGACAAGTGTGGCAAAAGAATTCAGTAGGGGAGACAGTCTGCTCAACAAATGGTGCTGGGAAAACTGGATATCCACATACAAAAGGATGAAGCTGGTGAAGGGAATTAAGAGGTACAAACTTCCAGTTATGAAACAAGTAAGTCACAGTGATGAAAAGTACAGCACAGGGAATATAGTCAATGATATTGTAATAGCATTGTATGTGACACAGTAAGTGTACTGTGGTCAGCATTGAGTAATGCATAGAATTGTTGGAATTCCATGTTGTACACCTGAAACTAATATAGCATTGTACGTCAACTATACTTCAATAAAAAAAAGAATGAAGCTGGACTCCTACCTCACACTGTGTATAAAAATAAACTCAAAATGCTTCAAGCCCTAAACATAAGAGCTAAAACTATAAAACTCTTAGAAGAAAACATAGGGATAAATCTATGTGACCTTGGATTAGGCAATGATTTCTTAGATATGATACCCAAAAGCATAAGCAAAGGAAAAATAGATAAATTAACCTCATCAAAAATGGGGTATAGAATTTTTAGCTTCAAAGGACACTGTCAAAAAAGTGAAAAGACACCTCACAGAATGGAAGAAAATATTTGCAAATCATATACTCATATGCAGAATATATCAAGCACTCTCACCACTTAACAATAAAAAGACAAATAAGCCAGTTTTTTAAAGGGGCAAAATATTTGAATAAACAGATAAATAGACATATATTTATATCCTCTCCAAGGAAGACATAAAAATGGCCAATAAGCCCAAGAAAAGATGCTCAATATTATTATTCATTAAGAAAATGCATATTCAAGCCACAGCGAAATGCCACTTCACACCCACTAAGACCCCACCGTCATCAAAAAGATGGGTACTAACAGGTGCCAGCAAGGATAGAGAGTCATTGGAACTCTCCTACATCGCTTGTGGGAATAGAAAATGGTCCAGCCACTTGGAAAATACTTTGGCTGTGCCTCAAAAAGTTAAACATAGAATGACCATATGAGCCAGAAATGCCACTCCTGGGTATTTACTCAAGAGAAATGAAAGCATACACAAGTACAAGAACTTGTACATAAATGTTCATGTTCATGGCACCATCAGTTGTAATAGCCCAAAGTGGAAATTACCCAGATGCCTATCAACAGATGAATGGGTAAATATGGTCTGTGTGTACAGTGGCATAGTATCTGGCTATGAAAAGGAATGAAATCCTGGCACATGCTGCAACATGGATGACCCTTGAAAACATGATGCCAAGTGGGAGAAGCCATTGCAGAAAGCCACATACTGTATGGCTCCGTTTTTGTGACATGTCCAGAATAGGCAAATCTATAGAGAAAGCTAGAGGACGGTGCTGGCCAGGGGCTGCAGGCTGGGCTGAATGGAGAGTGAATGCGAATAGATGCCAGGTTTTATTTGGGGCGGGGGTGATGACAATTTTCTAGAATTAGTGATGATGGTAGGTGAGTTTTTAGAATATGCTAAAACCACTGAATTGAACATGTGAAAGAAGTTAACAACAACAACAAAATGTTAACCAACCGAATTCAGAGGTGGCCAGCTAGAAGGATGAATTCCTTAGAATCTCCCTTAGCTTCTGTTTCTCTCCATGACTCACCATTTAGGAGGAATAGTTACTCAGTTTTTCCGCAAGAGTTGGTGTTTCCAGTTTGGACGAAGGTGCTACTGGTGGTAATCCCCCCATCCCGCTCTAGGAAAGGCACAAGTGAAGGCTTGTGGCTGCACACTGTTGTGTTTTATTTACAAGAGCAATTCACCAAAGGTCTCAAAGGTTTTACTTACCTGGTAAACACGTTCTCACGTGTCCTCTCGGCCTTTAGGAAGGATATGACCGTGCCCAAGAACTACCTTTGGTTGTTAAATACAGGATGTTCTAGATCAGAGGTTTCTTGATGGGGACTGGCCAGCTCATTAGTACTCTGGGGCATTTTTAAAAAGATTTTTTTACATATTTTTTGGACTGTAATACAAACAGGAGCACTTCCGCAAAGCCATAGATTCACTCTCTCTATACACTGTCCTCTCCTCCCTGCACACTGCCTTATGCACACATGTACACACCCACACATTTATGCACATGGTCTAGATGTTCAAGGAGAAGAGAGGCATGCACTGAAACTCCAATACTCAGATTCTTACTGTTTAGTACAAGATCTTCAGTACTAACTGGACACTGAAGACTGTATTATCTTTAGACCCAGAGACAGTGTTGCTGGACATGCTGACATGTCCCAAGAGTGTCAACACCAGTCAGTCCCTGCTCTTTGGGAAGCTAACGGGATGCTGGTTGGGGGTCTTCGTGGCCATGCTTGGGACCACTGGGGCACTCTGGGTGCACATGCAGCCATGGTGGGGTCTGTTGGCATTTGAGCCTCCCTGCTCACCAGCCAGAGATGCCCTCTCCTCTGCTGTTCCCGGGGAAGTTGCTGCCCTAGCAGCTAACAGAGGCCACTGAGGATCAAGGGGACAGCAATTCACAGATTTTTCTGACTAGGGGCACAACCTTCTTGAGCACCCTGGAGATGCAAGGTTCTTGGGCACTAGAACCAGCAAATCAGTGGCATTGGATTTCATCAGCACCCATGGCTCTATACCCCTCCCCTCCCAATCTTGTGCTGGAGAATATCTTCATCATCTCAGTCTTTCTCTAACCGAGCCTGGAAGCATGAGTGCAGGGTCCTGATCACTGTCTGGAGCCGGTTGTTTCTGTCCTCCTTCCCCAAACCCCACGCCCGAGGTCTGCATACCACCTTCTCCCACAGTGTCAGACCTGTTGGCAAACCAAAGGCATGGCTGGAGGTGCCAGTCAATTGGAACATGTAGGTTTTCTTCTGGAATGTTTCATTATTCCAATGGTCAAAAGTGAAATGTGAACACTTGAAGACTCTGAGCCTTATTTCTTTCGGCCCTGAAAGAAATAATCTCTCACACAGTTTGTGCTCCTTTGGGGATGGATCTGTGGGTTACAACTGCAGGAGGCTGCCTTTTACGAAGATCCTGGTTTCAAAGTCCTTAACCTTTTCTATTCAATTGCAATGAAACAACACTAAATGCAAAATGTGGATTCCTCGCTTTTGTTCTACCGTGGTGATTTTTGTGGTACCCTCGTGGACTGTGCCTTTCGGTGAATGGTGTGGCCAATACCAAGATGTCTGCTTCATCAACTGCTTTATAAAAGGCGCACTGAATAAACAATTTTTTTTCATACGTTGCTTTGCCCTCTTTCTCCCTCCCTAAAACAGTGATCGTGTCTGGTGGCTTGTGGACTTGGATTCCCCTGCAGGACGGCAGAGTTTTCTGCCTGATTATGACAGAAGTACACATGGGGTGTGGTGGGGGTGGGGGTGGGGACCTGGTCCCATGGTCTTCAGTCACTATTTGTCAGAATTCCATAAAAAAAAAAAAAAAAAAGGCTCTAAGACCCAGGCATGGATCTCTTGTATATGACCCACTGTGTGCCCCCGTCTAACTCTGGAGATAATAGGATTCTAGATTGTCACCTCGAAGGGACACTAACACATATTTCTTCCAGTGAGATCAGGGGGCTACCTGCAGAACCACAAATGGGTTCGTGTTCATTCTTGGGTTCCATGGACTCACACTCTGGAGCTGCATTTTGCGCCAGAGTCCCTGATGAGCAGAATGTAGCATACGAGAGAGAGCGGAACTCCACCCCGCCTCCTCCTCCTCCGGCCTGTTCCCATTACGCCCCCATGCTGTTCTTCCTGCTACTTCTCCAGGAGATTCCTGGAAGAAACAGAACTTCTCAGACATACATCCTTCTTAACTGTGTGCCCTTTCTCCAGTTCTGTGAACTTCACGGGTAATTGAGCACCTGCTATCATCTGCCCCTAGTGAAAGAGAGCAAGCTTCAAAAATTGGAGCTGTAGTCAAATCAGGTTATAGAAAATGTCGAGGTGGTGAAACATCTCTGCACAACCCAAGATGCCAAGTCTGAAGCTGATGGCCTAATGCCTTCAAGAGATGTTTGGAAGGGCAGCCCCCTTCGAGGAGGATGTAAGTGATACTGACTTTAAACCTTTTCAGCAGGAGGAGCCTGGGCTCACTCAATCCACCTGAAAACGCGAAGAGCCCCTGCATAGAGCAAAGAGCAGTGGGCAGGAGCTGCTTTACTCCAGTGCTGGCCTGCTGGGTGTCTTTTTGGCAAGTCCAGAGCTGACCTCTCTGGGCTGTAACTGCCCCACCTAGAAAAAACTAAGGGATGACTGCTGAAGTGTTTAGTAGTAAAAATATGGATATCTGCAGCTTATTTTAAAATGCATAAAAAAGAAACATGCACAAAGAAAGCTGAGGCTAGTGGATGGAGAGAGCTGTGACAAAGTAGGAGCTGTAAAATGTTCATTGTCAAAACTAGATGGTGTGCAAACCTTTCAACTTTCCTCTGTGTTTGAAAATGGCATAATAAGATACTAGAAAAAGCAAAAATGAGTACAATTTTAGGGCTGAGATGGACATTAGGGATCGCTTTATGGATGATAAAATTGAGACCAGAGAAGGCAGCTAGGAGGAGAGACAGGACTGGAACCGAGGCTGCCTGTGCCCTGTCTCCTTATCTGCTCCACCACACTGCTCCCCAACACCCCTTGGGCTCATGTCCAGGCACCAGCTGATGCCTCTGAAAACCTGCTGTGGAACCATCATTTTATGAGACTTAAATGGGTGTTACATGGGGGGAAACAAAGGTCAAGTGGGATTGGGAGACACTGGCCTGAACAGTTTTCTTCACTGCAGGACTTGTCAGAGCCTTTAATATACTGATGTCTACTGAAAAATCTCTGAGAGAAATATAGAGCATTTTCCAAACAAATGTAATCACAAAAGCCCCCCGCTCTTTTTTTTTGCTGAGGACTAAGTTCTGGATAACAATCTTGGGAAAAATATCTCTAAAGAATGTAAGATTGCTGGTTTTCACCCCCAGTGGGGTTAGGTGAGGAGGAGGTGGAATATGCCCCTCCTATTGTTTTTTATGTCCATAGTGAGTCCACACATGCACAAATTGGACCTTATGCCCTCATCACATTTCTGAAGGCTGAAGGGGTGCATGTGCCAAGCAGCAGGGCCAGGGGCTTGGAGTCTGGTGAGCCAGAGGGGAGGTTCTGAGAGTTTTTAACTCAGGCCCTGCCCTCAGTGGTGCCCAGGGAGGGACTCCCGCCCCTTCCAGCCCAAGGGCCGTTTTCTTCTGTTGGTGACCACTGGCTGGCCCAGAGCGACAGAACCCAATGGGAAATAATCTCCCAAGGAACATGGGGGAGCAAATAGCCAGCGAATAAGAAGAAGCCCAAGAGGAACCCAGCTCTGTTCTGGCTCTTGAATTTGGCCAAGAGGAGGGCCAACCAACTTGCCCCGCTTATTTCTCAGGGCAGCAAACTGTATTTTTGGAGCTCATCGGGACATGTACCTACCTTCTGGACACACACAAAACACAGCGTTCCCCAAATGCAGCCGAAACCCTTTATTGGAGCCACGCTCCTAATGCCAAGAGTCACTGGTAGCTTTCCCAGGTGGCGTGCATGGACAGGTTGACCCCGGTGGGAACTGAGTGCTGGTTTGTGCTGTTACAGTACAGGTGAATGCAAAGACTTGCAGTAGCTGCCTCTTAGCAAATTCTCTTTCCTCCTGCCCGGTCGCGGGGGCATCGGGGTGGGGTAGGGGGCAGGCTGAAGGGCCACTGTGCTTCTGTGGCAGGGCTGTCTTTTCTTTCTGGCTTCCCAAAACTGTGTGCTTCCGTCTTGGGGGGAAATGGCAGTCCCTAGAGAGAAAGCGCTCGCCAGCAGGCCCGCCGAGAAGTGGCCGAGAAGTGCCGTGGGGCCAGCCTGGCCTGACTCCCCCTGCCCGGCCACCCCCATCGCCCCCACCTGGCCTTACACTTCCTTCCGGAGCATCACCTTGATGTTGCTGCAAATCTGGCCCAGGGCGGCAAAGAGCGGATTACAGAAGGTGCGGATGCAGAGGGAGTAGATGTGGCTGATGCACTGGATCTCGATCAGGTAGCTCTTAATGCACGGCACCACTGCCCAGATGTGGCAGAAGGAGATGCAGGCGAACAGGAAGCCCCAGAGCAGGGCCAGCGGGACTCCCAGCAGTGTGGACAGCAGGCGGTAGCACCAGTACTTGGAGACCGTGAAGGTGGTGTAGCTCACCTTCCACACGCTGTCGAAGCTGTAGGTGCCCACGGGCTCTGCGATCACGTCTTCGAAATCCACCTGCGGGGGTGGGAAGGGCAATCTTTCGGTCACAACATCCACCCACTTCCTGCACTTCAGTGTGCCGGCGGCAGAACGCTCTGGAGGGCTGGCTGCGCCTGCTGGCGGGGCCGCGTTGCCGGGGATCCTGACTCAGCACGGCCGGGGTGAGGCCTGACACTGCATTTCCGACAAGCTCCCCGGTGATGCCGGTGGTGCCCGGGAGCTGTGAGGCACGGAGCTGGGCCCACGCCCTCATCTTATGGGTGGATAAACAGGCCCTGGGGAGTTGCGTGACTTGCTTAAAGCCACCAGGACGTGCAAGGCATGGTTCTTAAATTCTGTGATTTTATGATCCTAGAGAGTTGGACAGTCCTGGTCATCCTGGGGGTAAGGAGGAGACATGTAGCTAGGCTGGTCCCTGAAGGGAGCCAGGTGGAGGGAGGGGCGAGGGTTGGAGAAACATATTGGGCACGGCTAGGACCTCATGGGATGGACAGTGTGCACCCTCGGGGTGATGCAGGTGCTTCCAGAAGGCCAAGGGCAAGCCCAGCGTGGCCAGAGTGAGGCGGGAGGGGCCTGGCCAGACAGTCACTGTGATGAGCAGTCTCCGAAGGCTTTTGCGCAGGGGCTGGCTTGACTCGATCGGAGGTGTTGTTGTTGTTGTTTTTTTTTAATTGAGGTATAACTGATATATAGCATTGTTTTGCTTTCACTATAATGATTCGGTATGTGTATATTTGGGAAATGATCACCACACTAAGTGTAGCTAACGCCCATCACCATACAGAGCTCCAATTTGTGTGTGTGATGAGAACTTTTAGGACCTACTCTCTTAGCACCTTTCATATATGCCGCACGGTATGGTGAAGCATAGTCACCGTGCTGTACCTTACATCCCCGGGACTCCTTATTTTATAACTGGAGGTTTGTTCCTTTTGACCCCCTTCGCTCACCACCAGCCCCGGCCTCCGGCAACCACCAGCCTGTTGTCGGCAATCTGATCTGGATTTTGCGTAGCTGGCTGGGCCGGTGGTGATTGGGAGAGAGGACGCAGGTGGGGTCCAGTCGGGAGCCGTGGCAATATTCCAGGCGGGACCCGCTGCCAGGCTGGTTTGGGGTGATGGCAGTGGGTTAGAGAGAGGCGCACAGGTCTGAGAGCTATTTTAGGATCTGGCATGTGGTGAAGTGAGGGCCATGCCGTCCTGGCTCGTAAAGGTGTCTGGTGCCGAGTCAGTCTGAGCAGGCCCGAAGCACCTCACCCTAGTCCCACGGCGACCTCAGACTTTCCTCTCCCTGCTGCCTACCCCAGCCCACCTTGCAGCTGGAAAGAGCACGGGCGCTCAGAGAATCCGGTTCACACTTTCCACTGTGAAATGTGGCTGAAGCCCCATTTGGGAAGTGGGAAAAAATAATCAGTAAACTTGAAAAAAAAAAAAAGAGTACTTTCAGCCGAGTCATTTAACTAAACTTTCTTGAGTCCCCGTTATGCATTAAACACTATCATAGCTCATATGCGATGTCCTTTAGCATCCCTAAGCTTTAGCTGTCCTGTCTGTGAAATGGGGACATGATCATCTTTCATGCTCCTGGGCCATTTGAATAAAAGCTGGTTGAATGAAATCTCAAACTCATCAGACTGAGGGCGGAGGGGTCACCTGTGGGGCCTGGGGGTGGAGGGCCAGAGCTCAAACTTCAGTCTTCCAGGGGATCCTCTCATCTGGGCACAGAATTACTATTCAAATTGCTTTTAAATGACATAGCCACATTGCAGAAAATTCAGGAAATAGTAAAAGGAAAACAAAAGCATCTCCAATTTGTATTTCTCTAGTACTAACAATGTCCTTGCTTTGGTGCTTTTCTTTCCAGGGTGACTTTTTTTGGGGGAGGGAGTGGACACAACCCTGTTGTATGTATAATGGCGAGTCCTGTTTTTGTCACATGAGTATATTCTGAGCTTCCGTGCCACGCCTCAGATCCCTGGATCCCCCTGGAGACCGCAGAGGATGAGGTCTCACCCAGGGGCTGGTATGTTCAAGGGGAGCAAAGTTGACAGCCTGGGATTTCAGGCTGCAGGTGATGTGAAAAGCTGACTCAGGGAGTCAGTAGGGCCTTCCCGGACCCCCTGTAAATCTCAGCCTCCAGCTGTCTCTGCTGGGGTTCAGCAGAGGTCATTTAACCTCTTAAAGGGGGGCCTGGATGGAAGGGCGAGGCTGGAGGGAAGAATATAAATATGGTCCTCATCTCAGAAAGATGGTACTTATTCCTGGAGGGCTTCTGGGAGGTGGTGGCAGGCTGGGAATTTGGTGGACTGTGAGCTTTGGAGGCAGAGATGGAAAACTGGTGTGCTGGATATTTGGAAAAGAAGTCCCAAGTTGGTTGAGGAGCATCTCATGGCTTTGGACAGTGGATGGAAAGGACTGGCATCTTCTCTATTTGGTTTATACGGGGCAAAAATTCAGAGTTGTTGTTTCTCGGGGGAGCTTTCAAATCTCAGAAGCCGGGGAGGTTAGGCCTGGGCGACCATTCCAGCCCTGACCTGGGTCCCCCCAGAATGATTATCGAGGTTCAGTTAGATCCCTAGGGCCTGGGTCCTGTCCATTGCGGCATTCTGACCTCTGTAGCCTGCCCCTCCTCCATCATGGCCCTGCCCCAGCCTGATGCCTCTTAGCACCCTGGCTGGCTTCTGGTGCATGGGGTAGCCCCAGGAGCTTTGCCAGCCGGAGGAGATATTGTCCCAGCAGGCACTTCCTCCTTCCTTCGCTCTCCCACTCGGTGCCTGTGGCCTCCCTGCCCTTCCTGTGGCTGTTCCTTAGGATGGTGCCTCCACTACTCACA
This sequence comes from Phoca vitulina, assembly GCF_004348235.1. Lineage (NCBI taxonomy): Eukaryota > Metazoa > Chordata > Mammalia > Carnivora > Phocidae > Phoca > Phoca vitulina. The sequence continues at coordinate 38,912,550 of NW_022589716.1, read as the reverse complement.
GGTGACCCAGCCCTGCCTCCTCACCTCACAAGAGGCAGACAGCCCAGAGGTGGGAGGCAGGGCCCAGAGGTCTGGTCCTCGTTGACCAGAGAGACGTGCCTCAAGGCAGGGCTCCCGGCCCCTTCTTTCCAGCCACCCGCCCTGCTCCTCTGTAGCCCAGCCTGCTTTGTTCATTTAGTCTCGTGTATCCTGCCTTTCAACACATTTGATTATTTGTGTCTGGCCTCTGAGAGGTGGCAGCGTGGAAAAGAGCCCCGTTGGAAGTCACGCTCTGGAGGCTGGAGTCCAGCTCTGCTACTGACTGGCTCTGTAACCTTTTCTGAGCTTTTCTGTGCCTCAGCTTCTTGGATTCATCTCATAAAGTTTGTTGGAGGATTCAGTAAGTTAAGACATCTAAGTACTCAGAACACTGCCCGGCACAGAATACCGGATTAATCACCGTTAGCTGTTGTTGTGGGTTGTTACAGGGTGTTCTCGTCAAGAGGATGGTAGAGCCCCAAAAGTGGCTTGGCACACCAGTGATGTGCTGCTCTGATGAGTGACTTTGGCAGATGACTTACACCTCTGAGCTTCACTTGCTCATCTGTAAAATGGGTTTGCTATTTCTTACAACCTTGTTATGAGGAATTGAAATAATTAATCATCCATTCACCCCCCCACCATCTATTCATCCACCCATCCATCTCTCATCCATCTATCCATCCATCCACCCACCCATCCACCCATCCATGCATTGATCATGGATCTATCCATCCACCCATAGATATCCATGCATCCATCCTTCTATCCATTCAAACACAGATTCATTCAGCACCCACTCTGTGCTAGGCATACCACCTCTTGGGCAATGCTCAGCATAGTACCTGGCACTGGTAGGTGCTCAGTGACAGTAATTATGTGTTCAGTTCTCATGTTCCTGTGAAAATATATCTCAGGAAATCCTAAGTACAGTAATTCTGCAGCTTACCTAGTCGTAATTGTGTGCGTGTGCACGCACACCTCCACCTGCGCTGGTAAGATGGGTGCAGGCTTCTTTTCCCTCATTTCTGTTTACGGTAATAATCTCACTCCCCGGGACCTCTCTGTTGTGTCTTTTAATTATTACTTCTTTGCAGAAGACGTCGGTGCTGACATTTGAATTATTCCCTGTAATTGCCTTTGGGCACTGTGCATGGGGCGACTGCTCGTTTTCTGGGAATCAGAAAATGTGCTCTTGGGGGGGATGGGCTGTGTGGGCAGGCCCAGCTGTTCCTCTAACTCGGGTTGAGCCTTGGGATGGCTTTGGTCACAGCGCTGACTTTGGGGAGGTATTTATAAGACCCGGCTCAGGGAGATCTTAGGCAGTCACGCCAGTGTATCAGAAGCACACAGTGACTTCATTTCTGAATCCGTCTCTAAAGTGGAGGGGAGATGGCTTTTTCTGGGAGGGTGGTGGGGTGGGTGCTGGACCCATCGGCAGAACCTCAGGGCTTGGTGTGCAATTGGAGAGAGGGTAGAGGGTGGGAAGGGTGAACGTGGCTGCCCATTCAGTCGGTGTCCCCTTCTCTGGCATATTTATTTTTGGAAGAGTGAGAGAGCCAGTTGATTAATCGGAATGAGCCAGTGCAGCCCCCACAGGCTCCAAGAGGATGGGGAAGGGTGCCGGGCAACAGGGCTGGGCTTTGCCAGAGGATTCGGGGAAGGCCAGCAACCACCCCCTGTCAAAAATACCTCCCCAGATTCCTGTATGACTCAGTCCTTGGGCATCCTGGGCCCTGGACAATTCAGATAGAGTATCTGTGGGTGGGGAAAGAGCTCTAGGCAGGGGGATAGACATCTGGTGCCAGGCTCTACTTGACCACTGAGTTGCTGTGTGATTTGGGGCATGGTGCTTTTCCTCTCTGAGCCTCCGGGGTTTTTTGTTTTGTTTTGTTTTGTTTTTGTTTTGTTTGTTTGTTTGTTTTTAAACACACCAAGAGGATTGGGCCAAGAACCCTAGTGACTCAAAGCTCGATTTGGAGTCAGAACACCCAAGGGGAAGGTTTAGTTTTGCTGGGTCTTAGTTTTCTTGCCTAGTACCTTGCTACTTAAAGGGTGGTCCAGAGCCGGTGCCCCTCTTCCCAACAAGGTATGGACAGAAGTTGAGAGTAAGCATTTAGAAATAGTCACAGAAATTTGAGATGGTTGTTGTATGTCTGGTAACCCTCATAATAATAAAAATTGGGGCTTACATTGTAGATGCCTATTTTTCATTTCATTTCCCTAGTAATTCATTTCTATTGAATTTTGCCAAAGTATTGGTGTTCAACAAATTGAAATTATTATAATAAAACTGGCCCTCTGCCCAGATAATTTGAGAAACATGGGTCGATAGAGTAGGAAGCTAAAATGGGGTGATAGCTGTAAAACAGCTGAAAAATGGCAAAGCTTTGCTTCTTGTGTTATGATTGGTAATAACAATAATAGAATTCTATATAATCTGGGGGAACCAAAGCAATGCTCACAATGTGGCCCTTGTAGGTGGTTTCCGGCCGTGTATCTTATATTTAGTATTTTGCCAGCTTTTGGATGGGGTGTTAAGCAGTCTCCAGAGATGACCCCCAATTAGTCATGGCCCTGAGCATTTAAGCCCTTGCCTCTTCTCATCCCGTACTGAGTCTGGGCTTGCCCTAGGACTCGCTTTAATCACCCGAATGCGGGAGAAGGGATGCTGTGCCAGGTCCAGAACTAAGCCTCACAGAGGCCTGGAAGTTTCTGCCTTGGGGAGTCCCGAGCTGCCATATACGCTGATAGAGAGACTGGTGGAGTTAGAAGTCTGTTACTATCCCCTGCTCTAGAGCCTGGTGGAGAGGCCACCCGAGGGAGAGACCTAGCCATGCCAGCCTCCCAGCTGCGCCCCGCCTTCCACCCGTCCCCGTTGAGGCAGCAGGCATAGGAGGGAGCCAGCTCAACAGAGGCCCCAGGTGGCTGCCACCGCTTGAGAGGCCACCAGTGGGAGCAGTAGAAGTGCCCAGCTGCATCCACAGAACTGTAGGAGACCATCACAGGCTTGCTGCTTTACACCATTGAGTTTGGGGCGATTTGTGACCACAGCAATAGAAAACCAACACAGTGTGTCTTGAGGGGAAACTGGTAATAACTCGGGACTCCAGGTTTCTCTTCTACAGGACAAGGGGGACGCTGTACTTGAAAGTGCAAAACACTCACCGGCCCTACCAAATAGGAATTTCTGGTGGCAGAACCCAGAAATCTGCATTTTAACCGGCTCCCCCAGAAAGTGGACCACCTTTTGAAAAGCTAGATTAGTTAATACCTAGGAGTCCCCGTAACACTAAATTATAAATACCTCAGTTTGATTAGTCCAGTGGAGGTCTTCTGAGAGGTACCTGATAGGGGACCAGACATGTCCAAAAGGAAGAAACCGCCAACATAGAATGAGTGGCAGGTTGGATGGCCTCCCAAAACCCAGTCTCAACCTGCCCCTTCTGCTTTCTCCCACAAATTCTCTTTCAGATGCACTTAGTCCTGTCATTCTTCGGCAGGCAGAGTAGCAAAGAGGTTTCCTCTGTGTGTCAGCTCTGCCTCACCGACGGTCTGTGGCTTCGTGGAAGAGTGCTGGGATCCATTAGTAATGTCTGCCGTGGACATAGGTTGAGGGGTGGTGGCAGTAACCATCTCTCACGCTTGCCAGTGCCACCCCACATCCTTCTCAATGGTACGGCTTTCGCTTATTTTGTTCCCTCTTCTTCAAAAGCCTTATTCACATTTTAATTTTTTCCCCATTTTTTTTTAATGCACCTGGGCTCCTGTCTCCCCATGAAGCTGGCTCCTGATTTTCCCAGGCGAGAGTAAGGTCTTCCTCCCTTAAACCCCGGGACACTTCATCAGGGCCTAAACTATGGCGTTTAGCACCTTCTCCCAGATATTCTCATTATTTGAGTCTCATCCTCTCTGTTGGTTTGGATTCCTCTCAAGAGGAAGTACCAGGTCAGTGTCCTCTTTCTGCAACGGGGTGTCCAGGTGGGCCCAAACCGGGAGCAGAGTTTGCCGAACTGGTGGCTACTGGGTCCTTTGGGTGTTTCTTAGCCTGAGCTGATAGGCAAAGGGTGCGGTTTGTGTGTTTTTCTAAGGGAGGAGGGTGTTTAGTGGCAGATGTAGCTGTCGGATGGGCTGGGGTCATGTCTGGCGCCCTGCCCTCTTTGACCTTGAGTGGCTGCGGGGAGAGAGGTTGGAGCCTGAAGGTGAGAGGGACCTGTGTGACACTTTGGGCTCAAGCATTCCCACTTTAGGATCTGAGTGCCTCAGTGTGGGTTAGGGAGACAGCCCCGAGCCCTCTCAGAAAGAACTCAGAGGCCTTTGAGGGGAGGCTGCGGGTTTCCGAGCTGGGTCTGAAGGGAAGGCGGGAGAGCCCTGGGGACTGCTGCTGCACCTTCACATGCCCCGGGGCCTGGCATGCGGGCTCCTGCGTGCTCATCCCCATCTCCTCTGAGACAACCCAGGACCTGGCACATAGTAGGCACTCAGGAACAATTCGTGGGATCCGTACTCTGGGAATGGTGGTGACGGTCGGGGGAGGAGGGAACGGGGTGTGTTCTAATCCCCAGGAGCCTCCCCTTAGCCCGAGACCCAGCCCCAAACCTTGGGGACCACAGTTCAAGTCTGGCAGGCTGTGCAGGGCTCTCCCTATGCCTTTGGCACCCATTTTCCAGCCCAGGTTCAAGGGCTGTACCAGGCCTTTGTTGGGGAAGTTTGGGAAAGTTTTGACTGGAAAGTCAAAAGGGAGCGCCTCCAGTCTACTGAGGGTCAAGTCCACAGACACCACGGGTCTCTCTCCTGCTCTGTGTCCTTGGCTTTTCTGTGTGAAACCTCAGCAGCTGCTGACAGAGGGGACAGGTCTCTCTCTTCACCACCCAGCCTCTGTTGATGCCAGTCCTCAGGCCAGAGAGGGAAAGGGATTTCCCTGGAGTCACACAGCGAGGCTGTGTCAGGCTGGGACCAGAACTTGGGTCTCTGTAGCTTGGTCTTATTCCGGCATCTTTCTTTGTCTCCCATTCTAGCCCATTAGCGCTGGTGAAACCAGCCTGACAGGTCCCTCCTGAGCTTTCATCTCCACCTCTGCCTTGTTCCTCTTTCTCTCCGTCTGTCTCACCCTCTCACTTCCTTTTCCTGCCGCCTCCCTCCATCTTGTCTTTGCCCCAGTTAATTAAAGAAACCCAGGTGCCCCAGGATCCCGTTCAGACAGGCCCCCTGCCTAGCCAGCTCTCCTGTCTCTTCCTTCCTTTTATCTCTTTCACAAGACCGTACACAAACCCCAAGTTGGCTTTGACCTGTTTGTGCTATTTATCTGACTCCGTTCTATGATCCTCGTTCTGAATTTCAAAACTTTTTCATTTCTCAGTTATTCAAAACAAAAGAAAGTCAAATAACTCCCCAAACCAGGGAACGTCCAATAAATACACCAAATAATCATCTCCTCTCGACAAGATTATCTGCAAGGCCTTTTGCTTAGCCGTTGAGGGATGTTTTCTGGGGTTCCAGAGAGACTGCTCTCAGCTCCTGGGGAGGCTGTCCCCAGCCCTCCCCCGGATTAGAACCTGGGCCTGGAGCCTGGAGCTGGCTCACTCCAGGCTCGGTGGGGCCTGAGAGACTCTCTACACTTGTCAGCTGTTGTGGGTCTCTTTCAGAAGCCACATTCTCCCTTGGGGTCCTCTTCTCTGCCCCCAGCAGCCGTCTAGGGACCGCCTGAAGGGGAACCTGGTTGTACAAGCTGGCCCCCGGCTGCCTTGTCCTGTCCTGCACGCTCCTCCAAGCTCCAACTCCGCTCACGCTTGTCACACCCTTGCTGTGCACCAGCGACTGTGTTAGGCACTTTCCAATCCCTTATTTCTTTTATTCCTCACGTTATACTTTTATTTGCACAGCACTGCTCGGAGAGTCCTGTACCTGGTGGAGGTAAATGATATTATGTTCATTTTACAGAGGGAAACTCAGGTCCTGAAAACCTAGGTGGCTTGTCCAGGGTCATGGCTTTTAGGTAGAAGAGAGTAAATTTGAAACCAGGCCTTTTAAAGCTGAGTTCGGGACTCTTTCCTCCAGACCACACTGCACAAACCACGATGAATACTATTTTACATTTATCTAGTAATTTCCCCCTTGTGGCACTTCTCACACTGGGCCATCAGTACCCTGTTGGCACCATTAATGATACAGATAAATACAGTAATAGCATAGTATGACCTATGATGGGGGAAATGCCTGGAGGGAAGTTGGAGCATGGAGGAGGGAGCGACTGTCTGCCTGGAGGAGCTGAGGAAGGCTTCCTGGAAGAGGTGACATTTGAGTTGGGTCTTGAAAGTGGAGCAGGGCATTCACCGCAGGGAGGAGAGGGGGAGGGTGCTCCTTGACACGGGAGTATGTTCTGGCTGATGAGGCCGGCTCCTGGCGTTGGAGCCGGAAGGCGGAAGAAGAAGGTTGGGGCCAGATCGTGTTGGGGCTTGAAAGCTATGGGGAGAAGTTAAAGTTTATTGGGCAGGGGAGGTGTCCCACTGAGGGATGACAGCATAGGGGCTGTGCTTCTGAGCAAGCCCAGAGCCACACTGTCTAGTCCAGTGGCCACGAGCTTTGAGCACTTGACCTATGACCAGGGCAATAGAAGAATTCTAAATCTTGTTTAATTTTAATTCAAATGTAAAAGATGATACTTCATTCTGAGATGGGAAAACTTTTTAAAAATGTTTGGAACAATTTGGGCCTGTGACTTGATTTCAACTGTACATTTTATGAGATCTTAAGACAGAACAAGGATTTCTGATCCATGTGGAGGCTGAACTGATAGGCAGTCTAAGTGTAAGTAAGCTACAGGCTGGATTTCAAACATGAAAACAGACTGTAATAGCGCATGATAATTGTTTTATATCAGTTACATGCTGAAATGATACTATTTTGGAAATACTGTGTTAAATCAAAAATATCACGAAAATTTCACCTGTTTGTTTTTCCTCTTTAAAATTGTGGCTGCTTAGAGAATGTACAATGACATCAGGTGATTGTATAATGGGTCGCATTGTATTTCTGCTGGTAAGGGCTGATCTGTGATTTTGATGCGTTTAGTAGGACCCAGGGAGCCCCAGGCACCTGCCCTTTTAACAGCCCTTCCTGTGACTCCCATGCTAGGGGTGGGCACCCTGCTCCCAGGAATTCTGCTGAAAGATCCCTGTGGCTACTGGGCGGAGGTTGGAGTGAGGGTGTCGGCCTGGAGGCGGCCAGGCTGCTAGTGGCATCCAGACGAGGAAAGGGGCTGACTCAGGCAGTGGCCATGGGGGAGACGCCCCAAAAGCTGGGTAACTGTCCTCTGAGCACTGCCTTTCGGGAGCCCGGTGCCCTCCGAGAGGCCTCTGCCCTGGCCTGGCCGCAGGACCTGGGGTCAAGCAGGGAGCTGGCATGAGTGCTGGGCATGGCCCCCACACCACGGGCAGTGGACACGGGGCAGTGCTCTGGGGGAATTAATGTATACTGGAAGCCACCCTCTGGGGATTAACCCCGTGCCCACCGCGGAGACCGCAGAAATAACCCCTGGCGCAGAAAAGAGCCCAAGTTGGCCACCCGTTGGTCTTCATCCTGGGATGAGGGCCAGGAGCTGATGGGAAGAGCCACTACCCGACAGCATTTCAGTACTAAACGCATCAGAATCACAGATCAGCCCTTACCAGTAGAAATACAATGTGACCCATTAGCTAATGGCACTTGCCTCTGTGAGTCGCCTCCCCACCCCACACCTGCGTCATGTATGTCCGGCTGAGGTTTTGCTCTTATTTATGCTAAACGTTCTTTGGGGGTGTACATGCTGGCTTTTGAGGGAGGATTTGGAGCAGACCAAGGAACAGGGCCTCTTGTCGGGGAAGCCGGTCGTGGTTGTGCATGGATCAGAGCCCTCCCCCGTCCTGTGCCCAGACGCTCTGCAGACCCGACAGCCTCCGGGCAGCGGTGCCCAGACAGGCCCGCCGAGCCTACCTTCACTATGTCCTCGTTAATGTTCTTGGGGTCTCGGTTCACCAGGTCGATCTCCTTGCAGTGGATGTCCTTGACAATCTGGGCCTCCAGGTCTTTGTGCTCTTCGGCCATCATCGTGGAGCTGGGGGACCGCGGGAGGAGACCTGAGCCGTGTGGCCAGTGTGGCTGAAAAGACTTGGGGCAGGGACACAGTTCGGTGTCCCCAGACTTGTGCCCCTGCCGGCTCAGCAGGCCCCACCCAGCATGCCCTCTGACAGCTGTCCCACATAACTTCAGCCTGTCTCTCGCTAACGCCTCTGTGGCAGGCCTCCAAGCTAAAATTAAGACTGGAGCTCTGCTGGAAGGCCCAGCGCTCCTTACAGGGGCCTCACCCGAGCGAGAGCAGAGGCTTTGGCATCTGTGGGCCACGGGGCGGCTGGGCTGTTGGTGCAGGCCCTGGGATTCACCCCCTGCCATCAGCATGCAGGCAGCTCTGGGAGGGGAGGAGGGGTTGGCTCGCAGCTCGGCCTCTTGCGGGGCCGGGAGCTTCGGGACACCTCGCCTCTCCGCCCGCCACGCTCCCACCTGGAGAATGGGGCTGCGCTAATAACAATCAGGGGCTCTGCCTGCCCTCCTGGAGAGGAGGAGATGAGCTGGCGTGTGGGAAGGGGCTTCGGGACCTGAAATGCTGTCTGGTAGGGGTTCTCACTGGAGTTGTTAGTACCTGGCCCTGCTGTTTGGGGGCCTGGAGCAGGGCTGAGTCTTTCCCACTTCTGGGGTTTCCCCTGGAGGGGAGTTGATGGACTGTGGGGGGAGACAGAGAAGCAGACCACTGATGGGGCTGCCCACCCTCCCGTGCCTTCTTGATGCCACGTGGAGGGGACATGAAGTCCATGTTTATGCTGCCTTTTGCTCTGCCCCTAGTGACAGTTCCTGGGGTGCTCATGGGCCCCAGACGCTGCACGGGCACCAGGGGGATGTTACTCTCCAAGGTGTCTGCTCAGTTTTCCTGGGTCCTCAGGCATCACTCAAGGCACCCCCCACCCTGAAGGATGAAGACTCTGAGTGCCCAGGTGCCAGGGTCTGTGCATCCATTCACCCATCCTCCCACTCATTCATTCAGGATTTGCTAACAGCTGGGGACAAACAGACCAGTCAAGCTCTGTTCCTGCCTGGAGGATCTCATAGTCTGTGGGGACAGACTGATTAAAAAATCAGTAATTATGATAGGGTGTGGCAAGTGCTATAGCTCAGAGATATTTTACAAACAACTTACCTTAAGAGGTCCACAGGGGCTCTGACAGCTTACTCTGAGGGCATCAAGGAAGGCTTCCTAGAGGAGGTAGCTTTAGAGTTAGGTGTTGAAGGACAAGCAGGAGTTCATTACCTAGACTATTTCAGGTGAAAAGACCATAGGTGTCAGAGGACTGGTGTGAACTAGGATGCTGAGAAGTGTGCAGTGGTCAGGGCCTGGTTGTCTGGTGGGGGTGAGGCAGGACATAAGGCTCAGCTTGGGCCTGGGTGGGAAGGATCCCAAATGTCATACTAAGTAGTATGGATTTTTTTTTAAAGATTTTATTTATGAGAGAGAGAGAGCATGAGCGGGGGGGAGGAGGGGCACAGGGAAAGGGAGAAGCAGGTTCCCCACCGAACAGGGACTGCCCGACTTGGGGCTCTATCCCAGGACCCTGAGATCATGACCTGAGCCAAAGGCAGATGCTTAACCATCTGCTTAACCAACTGAGCCACCCAGGCGCCCCCTAAAGAGTATGGATTTTACAGAGGTATTGGGAAGCCCTTGAAGACTTCAGTGCAGCAGAGGGTCTATTGGAATGATGTGTGAGGATGATCACTGGTGGTTAGAGCCGGGTGAGTTTGAGGCAGGAAGACAGTCAAAAAGCTCAAGGCAAAAAGCTGGGCTCTGTCAGTAATTTCTCTTGGCTATTATCTAATAAAATGCAAAATACTTGTGGCTGGTGCAAGGTAGGAGCTCCTCCCCCCACCACATAATACAAATAGATAGTTCAGAACTACTGTGGGAGCTCTATTATGTCATCAGGCTCCCAGACCTCCATCTTTCTGTTCTGCTGTTCTTATAGTCACCTCATAGGCACAAGGTGGCTGCCGCTCTTCCAGCCATCAGATGAAAGAGGAAAAGGGGGCGAGGGTGCACCAGGAAAAGGCATCTGCCAGCTAAGTCAGCTCCAATAGAAAGCTTTCCCAGAAGTCCCACTTGACAAGTTTTGTTTGTCATTGGCCATCCCTCTTGGCCAACGAGGCCAGGAAATGCAGATAGCCCCCACAGCATCACTAGGGATAAATGGTAGGCAACTAGCAAACTCTCTTGCTAGCTCTCTTAGGAATTACCTGTTTGTTTTTTCCTTCACCCCCCTGCCTGGGCCCCCAGGTCGTGGGAATACGGACCTTCTCCTGTGAAGAGTTGAGACGAAGGAAATGTTGCTGCCTGTGTTCACGTGGGATACGGCAGGGATCTGAGCCTGAGCTTGAGTTTTGTCCCCTGCAGGACCAGATATGTCTGGTCAAAAGCTGGGGCAGCTGGGGCAGTAGTAATTCACAAGGGATGCAGGAGGAGCTGCCTGGAAGAGGCTCATCGTAAAGGACAAGTGGTGGTAACAGATAATAGTAATGACTGTGGACAACTGTGTTTTTCAAAGATGGCCACATCTGTGCTCTTACAGGAGGACTGACTCTCTTCCACTAAACGGGGTCTGTGCCCTTCCCCGTTAATCTGGGCGGGGGGTTAGATTATTCTGACCTAGAGAGCACGGCAGCGCTGATGCTCTGTGACTTTTTTTTTTTTTTTTTAAGATTTTATTTATTTATTTGACAGAGAGATAGAGAGAAAGCACAAGTAGGCAGAGAGGCAGGCAGAGGGAGAGGGAGGAGCAGACTCTCCACTGAGCAGGGAGCCCGATGTGGGGCTTGATCCCAGGACCCTGGGATCATGACCTGAGCCGAAGGCAGCCGCTTAACCGACTGAGCCACCCAGGCGCCCCTGCTCTGTGACTTTTGGGCCAGGCCATAGGAAGGATACAGCTGCCTGGCTCTCGCCTCTCAGGACTCCTGCCCTTGGAAATCAGCTGGGGGCTGAGGAAGCCCAAAGGAGCCCACGTGGAGAGACCACGTGCGGAAGGGTCCAAGGCCCCCAGCTGGCTGGCGACACCAGCTGCCCGACGGGAGAGTGAGTGAGGCTTTGGACGAGGCCAATGCCTGGGCTTCATGTCACCCCTAAACCCCTGCGGCTTCCGGCTGAAGCCCAGACGTCGTGGGACAGACACGCTGCTCTGCGTCCTGTCTCAATATCTAAACCACAGAGGCCACGAACATCCCTTTTTGATGCCACTGAGTTTGAGGGTAGCTAGTTTACAGTCACAGGAACTAGCACAGTGAGTGCTCACTGCAGGAACAGCAGCTGCTTTGTTGAGGTTCACCATGCGCTGGTGCCTTGCGAAGGGACCCTCGGTGTGCCTGAGTTGTCCCCTTGGTCCTGTGAAAGGGTGGCTGCCTCGAGATGGCGGTCGATGCTGAGGAGGTCGTGGGGCAGCTAATACACATTTTGGGTGTCGGAGGAAGATGCTGTGGCCTGAAGTGACCCGGGAGAAATTTCTGCCGGCAGGTGGCGCTGCAGCGGGACCAGAAGTCTGAGTGGAATTAGAGAGGCAGGGTGGGAAGAGCCAGATGCCAGAGGCGGAAAAAGAGCCATCTCATTTCATTCTGACGATCCTATTTCCAAAGGCGATGTAGTGGGAAGAGACTTTAACTCAGGAACTGTTAGGAACTCAGGCCTGAGGTGTTCTCCTGGCCCCATCACTAACTGGTTTCATGACCTTGTTTCGGCTCTTGACCTTCCCTGTGCCCACCTGTCAGATGTGGATGGCGATCCTCACCCGAGACTCTGTGCCTCACACACAGGGACAACACTAACAGGGCACCCGTGGGCCCATATACCCACAGAGGAGACATTATAAAGAACATACTGGAAGGTGAAGCTTTCAAGTCAGCCCTGGGGCGATGCTCCTGACATGGGAGCACAGTAAAGGAGGCAGAGTGACTTTCCGAAGCCCATTTTGTGCCTGCGGTTTTGTGGAGGACGCTGCGTTCTTATTTTAAAGCCATTTTGTTGTTGTTGTTTGGCTTGCTCAGGGAGAGAGGGAAAAATCTTTGAAAATGGGCCGTGCAGGAAGACATAAATCTGTGGAGTGTGAAAAGGGGAAGTAATAGGAAAGATGATATAGACCGACTCACCAGGAGAGTCATAGCATTACAGTCTGAAGACTCAATTAACTGTCAGATTGAAGGCTGCATTAACCAGCAAGATTTATCACTTATGCAGAAGTCTCCAAAAGAGGTAAGGCAAGGATGCATAGAGAAGGAAATCTTTTTGTTTTTTGTTGGAGTTTTAGATCTAGGCAGAGGGCCTCTATTTTCTGTTTGCTACTTGGCTTTTGGAGTCTGCATTTAGAAGACACATCACAGCATTCCAGAGCTAGAAGAGACCCTGTTTCTGCATTTTACAGATGAAGAATGTTGGTTGCTGGAGGGGAAAGCTAAGGATTTGGAGACATAAGAAGAACTGGGAGTGATTGACCATCTGCCAATCAGCAGGCCACTCCCCTCCAACCTTCAGTTTACTCCTCTATATAATGGTAAGGACACCATCCCCTCTTACCAGATTTTGGTACCTGATTCCTACCAGAGATTTTGGAGGTTTTTAGAATGTTTTCCAAAAAGGGCAATGCAATCTCAGGATGCATTAATAAAGATATACCATCCAGAATGATGGAGGTGACTTATTTACGCAACTCTGCACTGGTCAGATCATAGTGGGAGCCTGGTACATAGTGGGAGCCTTGGGCTTCATGCTCCAAGAGAGGTTTTGGGAAACTAGATCCTATCTAGATAGGGTAAATAAGATGGTGCAAGAGCTAGAAGCATGTCTTATGAGAAATAGAACAATGTCAGTTTGAAGGAGAGAAGACTGAAGGGGAAGAACAGAAGAATCTTACTCAAATCCATGAAAGCTTAAGGGATGAGATTTATTCTGAGTGGTCCCAAGGACTGGTGAGTAAGTGGCAGACTTTGGCTTCATTCAACTCAGTGCCTGGCTCATGGTAGGCCTCTTGATAATGGTCACTGATAGGATTACTGTCAAGGGTACCAGGAAGAACTGACTCTCAGTTGTCCAGAAGTCTACTAGGCTGCTCCAGAAAGGAGTGAGCTTCCCAAGGCTGGAATTTTTCAGGCAGAGGGTGAAAGGGGGTCAAGGGTTGGAAAAGTACAGGGAAAAGTAGGCAAACTTTGGGTCCAGATAGTAAATATTCTAGGCAGGAACAGCTACATAATTTGCAGGACCCACTGAAAAACAAAAATGTGGGGCCCCTTGCTAAAAATAATTACGAATTTCAAGATGGTGGTGGCAGAGCATTAAACTAAGCTTGTGGCATCTTCTAAGCCCGGGGCGCCATGGGTTGCATTCCCATGAAGTTGCCCCTGGTTTTGGGCCCTGCGAGTCATATTGTCTCTGTCACTATGATTCAGCTCTGCTGTTGTAGCATGAAAGCCGCAGACCATACATAAATCAAGGAGCATGGTTGTGTGTTGGTAAAACTTTATTTATAAAAATAAGTGGTGACCAGATTTGGACCCACGGGCTGTAGTGTGCTAACTGCTGTAGGGTGCTGAGAGGCTCATGAGAACCATGGCAGGACGGCATCATGCCCGAGGCTCTGCCCAGGTTTGAGCCACCACAGAGTTGCTTCTCCTGCCTTCTTCTTCCACCCAAGGGAAGACTCTATCTCTGCCTCAAGTCCCACACCTCACTGGGATTCCTTGAGTCCTGATCTCCCTTTCCGTCAGGGAATGAGAGTAAGTAAATGAACCCAAGTCTCCATATTCCCCGCTAGGGTCATTGCCAAAACAGGGGAGACTGGGCCCTGCCGTTCGTTGCTCAGGTGGAGTCCACTTTGCCTCCCAGGTGAGAGTAAAGGCATGGAATGTTTGCCAGCCTCGAGGACCCACAGCAACACTGTTCAGAAACAACACTGGAGCGGGCTCCGGGGAAGGGGCTGTGTGTGCCCATGGATGAGACTGCTGTTTGCTGGATTTTTTCCAGACCCAGCGGAGGCCTTGCTCTCTGAGAACAGCAGGAGCTTCTGTGTTCAGCGTGACTCCTTTAATGCACAACCACGAAGGAGTGGATGCCTGGAAGGGGTTCCGCAGGCAGCAGGCTGGCATCTCGGCATCTCTTTGAGCTGACCCAGAACCCCGTTGATATTCTAGAGACTGGGCGTCCTGCAGGTGATATTTCTGTCTGAACCCCTCTGCTGCGCTCATGAGGGGCTAACGCGCGTAAGAGAGGTCTCTGTTCCTCCCCGTGCGTCTCCTTAATCTCCCAGAGGATGTCGGTCTCTGCTTCAAAAAGGATTGACTCCAATTTACTTCTGCCTGAGCTGCAGAGGTGAACTGCTTGCAGTGTCCTGGTGACTCAGAGAAGGTCCCCACTGCGTAAACAGGGCCTTGTTTGAAAACAGGTAGAGTTCAGCTCCTCTGTGTCCACGGAAGGTTTCCCGGGGTCACTTTTTCATTTCACACACACCAACTCAGTGCTGGTGTTTTTGCTGGGTTCAAAGATGAATAGTGCATTCTTCCAGCCCACACTGACTGGCATGTGGCCTGCAGCAGGTGCTGAGGCTGGGAGGCCAGGATGGCAAGGAAGGAACCGAGGAGGCTCCCGCTGGGGAGGATTTCGCTGTCTTGTAGGGGCAGAGGCACTCCAGCCCCGCTGCCCCGCACAGTGTGATGAAATTGCAGGGAGCGGGTGGTGGGTCCTGTCCGTGGGTGTTGGGCATTGGCTTCTCAGGATGATGGCAGTGAGCTCGGGGAGGGCAGCTGGAGGACATCGGGGTGGCTTGTTTTTGCAGGGAAGGAACGCTTGCCCTCTTCCCCGGGCTTTGTAAAAAGGAGGGCAACTTTCAGGAATAAGATTGTGTACGGGTTGAACTGTGTCCCCCTAAAAGATCAGTTGAAGTGCTAACCCTCAGCCTTATTTAGAGAGAGAGTCTTTGAGGGTGATCCAGGTAAGATGAGCTCGTTAGGCTAGGCACTCATCCAGTATGACCGTGTCTTTATAAAAAGGGAAAATTCGGACCCAGGCACAGATGCACACACAGGGAGAACGTGATGTGAGGGTTGGAGTAGGCTGCCACAAGCCACGGCACTCCCAGTTGCTAGGAGAGCCACCTGGAATCAGCGACCCTTCCCTACAGCCTTCGGAGACAGTGCGGCTCTGTTGGCAGCTTGGGCTTGGACTTGGAGCCTCCAGGACGGTGAGGGGCGATAAATGCCTGTTGTGTAAGCCACTCGGTGTGTGGTGTGTGGTACTTCGTTAGAGGCCCAGGAAACCAACACACACGCAGGAAGGACCCCAACTTCTAACCATATTCCTTTCCTTGTGCCTCTGTAATGAATGACCACAACCTGTTGTAGAATCAGGCAAAAATTTCCCTCTTACGGTTCTGGGGTCAGAAGTCCTAAAATCAGGGGTCAGCAGGCCAGCATTTTTTTTTTAGGAGGCTCTAGGGGATAATTTATTTTCTTCCCTTTCTAGCTCCTAGAGGCCACGTGTATTCTTCTGATCTCCAGGGATCTTTTGCTTCTCGCCTGTCAGCACTTGAACACCTAGACTCCTTTCGAGCCCACAGCATCAGGCTCTGTGGGAATTCCGGGGCCCCACACGCCGGGGCAGTCTTTCCAGACCGCAGATGCTGGTTGAGCACAACCTCCTGGTCAGCCCAACCCCATCTAGCCTTCAGACGCTCCTTCCTTCCTCTCTTTTTATATGCATGTTATGTTTGCAGATGAAGAACAGATTTGGGACTCCATATCAGGCAGGACTTTCCAACAGCCAGAACTTTCTGGCAATCGAGTGGGATAGGCTGGTAGCTCACCTGCAGAATGCGGAATCCTGTAGATCTTAAGAGCTTGGGCTTGTGAGTCAAATTGACCCGAGAGGACTTATCAGCTATAAGTTGCATGAACCTCAAGCCTTAGTTTTCTCCCATGTGAGTTAGGAATGATGGTAATCATAGGCTGAAATGAGGACAATGCCAGGGTCACAAACTGACATGCCCTCCAGGTGAGGGGACAGAGCAGGCCAGCTGAAAGATGCACAGGGCCTTGGTGGTTGTCTGTCTTTTGATAAACCTGCGGACAAGAAACGCACTCCTTTCCTTTTCACTGTAGGAACTCCGACAGAGCAAACTTGAATGATGACATGAGGGGTGCTTGGCCTCAGCGAGGAGATGGCATGGAGTGGTGGGGACCGTGGACAGCTGGAGATGGCGTGGCCTGCTGCCTCAGAGAGGACTGGTGTGGTCAAGCTTGGGGATGGTGCTGAATGGCCCAGCCTATGTGAGGAGGGACTGAGCTGGCCTAGTCTAGGGTCCAGTCCTCACGGGCTGTGAAGAACCCCAATGCCCAGGCCGTACCCCAGACTCATCATGGCAGTACCTCCAGGTGCGAACCTGCCATTGATAATTTTAAAGCCCCTCCTCTCCTCTCCTCTCCTCTCAGTGAGTCCTACTTTTAGAACCAGGAGTCTGGCAGTGGGGAGCAGGTCGGGGCTAGGGGGTCCCCTGGAGATTGGGGCCAGGGAGAGAGACTGAGGAAGAGAAGGAATAGGTGTTGGGGCCTGGGGGGTGAGTGCTGTCTGGAGCAGTGTGACCCCTCCCTTTCATGAAGCTTCTCATGCCCCAATGTGCCTGTTGTCAGGGGCTTTGGAGGAAGGGGCTGAGTTTAGGAGCAGCGTGACATGGCCTAAAATGACCATTGTGGATAAGAAGGGCAGCTGACTTACTGAGGACCAAAGGCCGATATCCTTGGGCCATTGCTTAGTTGTGGGTCAGTCTTTTATGGGAAACAGCACAACCTCCTTTTTCAGAACTCAGGCAAAAAGAGTTACAGAGGGTACACTTACAAAGAGAAAGCAGTTTGGCAGGCTGGAGATTAGGAAGACAGCCTTTGGGGGCCGCAGGGTAAGTGGCTGGTGTCAGGATTAGAAGTGCAGGTTAGCTGCTGAGGATCCAAAATGTAACAAAAGGGCCCAACCACTGCAAGTTTGGTAAACTCTAGTTTACAATTTAACCCTGGCTCAAAGGAGACAAAGATACTGGAATGTGTAGGAAATGACTGTCAGAAGTTTAATGGTGCTAAAAAAAAAAAAGAAAAGAAAAAAGTCCTCCATCATCCCAGGAGAAACCCGTTGTGAGACCCTCAGTAGGATCATTAAGCCTGGCTCTTGTGGTTGTGTTTATCTGCTGGGCTCCAGCCGCGCCAGGTGAATTGAAGCCATTCTTATTGAAATAGAACTTTTGTGGTCTGTGATTGGTCTTTATTTTGTTCCGATACACAAGGTCTTTGTTCGGCTCAGCTATGTGAAGATATCACTGTACTATTTCATTTTAATATGCTATAGAGCTGGGACGGAGTTGTAGAGAGAAGTTTCCATCTTGGCTGACATGCATATTCATGTCCACCATTTCTTTGTGTGCCCTCCTGTAGGAGGAATTAATCTCGTCGTGGTGGGGGGGGAGGGGGAATAGGAGGCCCTTTCCACGGAGCTTAATTTTATCCCCATTTAGTAAACCAGGCAAAGAGTGGTCTGGTTGCTGGTTCGCTGGAGCCACAGAAGTTGGGGAAGAAGGAAGTGGCTAGAATGTGGGAAAGGGGCAGTGGGGTGTGATTTATAATAATCAATAAATATTTGGTCTTTTGTTTCTGGTACAGAGCTCCTAAAACTCTTGGAATTTCCTAAGTGATAAAGGTGTCCTTTGTTGTGTTAATGAAGTGACTTTTGGAAAGCCCCTCGGTAAGCCAAGGATGAGGGCTGGTTGCAGGGGCCCCAACCGTGTCATTAGAGGGTTGGAATTTTCGGTACCCTATCCCCACACAGAATTCCGTCACCAATGGCCGATGATTTAATCATTCATGCCTATGTAATGAAGCCTCCATAAAACCCCCCAAGGCTGGGATTTGGAGAGCTTCTGGGCCAGTGAGCGCATGGAGGCACTGGAAGGGGGCTCGGAAGCTCCGCGCCCTTCCCCCACACCCATGCACCGTGCGTCTCTTCCGTCTGGCTGCTCCTCAGTTATATCCTTTTATGATAAACCAGTAGTCTGGTCATGTTCCTCCGAGTTCTGTGAACTGCTCTAGCAAATTAATCCAACTCAAGAAGTGGGTTCTGGGAACCTCTGATTTATAGCTGGTTGGTGACAACCTGGATGTGTGATTGGCCTCTGAAGTGTGTGTGTGGGGTGGGGGTGGGGGGTGGTCTCACGGGACCCCAGGTCAGGTAGAGAGTGTCAGAATTGGGTTGAACTGTAGGACACCAGCTGGTGTCAGAGAATTGCTTGGTGGTGTGGAAAAACACACACCCTGGAGGCAGGTACGAGACATCTTGCCCTGGAGAGGTGCTGAGGAGAAAGTGGCTTTGGAGCTGGGGCAAGGGGACCAAAGGAGATGGGAGGGAGAAAGCTTTCAAAGTGAGAAAGGAAGATGGAACCAGAAAAGGAGAGAATGCAGAGGGAAAAGCAGGAGCCTCAGAGGCTGCCCCAGGGCCGGCTTGGTGGACTGGGGTGGACTTACCTAAAGGGGTTGGAAGAGGACGATCTTTTCCTTTAATAAAATCAGGTTACCTGGAGAGTTAGTGAGCCTACAGGACGGCCAAGGTTTCTGAGCATATGTTCTGAAAAATTAACCGTAACTGCTCCTCCAGAGACCGAGGGACTTGTGGAAGAAATGGATTCATGAGAAATGAATAAGGACTGGGAATAAGTTGTTCCATGAATTTAGCTTTTTGGACAAGAGTGCCTGGCACCCAGTAGGGGCACCATAGGTATTTGTGGAGTGAATAAATGGAGGTAATTCCACACTGATTCATGTCTGGAAAGAACGTTAAGAGTAGAGATGCTGAGCCAGAAAATTCTATGAACGGAGGATGATAGAAAGAATATGTGCTTTGTTATATATGTTCATGGGAGCTCTACAGGCTTAGGACTTGGCGTCTGTGGGCTTGCTTCACATGGCGACAAGGTGAGGGTTGTGAATGTGGGTCCAATTCCAGTCAAGCTGAATGTCTGCTCTAGCAGGAGGGAAGCGGCTGACAGATAATCAAGGCTTTGCTTGCTTTGGGCTGTCTGGAAGCTCTTAGGAGTGGCTATTGCTATTGTCATGAGTCAAATCAGAGCTGAGTCAAGAAATACACGTGGCTTTCAGTAGGATTCTGAGTGCAGTCGTCCCCCCTTATCCACGGGTCTGCTTTCTGTAGTTTCAGCTTCCTGCGGTCAGCCGGGTCTGGAAGCGGAGGGTCCCCCTTCTGAGGCGCGGTCAGAGCAGGGGTACCTAACGCTAAGTCACAACGCCTACGTCATTCACCTCACTTTGCCTCAGGCATCCCCTGGGGGGATGTATCCACCTTGGATAAGCGTCGGCTACTGTACTTTTGAATTGACATTCAAGGCCATTATACTTCTATTTAACACAGAAAATCTTGAGATGCATGTTTTTGAGAAGATGAGATATAAATTGGGCTGTATAAATTCAGATTCATCCTGGCTCTGCTATATACCCATTGTGACCCTGAACAAATTAATTAATCTCATCATGTCTCAGTCTCCTCCTCTGGAAAATGGGGTGATTATGTTTCCTTACTCCTGAGATTAAGTGAGTAAACACAGGAGTTAATTCAAGGAAGGTACAATAGCGCTCGGCACACGGCGAGAGCTTGATATTTTAGTTGTTATTGCTAATCAGTGGTAGTAACGTTTATTCAAATGGAAGGAGGGGGTGTTGAACAAGTGGACTCTGAGGATTACACACCAGGCACTGTGCTAGGCACATCATATCCACTCTCGTTGGATGTCCTCCATAACTCTCAGAAAATAGTGGGAGCTACAGAGGTTCAGAGAGGTGCAACACCATGCCCAGGGTCACACCGCTGCTAAGTGGTGGTGCTGAGATCGGATCTCAGTGATGCCAAAGATTTCCCTTGGGCCACAGGGTGGTTCTGAAAGAGAAGGAGAAGATCTGTGGTTTGCAACCAAAGATGGTCTTTTGCTGGGGCGCCTGGGTGGCTCAGTCTGTTAAGCGTATGGCTCTTGATTTCGGCTTGGGTCATGATCTTGGGGTTGTGAGATCAAGCTCCGCGTTGATATTCCCTCTCCTCCCTCTCCCTCAGCTCCTCCCCCCATTCCCCCCCCTCAAGTAAATAAATAAAATCTTTAATAAAAGAAAAGATGGTCTTTTGGTAGAGAGTGGGGAGCAGCCTGTGCAGAAAGGCTACTGTGGATTCGGGCTGCTATTTTTGCAAGGGGGCTGGAGAATCCTTTTGGAGTGAGAGGTAAGAGATCCTGGGTCTTATTGTGTGAGCACTCTCTGGACTTTCACCTTAGTGGGTCAATCCCTCTTGGGGCTGCAGCTGGGAGGAGAGGTGCTGGGGTGAGGTCCCGCTGGATGGAGACGAAGCCCACATGGTCATCAGCACAGGAGGCGGGAAGCTGCGCGTGCGTCACACACTGGCTCAGTGGGTAAGCCTGAGGCCAGGAGGGCACATGGGTGAAGTAGCTGCAGGGGCCAGCAGGTGTCCAGAACTTTAAACAACCATAACAACATCCCTGGAGACCCACCCGAAGCACTGGGAACAGGGACCAGTTCCTTGTTGAGAACATGCGGCATCTTCAAGATGGTAATGAATCGGCCCCGAAGGAACCTCAGAGAAGTAGCATCAGTACCAGCCAAGCCTTGGATGCCTCACTGCACAGGTGAGAATGGCGAACTGGAGAAATGACAAATTATGGAAAGAGAACAGCGTGTTCTTATCTGGAATGGTAAAAGCAAATGGGCTGTTGGAGCAGTCGCTGGGGGAAGGCCCCCACCAGCCCAGACTCCCCCACCCCAGGAGTCTACCATTTGCATTTCTATGAATCTGGAGTTCAGGTGGCCCTGAAGGTCAACCCGGACACCAGGCCAGGTGTGCAGGGACCGGGCAGAGCTAGAGGGGGTGGGAGACCGCCTGCAGGGGACTGGTTTCTGCAAGAGCTGGACGTGCAGGGTGCATTCTGGAGTTGCCTTGTTTTCTCTCCCACCACGACCTTTAGAAGGCTTGGCTGGGCACCCCTCCCCTCTTGTTGACATCCGGGGCAGAGCCTCCCCCCTCAGGTTCTCTTCGGGGAATTTGCCTGCTGGGGTGCTGGGGAGAGGGCATATTTGTGGGGGGTGGGTCCTTGGGTGTCCTGTGTAAACATTCCTCGAGCAGGACGTACGTGACACCAGCGCTTCTCACACTTCTGTGGGCACGCACCTCGGCCAAGGTTCTCATTAGCATGCAGACTCTGCAGGTCCGGGGTGGGAGGTGAGACTCTGAGTTCTGACAGGGTTCCAGGTGATGCCATGCCCCATCTGGGGACCCCACTGTGGGTAGCAGAGGGCCATGCCTCAGTTAAAAAACAAACACAAAAACAAAGAAAGCGCAGTATAAATGCCATTTTAATTTTATTTCTAATGTGAAGCTTCTCTCCTCTACCCAGTTGAGGTTGACCCTGGCTGGGAACCAGAGTGGGGAAGGGGATGTGGTCTGGCTTTTCAGTGCACTGCTCCCCTTGCACCCCATCACCAACAGCCCGGAGGTGAGGATGGGCTGTTGGGGCGAAGCTCCCAAAGGCCTTTTTACAAAGCTAGTGCCATCGTAGCTGTCCCTACTGGGCGGACAGATGGCGGGCACCCCAGCCCATTCTCTCTCTGGAGAATGCTTTGAAGGGGCCTCTGCCCTGGCCTCCCCAGCTCTCCCCTCTGCCTGATCTTGGGTCCTGCCCTGGCGCACACCCCCGGGGCTCCCGGGCAGGCAGCCCTCCAGAGTCTCCTTGGTGCCCCGGGGATGTGCAGTCATCCTGAGTGTCTCCGCACTGGCTGCCCTAACAAAATGCCGAATACCAAGTAGCTTAAACAACACACATTTATTTCTCACAGTTTTGGAGGCTGGAAGTCCAAGATCAAGGTGCAGGCTGATTTGGTCTCAGGTGAGGGCTGTCTTCCCAGCTTGCAGATGGATGCCTTCGTGCCGTGTCCTCATGTGGTGGAGAGGGAGCTGTCTGGAGTCTCCCCTCATAAGGGCATCCACCCTACTAGATCAGGGCCCCGGCCTTATGACCTCATTTAACCTTTATTACTTCCTTGCTCCACATTGTCACGTGGCAGGGGGGTTGGTGAGGGCTTCAGCATGTGACTGGGGGCTGGGCAGGAGCAACTGGGTCCAGCCTCCATGCAGACTGTTCTTCTTGCTCTGCTACTCCAGGTTGCCCACCGTAGGCGTCTCTGGGGGGCTAACCCGAGGCCCATGTTTGCATAGCCCCCAGTTCTCGGGAACTCTTGGGAGTCTTGTCTGGTGCTCCTAGGAACACCATTAATGCTTAGGGTGGCCTTTGAGATTCTGCAGCTCAGCAGAGATCCAGCCAACGAGGGGATGCTCATGTCTTCATCCTGCAAGCCTTCCCCAGTCTACGCAAAATGTTCTCCTGGGCTTCCCCACACTTGGATTGGGAGGCCCAGGAAGAACCCCCTCTTCCCTTACCCATGGGGAAATGACTTGGTACCTGCTACTGCAGCAAATTACCCCCTAAAATGGTCACCCTTTCCTTAGATAGGTGGTGGTGGGTGATGAGTTTGAAAAATATCCTATTTGTCTACCTTTTAATAAATAAGCACTTTCATGGTACTTGCTAAATCCAGAAGTTGTTCTAGGTACTTTACTCATAGTACCGTATTGAATTCTTATAGGAGTCCTGACAGATAGAAATGATTATTAGCTTTATTTTACAGATGAAGAGATCAAGGCACAGAGAGGTCAGTTACCCTGCTGAAAGTCACACAGCTTGTATGTGGCAGAGCTAGGAACTGAATCCTGTCAGTAGGCTCCAGAGTCAGAGCCTCTATAACCACTGCTCCTCCTGCCTCTCAGCGGCTAGGAAGGAGGTGTCTGCGTTTCTCACGATTGAGGAAATGAGGCTCGAGAGAAGAAATGACTTTTCTGAGTTTGTGCAGCCCAGATTCCCAAGTCTGGTGCTCTTCCCATGGGGAGATTGCTTGCGTTCTTCTTCTGCCATTTGAGTTTTCAGAAACTTCCAAGCTCGATGAGACATAGAGAACAGAACTAACTACTCTCAAGCTGACTGCAAACATGCTGTCCTTGACAATGGAGGCTTCTGGGATGTCTTGGGTGGGCTTCCCTAAGAACCGACCCCAATTCCCCACCGCTCTATTGGAGTCCTTTGTCCCACATGTACTTCTCCAGGGCTTTTGTCAGAGTGAGCGTTTTCAGAAGCCTAGAACCCCCAGGCCACCTGAGTCACCATCTTTCCTGTGCCCCCTGCTACCTGCCCCACCCCCCGCAACCCACAGCCCGAGACTCACATGCCTCCATCCTTAGGCTTGTCACTTGTCACGAGGACTCTGGCTCCCTGGAGTCGCAGAGCCCATGAACACCTCTGGGCCATGCTGGCTTCTCTGACAGCTGTCCCCATTCATAACAACACCACCAGCCTGGAATTAACAGCTAGAATTAAAACCCCAGTTCACCAGGTTGTTAATTCAGCTCACTGCTGCTTCACTCTGTTGACCATTTTAAATGACAATGAGACAGGCTGGTTGACAATTAAAACCCACTAAAGCATTAGCCTGAGGCTGTCTAAAGGTTTTATACCTTTGACACCTGGTAGATGCTCTGTAAATATTTGTTGAGCTAATGGGAAAGTCACCTATCCAAGGACAGGATAACAGAGGATTAGGGAAGATGCTAAAGCCTTCCCTCAAGGAATTAATTTCCGGCAGTGGATGCCAGGCTTCATGCCCGCCACTGTGGCTCAGGGTGCTGGTCCAGACACCTCACCCACCTCTGAGGTTGGTGCAGCCACTGAGTGAGATAATTTTATTCAGATTGTATTCATAACTTCGTGACAATAATCTGCCAGTGCACGACAGAGCCACAAAAGGCTGCCCTCATCATTAGCTCATCCGATTTATATGTCAGCTGGCTCTGCCCACGGGAGCTTTGTGACATATCCTCAGTCCACTGATACCGCAGCCTTGGACGTCCAGAGCTCTCCCCATGAATTTCCAGGTGGCTGGAATCCAGATCACCAGCCTGTCCATCTGGCTGTTGTTGGCTACGTGTCCCACCCCTGTTCCCACACGACACTCAATCACCCGCCCCCTCAATGTCCACACCCTCCAAGCCACTAACACTGAACACTCATAATTCTAATCGCTGTAATGAAGTTGTTGGTGGCGTTGCAAGCAAGGCTCCTTCTCAAAGCCCATGCCTTTCTCCCATCGGCTCCATCCTTTGCTCATTTCACCTCCCTCCCGGGAGCAAAAGGACACATTTTCCTCCTGATGTTCATGCAGACTATTTCTCCCCTTCTGCCCCGAGTACATCTTTAAGGTCCAGCACTTATCAAGACTTCCAGACTAGTGGTTCTCCAAGTGTGGTCCAGAGACCAGTATCACCTGGAGGACTGTCCCACAGGCAAGTTCTTGGCCCCCCCCCCGACCTACTAACTTGGAAACTCTGGGGTGCGGCCCAGCAATCCATATTTTAGAGCTCCCCAGGTGATTCTGATGCATGCTCAAGTTTGGGAACCTCTGGTCAAGACAACCAGTGTTCTTTCCTGTGGGAGGGAATTTTTTTCCTTGTTATAAAGGTTCCAAGGGGAGTTGGGCTTTTGAGGGGGCAGCTCAGCTTCTGCCTGTAACCTCCCTATCTAGTCAACAGAATGTGGGCTTTGGAGTCATCAGGCCTGGGTTCTGCCATCTCTGCCATTGATGGGCTGTGCAACCCTGGGGAGGATGGTTCACCTCTCCGAGCCTCAGTTTCTTCTTTAAATCATCTTCCTCATTCTGCCTCCTCCCAGGATTCTTGTGAGTCTCACAGGAGATCCAAAGTGTGGGGAGTGTGGGGTTTCCTCATGATTTTCTGGTTTCTTCCCTGGTGGGAGCTCCAGTGGCCTCTCTTCTTCCCTCAGCACCAAACCTGCGTGCTGAAGGCTTGGGTCTCCTATTGACCAGAACAGTATGGGGAGAGGGATGCAGGGCCTATTGGGAAACTGGGTTTGAAGACAGAAGCACGTGGGGGGTAAGAAGTGCTGGCCAGCGGGTACCCCCTGTATTTGACTCCAATAAGGCATTTTCTGCTCTCACCTCTGGCTCCTTGGGCAGCAGCCCACCCCTGCACATCATACCCTCCGAGAACTCCGAGCTGCAGGGAGAAGAGGAGAGATGCACGAATCTTTCCATGTGTGATCTGATACCCCTCAATTTTACAGAGAGGGAGGGAGGGACGGAGGGAGGGAGAGAGGGAGAGGAGGAGAGAGAGTAAAAGAGAGAGAGAGAGAGAGAGAGAGAGAGAGAGAGAACAAGAATACTGCCCCAAATCCTTAATAGGAAGCTGAAGTTGGAAATCACCCATTCCCCACTCCCCTACTTTTCATTATTCTGAACTGTTTTTATTCCTGTACCCCTGCAAATAGAAGTTTTCCACAATTGTAACTCTATACATTTTTTCTTTTTGCACTAGTTTTAAATGTATTAGAAACATTTTCTAAGTTCTTACGTAATCCTTATCATTGTCATCTTAAATGGCTCCAAAATATTCCAATAAGTGGACATATTATAATTTGTTGGACTAATTCCATACTGTGGACATTTGGATTGTTTTAAAACTTTTTTTTTTGTGTGTGTGTGGTGCACCATTAAATCATGCCGCAATGCTATCTGCGGACATTGGGCTTTTGGATTCTTTTAGAAACCTTTCCGTGGAGTGTGGTCATGGGGTCATAGGGCATCAGTAATTTTGTGGCTCAAGAAACATTTCCAAATTGCTTCCCCAAATACTCTGCCTCTAGCAATATTTGAACATACCAGCTTTCATGCAACCTTGCCGTCACTGAGCATCATTGTTATTTATCATTTGTGCTCATGTAATAGGTATCAAGCGATATATCATATTTCTGCTTACATTTCTTTGGTAATTGGTGACACCAAACTTTTTTTTTCTATACTACTTTATTTTTTCTGTTCTCTCCTGAGGAATTTTCCTCCTCATGCCTTTTTCACATTCATCTTCACATTTTAATGATTTGTAGCGCTCTTTATGTAGATATGAACTCTCTGATATGTTTGTTTGCTTACTGGTGGTGAATCTCTTTTCCCCAGCTCAAGCTGTAATCATTATAACTCTAGGTGCCTCTAACTTATGATGCTTGATAAATTCAGGGTGTTGCCAGAGGCTGAGTCCTTGGAATACTGGAAGTTTAATTTGCAATAAAATGAATTGGCTTAAGAATTGGCTTAAGGTTCCATCTGCAGTCTAGGCAGGAATGGATTTCTGAGTGCCTGATGTCTCCAGTCTGGTGCCAACTGCACAGTTTGGCATTCTCCCTCTCCTACCCCATTTCTCCCCTTTCCTATCAATTCTTCTAACTCTTTAGCTGAAGAGGAATTCAAATAAACATCCCTCAAGTCGACACTGAGCTTCATTGAGGCCATCAGTCATTGCAAAAGAAATGACTCTGGGGATCTGATTCCCTTCACAATCTACTGGGACATTCTCACCACTCCCCAAGGTATTCCTCCCGGGTTCCCTGGGCTCCAGGCAAGGCTGCCTCTGCCTACTCAGTTGTCAGTTTGGCCAAGGAACCTGTTGAGTCAGGAAAACAACAACCCATAGTGGGTGGCTTTCACAATAATCACTCTCTGACTCGTGCCTCTTGTCAGCTTGTCGATTTCCTCTTCCACCAGTGTGTGGTCACCTGGGCACCTCTTTCCTTCTTTGAGGTTCTGCTAGAGTAGAAGGAGCACTGGACTTTGAGTCCGCAGCCTGGCTGTGAGACCTACCTGTCCTTATTAGCTGTGTAACCTGAGAAGGTCACTGATGACTTCCTTAGCATCTCATCTCAAGCATTTGGGTTATAACCAAGTCACGACATGTTCAGGCTGAAGGATTTTCTGTGCATGATTTCACTGAAGTCACACAACAACCCTGTGAAGCTGGTTTTATTTATTATCCTCATTTTTCAGTGGAGGTGACTCAGTTTCAGGGAGATGAAGAAAAGCAATCTGAACAGTGGTGTTCGTACAAACTGGCTGAATGTCGGCTCCACCTTACATTTCATGTGACTACTTTTACACCAGTATTCCCAGAGCAATTCTAATCATTGATTATGGGCAACTTGGTAGCTCCCACATCTTTAATTTGCATATTAGTCAAGGACTTTTTTAGAAGCACGGGGACTTCATGGGCTCACATGCTGGGAAGGGATATAGGGTAGCTTGTGGGAACCAGGGCCTCAGGGACCAGAGCAGGGTTTTGATACCACAAGGATACTCTCTCTGTCTCACTCCTGTCTCTCTTGGGTCTCTGCCAATCTCCAAAGGGCTCCATATTTTCCCATGGAACAGGGAAGACGGCTGCTGGGCCTTAGTTTCAAGTTCTGGCACCAACAGCCCAGAGGTAGGGCTCCTTCTGTCCCAGCTCCAAATTGGGAAACCCCAGGAGAGGGACTGATCGGTGCTTATTCCTAGCCATGGGGCTGGGTGTGGGGTGGGACTCCATAACCCCCTCAGGAGTGGAGGAGGATGAGGAAGCTTGCTGGGGAGACAAGCAATCAATATGTCCTCAATCCAGCCCCTTGTGCCTGTGTCCTGTCCTCTTGAAGTGGAAACTCTGGTTTCTACGCAGACTTGCAGAGTGAGGCTTACTTCTGGGAAGTGGTTTTTATCCTTCTGACTCTGAATCATCTGTTTATCTCCGCGGAATGAAAATAGTATTGAGTTCTGGGTTCTTACTGAATTCATTTTGGTTCATCCCTAGCAGCAGGAGGGCTGGTGTGTAACAGGTCTATGTCATGCTCTGTGGCGCTTGCAGAAACTGATAGCTCATGGGAAAGAATCATGGCCTTCCAATATTACAGGGTCCTGGGGCTCCAGAATTCTGGAATTCTGTAGCTGAGAGAAAGCACAAGAGTTCACTTAGCCTAGCTCCCTGCCTTCAGGCAGATCTCTTTTCTTCCTGAAATCGATCAGGACTAGAATCTTTCTGGCCTCTTTTGGAGAACGTGTTGGGCATTTCTCACTCTTTTTGGACACTCAGAATCTGAAGGTCTTATATTTCGGAGCGTCATGCCCTCTCTACTTCATGGGCCAGAGTCCACTATCCGCCTCAGAGGCTGATAAATTGTCCTGCTTTGCTGGGACCAAAGGAGTCTCCGAATGTGAGACTTGCAGTTTAAAAACTGGAACTGTCCCAGGCAAATCAGGATGAGTTAGTCACCCCGTGCTAAAAATGTCAGCCGCTCCCTTCCCAGCTTCCCTGGCCGCTGTGACCTGGAATCATCCAATCAGCTGCAGCCACATCTTTGATTTGGTGGCTGGTGATCGCAGGAGTGGGGTGGGCAGGAGCGGTCGCGGCCACACCCAGTTTCCAGTGGCAGCGATTCTCCGCGACAATGTCCCACGTCCCTGTGTTGGGGATTTGGGGTTTCTGTGCCTGGTGGCTGCTGCGGTGGCACCTTCCTTGGCCCAGTTTTGTGACATGATTTCAAACACTGATCCTGGCTGGACACACCTAATTTTCGGACCCTCCTGGAGATTCCACGAGCCACCAAATAACATGTTAACATATCCGTTCTCTGCTGAACTCAGTTTGGTGCTTTCCTAGTCTTTTATCAGCTCCCAGCTGTAATCTTTTCCATCTGTTCACCGATCTGGGTACCTAGAGAAAGCGATTGGCCAGCATCTTTTCCGTTAAAAAAACAAACTAGAAACGGTGTTTACAACTGAAGATTTTCCTTATTCTTTCCTTCTCACCATTCAGATCATATTAGGTTGTCCTCATTGGACTCAAACTTTTGATTCTCACCAGTCGCTTTGCTTCGTAAGTTTCATCCCTCCCCTTTCACCTCCGTCAGGATTCAGAGGGTCAGAGAATCCTACTTCGTGCCTCCTGTCACCGAGAAATCTGCTGTGAAAGCTAGAAGTAACCTGCCTTCCTACATTCTGATTTCAGGTCTGTAAGACATGTCCAAGCTGAGGGTGGGTCACCCTGAGCCCAGTGGCATCTCAAGGCCGGTAATTTCCATTATTATTTTAAAAACTTCTGTGAGCTTGCGTCTCCTGATCACACTACCTGAAGTGTGTCCGTTCAGGTCACACCTTGGCTTTGCCCCTTGGACTCTGAGTGATTCCCCGAGCCTCCGTTTCCCCATTGATAAATGGAGATGAAATGCCCTCCTCATTGGGCTGAGGAGAACCAAGAGCAATGGATGATCATAATAATTATTATTGTTTTATTATGATACTATAATCATATCAATAACTACAATAGCGATATTATCACTTATAATAATTATTATAGCATCATGGCTAAGAACGTGGATTCTGGAGGCAAACTTCCC